>NW_017729031.1:59277461-59307913 GCF_001723915.1 Gavialis gangeticus
TGGCTGTGGGCTTAGCAGCAATACTGTAGAAGGGCAGCAAAGCAGCCTCATTCTTCCTTCTACTTTTTCATGTAGCAGCAGGAATAGCTCACCCTGGCTGATCCAGTCTCTTCTTAGTTTGTCAACATAACTTCCATTAGTATCCATAGAACTCTGAACGAAAATCAAAGATGGAATAGGCTGCTGAGAATGGTACTACACTACCAGGTGAAGTACAATTCAAATATGAGGAATGTGCTTGACCCAAATACCCCAAAAACCCGCAATTAAACTTCCAGTGTAGATACTAATTTTTTATAAAAGGTACACATTCAGTTCCTGGAGATGACTTAATTAGCCAACTCTACCCCAATTCTATCAATGTCATTCTCTTCTTTTGATATAGTAAATATAAATATTTGTAAAATACGATGCCATTTTCTGTCCCCGGTCATTACATGGGTGCATCCTAAGCTAGGGACAGACATTGAAAAAGCCTGAGCCTGAAGCGATTCAATCTTTGCAGGTTAGTCTAACCTGACTAACTACTTTGTAACTGGACAAACATTCTCTCTAGACTGAGGAAATTCAGGCACATGCCCACAGTGCCTCAGGCTAGAAGCCAGGGGGTACTAGTGCAGACCTCCCTTCCCATCCATAGTGCTGAACTGAGGGGAGGTGTGGTGAGGCCCTGGCAGGACATTTTGATTAGGGAGGTCTGTTTGCACCATCCCAGGCTTTTCCCCACTGGCTGCTCAAGGGACAGGAGTGTTGCCAGACCCCTGCTAGCACTCTGAGGCAAGGGAGGGTGAGCAATGCATGCATCTGTTGATGATACAGAGCTTTTCAACCTCCCTCTCTGTCTCTTTATACTGTCTGCAGAAAACTGACAGGCAAGCAAGCCAGTAGGGGGCTGATAATTATGTTTAATCACCCCATCAGCAAAACAATAGCCTCTCTCCATTAGTTAAAACTCTTCTTAAACAGCTTACCAGCTGACCTGTTGATTAGCTTCAAAAAGCCCTAAGTGGTCACTGTGCTAATTGCTTGTCCAAGTGAAATTAAAGAGACACACATACAGACACCTCTTGGCATTAGCTAGCATACCACATGCCTAGGGGTGGGGTCCATGCTGTGGGAGATGGGAGAGAGGGGGGATTCCTGCTCAAGCAGTGAGGGGTGGGGGGGTAGGGCAGAGGGAAGCCAGGCAGACCCTGATGTGCAGTCTCTGCTGGAGCTCCAATGAGGGAGCAGAGGGGAGGGGCCAGCTCTGCTCTTGGAGCAGAGAGCCCCACAAAGCCCAGAGAGCATGCTGGGGTGCTGGGAGAGTTTGGTTTATCTTAAACCAGCAAGGGGTCTGGGACAGATTTAGTTTGAGACAAATCAGTTAAGTCTGATACTACATTCAACCAGGTATATCTCAAACCTATTTCAGCCATTTTCAAACTGGTTTATGTGCACTGAACATCTGTTCTGTTACAGGTTTAAGCCAGTTTCTTATCACTTAAATGAGTTTATATGTAATGTCTGTCCCTAGCCCTAGAGTTTTCTCCATAATTTATTTACAATATTCTTTAAGCATGCTCTCTCTTCTTCCATATCAGCATTGAACTCCTTCCTAAGGATCCCTTCATGATAACAAGCCCCTTACTTGATTGATAACAGTAAGTTTGAGGGTAACTAAGGTTAGTCTTTTTAACTTAAAAATAAAAATTAACAAAAAGCCAAACACCATGCTATCAAATATTACAAGTCTGATACTCAAAAAAGTTGAGGGCCTGATTTCAAGTGCTTAGCAAGAACAAATAGGGCTGAATTTTCAAGGAAGTTCAGTTTCTATATAAACACCTAAAAGTGTGCAGTTTTTCAAAAAGCACAATATCTATATCATCTTCCAGTGGGATAGCTATATCCAGATGTTCTAAATAGCTGAGATCTTAGGGGGCTGAGCACTCTTGAAAAGGTGTGCATTGACATTAGCATCTAAACAAGAAGTGAGCTATTCTGAAAATCTTCCCCAACATTTCACTGCAGAGAGATGCTTCTGAAAGAGAGTAGGAATGGAGACTCAGGTCCCCATTCATGTTCAGAGTAAGCTTTCCCTACTGCCTTCACTTTTCTGATACAGTCTGGTACTGGAAAGGTGTCAAGAGATAGGATCATTTTGAGCCTGGAAAGTGCCATCCAAAGTGCTCAATATTGATTTTCAAAGTCAATGGCTAATGAACAGAAATCATGTGTCTAGCAAGCTATTACCTTTTTTGAGGCAAATCAATCATACTTGCAAACTCAGAATGAAAGACTAAGTGGCACACATCCAAAAGCAAGCACAGAAAAACAAAAATACTGGCCAGTTTAACTTTCTAACCATATGGTCTCTTCCAAGGTGTGGTGACCTCTCCCATTTTTAAAGTCTCAGTCACCCTCACATCTACAGACTAAACAAAGGACTGTAGGCTGTGACAAAATCCTGTAATGACTGCATTTGTGAATATTGTTTCACATCTATAGGTTTTATTTCCAAAACGGGAATGGCCAATAAGGCCAGGGAGAAAAAAGGCCATACACACACACACCACCCATACACCACACACTCCTCCCCCCCAGATCTGCAGTCACATTCTGGGTTTTTTTTATGTTTCTTACCACTCTAGTTGTAAAAAGAATGTTGAAAAATGGCTGACCCAACCCCTCCTGTTGTCCTCTAGTTGAGAAGAAGTAGTTCTTGCAAATCCAATACTAGGGCTTGAGTAGAATAAAAGGAGTATGACCAGAGCATCTTTACACTCTGTTGATCTCTGCTGGAACATCTCTTTCAGAGTGGTAGACAGACAATTATGCTACAAGCCATAAGACAGATCTGAATTATGTCAAAGGTAGGCCCCAGAATGGGGAACCACACAAATGACATAAAACTGTTTACCTGTCTGGTCTTTGGCCATCTCCGTTTCTTTTCAGTTGCAGTCCTTTTTATCAGCATTTCCTGAAGAAAAATCTGGGCAAAAAACATTTTAGGTTAGATATTAGGAAGAATTTTCTCTCTAGGAGCGTAGCAAAGCACTGGAACATGTTACCCAGAGAGGTGGTGGAATCTCCATCCTTGGAGGTCTTTAAGACCTGGCTAGACAAAGCTTTAGCTGGGATGATCTAGTTGGGGATGGTTCTACTTTGAGCAGGATTAGATGACTTCCTGAGGTCCCTTCCAACCCTAATTTTCTATTATTCTATGATTCTGTGATATCACATTGTTCTCTAAAGGAGGAAATAATGAGTTCATAATTATCCTTCGCAAAAGAGCCTGGGCACCTCCACAAAAAATGTTTATTCTCCAGTTTTGCCTTTAAAAATCAGCAGCAGCTTCTGTTTGCCGGAGTTGTATGAAAGTAGTAAGAGTTCTCGAGATAAATTTCCTTACCTACAGGACAGGGTCTAGGCACTTTTAACTTGAATTAAATAGTATAATGAAGAACCAGCATGATGAGTGGAATACTAGTGTGAAGTGTTTTTGCCTCTTTTCCACTTCCAGATATGCAGTTAAATTTGAGCTAGCTACAGCTTTGTAGGCCGTAATTGGAAGAGTATTGTCATAGACCAGCCTTGGAATAACAGTGGCCAACAAAATAAAACTTCTCTCAGGTTTTCTTACAAATTCTGTTAACATGGTCAGTAGGGGTGTGCGAAATGGGTCAGATTTGATTCGGACTTGGCCCAAATCAGGGACAATGATTCAATTTATTGATTCATATCACAGTCCCCCAATTCAATTAGGCCAAATCTGAATCTGAAGATTCGATGCCGATTTGGCAAATCAGTGATTCAGCCATAGACACAGCTTTAAATGTTTTTTGTACATACCTCAAGGTACCAGGAGTGGCTCATGAATGCTGCAATGGTGGAGCAGATGGGCTCCCCCCCGCCCCCGTGGGCTCAGCAGCCAACTTGAAAGTGGACTGGAAGTACTTCCAATCCACTTCCAGGTCCGCTGCAGAGCACATGGGGGGGCCCCCTGCACCCACCAGGCTCAGTGATTGGCCACGGGGGGATCCTGGGTACCCCTCCAGTCCTAGGAGGCACCAGTTGCCAAGCTGGGGAGGCACGGGGGGGGGGGCAGGGGGAAAACCCTACATGCTCCCCAGCAGACCTGGAAGTGGACTGGAAGTGCTTCTGGTCCACTTCTGGTTCTTCTGCAGAGCGTGCTGGGCCCTGCCCCACACTCCTGTGGGATACTCCATCTACTCTACCATTGCAGCATTCACAAACCACCTGGTACCTTCAGGTATGTAGAAAAAAAACATTTAAAGCCGTGTCTCTCCAAATCGTTGAATCTTTCCGAATCAATTTGGAGGGTTTCAATTTAATTCAGAGAGATTAATGGGTCTCCCAATTCAGTTCAGATTTGGAGATTTGTCCACCAATTCACCAAATTGAATCAGCGACTAAAGTTTCACACAGCCCTAATGGTCAGTATATTACTTTATAACCAGTTTGTCATGGGATGGGGTCTTCGCAGATGGCCGTGTCACCCCTAGGGCCCCTCAACCATGCCAATTCGGCCCCCTTTATTTTTGTCCACCTTGTCTTGATGGATTTATGATATAGGGAGGCTACCTTCATGTCCCATTGGGCATGGTCCTGATGAATTTCCTTGACCCCATGGGTTCCCAGGCCCCTTGTGGGTCCCATTCCAAAATAGATGTCACAGGACACCCCAGCTTTATGGGTTATATGCATGGCTCCAGCTGCCCCTTTACCACACCCCAAGCCTCACAGATGGCACTGATGTTGTCCTGTCTAGGCCTTGCTGTAATTGGCCCCCTTGTCCTCACTGGCACCTGGGCTGTCCGCCACACTGTTGCTCCATCCTCACTGGTGCCTGGGCTCTCCACTGTCCTGTTGCTGCATCCTCACTGGCGCTGGAGCCTGTGCCCTCCAAATGCTGCACCCTCTCTGGCACTGGGGCCCCCCCATGCTGCAGTGGGCCCCCCAGTGAGGCCTCCTCCCTCCCCAGATAGCCTCACCCAAATGACTGGTGTTATAAACAGCAAACAAACATAAGCCCCTGGGCTATAACATAATACAAAAGACCAGGGTGTGCTCTGCCCCTTTAAAAGGATCGAACTTTGTCCCTGGCATGAAGTGTTGAGTAGGCAAGGGTACCTGCAGAGCTCATGGAGCCCCCTTAGCCCTATGTGCAGCATACCAAGCAGTTGCAGCATCGCTGGGCACTTCCTCCCTGGAGGCTCCTTCCCCTCTGTCTGCTAGCAGGGAACTACCCTCCTGGCCTCAGCCCTGGGGTATATATATGAGCCAGTCCCTGCCCCTTCTGGTCAGCTGACCATGTGCAGGTGCAGGCTAATTTTCCCTCTGGCTTGTTGCCCTGGTAACGTGCACCTGGGCTTCTGTCTTCCTCTTTGGGCTCTCCCCCCAGGCAGTTTCTGCTCTTCTAGGAGCAGAGCACCTTAGTGCGCTGCGGCACAGTTCTTCATCACAACTGCTCTATGTTGTTGTGGATCCCTGTCCTCCCACTGAAGAAGATAAATCTTTCCTAAAATTAACTAAATTTTAACTTATTAGAAGACATCCTCACTGTCTCTGAGCATACCTACCAAGCAACCTAAAGTGCTTACTTTTCTTTATATTCTAGTAAACTAGCTGTGGTAATAGTGAAGAAATCTGATTGGCAAACATTGTTTTGCCAGGTATAAAGTTCTTTATTTAGGCTATATTGTTGAAGTGTCTGCCATGAACCCTAAAGCTGCTGGGATTTTAATTGATTCCTAGAAGTCCAATGAAAGGACAGCAGATAAAAAATGACAGAGCTGTTGCTGATGCAAGTAAAATTGTTACAGCAAAGCAGCTGGGGAGACCACTGTAGATGTTTACATTATACCAACACGCTTACATTGTTCCTGCCACATTTTCCAGCCAAAGCTCACCTGGTTTTGCTCAAGACCTGGAATGCAATGAATTGTATGCAGCACCTAATATTTATTCATGCCATTGTCGAGAACATCTTTGCAGTTCTTGCCAGGATCTGTCATTGAATGTGTTTGTTCAGCTGCATGGCAAAAACATAATACACAGTCATCATTTTTACTCAGTCGCCTACTTGATATTTTTCTTCTCTGATTAAATTAACTCATAAATACTGAGCTTTTCATGCCAGAAATTCTTACTACCTCCATTCAACTGAACACCCATTTGTATGTTTTTATGTTGCTGGATAGTTAGTTCCTTCTCTAGTAAGTTCAGAAACAATGAAGAAGCCGAATAATTGAATATGCCTGGGATCGTGGAAGCACAAATTACAATTTTAAAAGATTATTTAGTCCCTCTTTTTATTAACTATATCACAATATTACATGCTAACAAGCGTTAAAAAGTTGTAGTACAAAAGAATGGAGAGGACACGTGTTAAAGGATATGTTCACCTTCTGCTGAAAGTGGGACAGCATTTTAAAGCCAAGCCACTTTGACTCTTTGGGTATGTCCACCCTGCAATTAAAGGTGTGATTGCAGCACAGGTACACACACTCACGGTAGGGTCATCCATAGTGATTTTAATGTAGTAACTAGAATAAGTAATAACAGCAGTGAAGAAACAGCTGCATTAGCTTCAGCCACCAGCTGCATTAGCAGATGGGAGATTCTAACTGGGTAGCTGAGTTGCTAGTAGTCACTGAAGTCGACAGCAGTGCATGTTCACCGCTGTTATTACCTATCCTTGCTAATCAGAAATTAGTGCAGAGATGCCTACCCATGCTACAATCAAACCTTCCACTGCTTTGTAAATATACCCTATAAGAGAACAGAAAATATACCCTGTGAGAGAACAGCAATATGCTTTTGTTGTATAAAAGCCCCTTCTTAACAAAGCTGTGATATTATACATAAAGCTATTTATTTGTTACTGTAACAAAATCTAGCAATACATCACTCTATTGAATCACCTGCTGCTTTTCTGCTGTGGTTGTGTCTACCTTCGTCCACAGCTCTATAAAATTTCTCACCCTAATGCCACCCTAACACCTAAAATTTCTCAGGCTAACACCAGTGTAGCTCCTCTACTTGTACAAGAGAGAAGAGTGCTACTGTTAGGGCTTCAGGTGAGCATTAATATTTTCAGCAACACACCACTTGACTGCTCAGAGCAGTTCAGTAAGAGAAGGTGCTTAAAAGATCGACCACTTGCCTACATTCCCGTAATTGCTACAGCTAGTAAAACTATGCTTTCACAATTAATGCTCTTCTAAATACCCACCCTCTTCAACACCAAAGCTACATAATATCTGTTACATTGCCAGCCCAGCTTGAATCAGGCTTCCATGTCTATGATTGCAAGTTTTGGACTGCAAATATGTGAAGCTACACTTCGGATCACTTAGGCATCCAACCTCCTAATCATACCTCACAAATCTAAAACTTACACAGCTAAGAGTGATATCTTCTGCCAAACCAACTGCATCGTTGGGCTAGCTGCTTGAAAAGCTTTTGGGCATCAGGTGCGCTTCCTCAGACCCAAAGCCCAGGAGCCTGTCCAACAGCTGTCCCAACTGCATATCAGGTCTAATAAAAGAGATCACAAAAAAGTCTTAATGTTTCTTGAACCATCACAGCTACAGCATTCCAGCCCTACTATAACAAATAGCAAAAATATCTTCTACACTTCACAGAGACAGCACAGAACTCATAGGCCGAGGAAATGGAGGAGCTAAAGTGGCTTTAAACCATTCAAATGCCTCTAAGCATTCCAGGCTGCTGCAGGAGCCCAAGTGACCGTCAAGTTGAGTTACAGCAAGAAATGCTATAATACACAGTGCCCTATCATCTATTAATGGGCTCCTTTGAAGTCTGAAACAATTGAGAATCCTCAAAATTAGAACAGATTATGGTGACCTTGTTCCATCCTGTCTGCCCCCCTATGCTTAAGTAATGCTTTCCCTGATGGATCTGTATTAAAAGTATTACAATCCTTTTATTTCACTGTAAATCCCTTACCTGTTGTTCCCCTGTTGTTCAGGGGTGGCAGCTGGAGTGAGTATCACATCCTAAATGGTGATATTCTAAGTGGATTAGTCTTTCAAAGTGGGCTTTTTTGTTGGGGAGTATCAAATTTTCACTCATGGACATAAAAGTCATGTTCACACCTATCCCAATTAACTGGCAGCTATATCTCTAGCATAAATGTGGCTCACACACAAAGTGCAGCATCATACTTCATACATTGCAGCAATAAGAGAGCAGTCTACGATAGAACAGCAGGCTATTAAACAAAATGCCAAATTCACATAGATTCAGATACTTTTCACTATGGTCGTTTAGTGCCAGTGGTGGTAATGACTTTTGTAGTGTTGCAGATCCTTACTGGGATCTGGACAAAGACCCCCAAATAGTCGTATGATAGGATCACTTTTAGGAGACCACTGACCTGGATTGGATTGGGGAACAAATTTACCTTATGGCTCATTTTGGAACTTTATTTTAGCAGCTTGCCTTCTGAATCTCATATTGACAGCAACTCAACAGAGGCAAGAATTGCCTGCTCTGGGACCTTTATCAAATAACCCTCTGAATAGAATATTTATAGTGTCTTCCAGGCCTGCGGTGATGTCTGCCATCTATCCTCAGTGAGGTGCTGAAAAGTAAAGCTTTCATAAAGGTTGTGTAATCATTATTTGCTTTGGTTTTTCTTTTGTTTTTTAAGAAAAATAAAATGCACTTTAACTAGTAGGTTTTAGATTTTCTCAGGATAACCCGATGATGTTTTTGTGCAGTGATTCTAATAATGATCCTGTTTGTCCCTGGTAGTGGAAAGGCTGGTGGATATATGTGGAACTTCTAAACTTGCCTTTGCAAACTATCTAAAGCATTTTGGAATGCATCAGACCAGAAATGAGAATAGCTTATTGCAAGTACCATATGGGCATTAAATCTGAACTTGTCAAAGAAAGAATGAATGAACCATTTTTACTTTCCTTGTGGCTAATTTTTTATTCTTCCAGAAGATTAATTATTTCTAACCGTGTTTTCTTTTTAACTACACGGTTTGAGCCAAAAAAAGAGCCAAGTTGGTATAAAAACCTTGGCAGGTTTGTGGTCCTCTCTGATGATTACCTAATGCATTTGTGTCATCTGCTTTCCTTGCTGTGTGAAAACACACTGAGGAAATGTGTAAGTGCAGTGAATTGTTCCCAACTCTTTTATTCACCTTTCAGCATGCTAGTTCCTTCCCTTGGCATTGATATCATTATGCATTTGTCAAAGATAGACTGTCACTTTAGGGTTTCTATTATGTGCAAGATTTGGCAGCACATTTCGCCTTTGGGATTTGCTTATATCCTTTGTATGTTATTGTACTGCTTTGGCATTCAGTAAATTCAGTACACCCATTTCTTTGATGTTCATTCCAGCCCCTAAATGTGGAAACAATGACTGAAATTTTGGATCAAAGCATCCCTCCATAGATGGCAAGCAACACAGTTCTGTGATAATTTACACGAACAGAAAGTAGTCCCATAGCTGAAATCTAGGCCAGGAAGCCTCTCTGAATGGTTCTAACATTTCTGTACTCAAAAACATTCACGGATATTAAAAATGAGTTCCAGGACAAGAAAAGACTAGCTTGAAAAACTACTGATTTGAATCCTCTGGTAACTTCATACTATAATGAAGAACAAGCAGGTTTGTTTCTGTTTTGAACCAACTTCTGAGAGCCAGCTACTTCTTGTGCCTGCTGTAGCAGCAGTTTAGGACTAGATCCTGGATTCTTTGCACATGAAGGAACACTACAGGTCACACATTTGTTCTACTGTCTCAGGAAACCCAAACCAATTCAATATTGTATCCTGAGAAGCAAATACTAGAGGCAATTACTTAAATGCAAATTATTTCTATGTTTTTAAAAATGAATTAAAAGGATGGGCTAAGAATTTTCCAGATTAATGGTCCCTTCAGTAACTGTAGCAAAAGTCAAAAGGTTTTTTTTTAGCAAACCTGACTCACAATTCATTGTTCTCATAGCTGTTTCCTCTCTGTTGCACAATTAGACTATTTCTTCCTTACAGGATTTCCAATTTAAGATTACATAAAGATTTAAAATCAATATCCTAATAAGAAGTTTGCTCTTCTTTGCTTTTAGAAATGTATAAGTGATAGGACAGTTACTCAGGGTCATCATGGTATTAAAGACACATATTGCCAGATTTATGCTTCCTGTCTTGTTAGGTGAATATAGCATTGCGGTACTGTTTGTTTATTCAGTAACTGCATACAGATAGGCAAGATTAACTGCCCCAAACTGTCATTTTCAAATTGTGGTCTTTAAGGGACAAGTTTTTTACTGCCAGATATATGCAACAGTGACATCCAGTGGCAGTTTGGATTATTCACATGTGCGTATTCCCCAGGAATGTGGTATGAATTACAATGTTAAATAAATGCTTTTTTTAAAGGTGGTAAATCCAAGTTCAAATTAAGTGTTAATTGAAATGAATAAATGCAAGAATATGACGAGCTAGAAAATCCTGTATCTGTTTCTTTTAGTTTATCTGAACTTTATCAATAAGACTGCATTCTCCTCTGGGTTTGTGCGAATGTGTATGGGGGTGGGGCAGACAATCTCCCATATGGAAAGAAGAATCCAGATCTTGGTATGTATATAAAGCTTTCACAAAATGCTGACTTGCCTATTGCCATAGAAATAATCCAGGGCTCTCGCCATCTGAAATTTGACCTCACAGCTAAACCTGGTGGCTCTGTGACTTATCTGGAGACTAATTGCAATTTAGGGCTTCTAATTTAGGACACAAATCCCACCCCTTCCTTATCTACCATGTCAATGAGGCCCCCCTTCAAGTGACAACAATATCATTTTACACTAAATGTAGTGCTTTGAATAATAGAATTTCAATGCCCTTATTATTATATACCTATTCAGACCCAATAAATAGACATATATTATTACACATACTCTATGGAAATAAGCTGCTATTCTTGCAATATTTTAATAAAGTCCTAACTCAAGTTGTAAGAAAAGAATACATTGTATAAAAATTTACTTGGTGTATGACATGTAGGAAGTGCAATTTTCAATTTAGTTATAAGAAAAAAAGTAATAAAAGGCCCTAGTTAGTTAACTCTTACACAGTAGCCCGTGAAACACGTAAAGGTGCTTCAAAGGTGGACCAGCTAAAGCATAGAAAGCTTAAGTGATTTATCCAAGGTTCCCAGCAAGTAGTGACAGAGGCAAAAAATAAGTTAACTAGTTCTGTCCCTTAGCTTTGTGTAAAAACTAGCAGCCCAAACTAGAGACAGTGAAGAGAGTGATAAAAGGGGGGTTTTCCTTATTTTTCAGGACATGAAAAAGCTCTTCAATTTTAATGTATACAAGGGAAAAAAGACTATGGAGAATCTCCTAGGGAGCATTATGTCTGTTTAAATTTCTTTCCTTTCAGTTTGTCTTCTTCTGGAATGATTAGATCTCAGAGAAACAATCAAAACAGGCACTCATTCATTTTGGTGAAAAAAAATCAATCCAGAACCAAATATTCTGAGGCCACGTGCTCTGTGCAGCCTAATGGGGAAAACCACAGAAAGTCTTGTCATTTATGCCTCAGTTCTAACAATGCGTTTATGCACATGCATAATTTTTAGTATGTGAGTAATCCTATCAAAGTGAATGGGAACCGCCACATGCTTAAGTCATATGTATAGTCTTAATTACTTTATTGAATTGCAGCCTCAGTAAAGAAGAATCATTTATTTTGGAAATACCAGAATTAAAAACTGTTCAGTAGTGTACTTTATGAGACAGTGCACCCCATGGGAGCACATTTGAGGCTTTGTATGAACTGCTTAAAGAGTACATTCTTCCTATGTCTTGACAAATTAATCTCCTTTAACTCAATAGGAGCTGCATGTCTATCGGGAGAGGAGCACTGAGCTCCACATTCTAAACCTAATTCAGAATAAGGTACCATTAACATTTTAAGCATCATTCTGAACAAGACACTAATATTATAATTCATTCTGATTTTTTCCTCAGGGCATGGGGGAGGGAGGCTGCCATGTCTCTAGAGAAGCCTTGAACATCCACCATTTCTTTCACTTGAGCCTCTCTTCACCCTGGCATGCACTGTGGCTTCCATCCCTTGAGCTGAGGAAGGCTGGATGGGATTCTCTTTGGCGCTCCTCCATGTGGCTCCTGATTCAGCCAGAGAGGTGCTTGTTGTTCAGTGATGTGATGCTCCCTCCCCCAGGGGTTGAATCACACTGCCTCGTCAGCACTACCAACTCCTGCCACCCTGAGGAGCAAGAGACCACACTAGGAATCAATACTCAGATTTTGCTCTTAAAATTCCAAAATGCAGACATGTTCTTGTGACTTATGAAGACTTCTTCAGTATGACAAATAAGAAACCAATAAGTGATCTGTGTATGTTTTCTTATAACCTTCAAATAACCATGTATTTTATTGTATTGCCTAATCTAATAAACCATTATGTTTTGTAGGGATATTTTATACTTACTGGCCATATTTTGATGGAACCAGACACAATAAACCTGTCTGACCAAATCCAGGCTTTAGAATACATCAGAAAAAATTGTTTTACAAGCTTTCTATCATTTTTACATGGTCAATTGGCTGTTTTTTGTATCCCAGAACATATCAGAGCATCCATAGGAAAAATATAAATTCCATAAAATGGTGACAGGGTTTCTGATTTATTGACAGTGCTGGTTTGAGTTTTCACAAAAAATTTAGCTCTAGGACAATGTATGAGGTGTATTCTTAAAGGTAAATAACTGCAGCCAATAAAAGTTCAGCCTATAAAGGATCCCATCTTCTAGGAGTTTTCTTCACTGAGAATTACTACCAGCATAATCATGGCTCCCTGCACACTAATATTTCCTCTGATACAGTATGATCAATGTTGTGGAAAAACATTTATTATATTTCTTCTAGCTACTTAAAGGCATTACTGAATTATGAGCATCGCAAAACGAATCCACTGTGCATTTTTTCTTTATGTGACGTTTTTACAATCTTCATTTTCTGCTTTGCAGCCACTGAGCTATAGTGATCACACTATGTACCCTCTTATGACTGCCACAGGGGCCAGGAATTCCTCTCTGCTTTATTGCATTTGAAATGCACTTCATATGATAACATTCATTTTCATTCTGCATTGGCCCCTTATATAAAGGGAGTAGTTATGAAAGAAATTAAATATTCGGGTATTTTTTAATAACAGATCTTAATGTCCTGACAACATAAATGAGGGTGTCTAGGTTTGAAAAAGACAAGGAAATCCTATTTTTTAACTGATCTTAGGATACTAAAGATCCTGAAAGTGATGTCAATTTCTTTTCCTGTCAGTTTTGACATGTAACAGTTTTAATACTCGGCTTATAATGGGACAGTCCTTACTTCATGGAGAATTTGCCCGAGTATGGAAGAAATAAAAGCTAAGTAAGAAGTGATACGTCAAGATCTAATTCTATTATGTTTAACACAGAGTATCTTAAGCTGCAGGGGGCCGTCTAGCTAAAGGCTAATCTTTATCTCAGTTGTAGAACCATTAAAATCTTTGTGATAAAGAGTCAGTTAAACCAAAAACTAAGATGTAAATGCTAATAGGCCAGAGGAAATTGTGTTTTCCTTTTGGCAGAAGAATACATAAAGCTACCATTCAGAAAATAAACCCAGGAAGTCAAATGCATTTTCTATAAGGCTGAAGGAAACGTTCTCCCCCTCTGCCTTTTCCTCTTTACATTCAGTGAAAATATGCAAACAAATCAAAAGTGTTTCATAGAGAGACAGCATGAGGCAAGACTGAAATATTTGATAATTTTAGTACTAGAACCAATGATTTATGACATAGAGCTCCAGCCAACTTTATTACAAAAATGACTTCACCTATAATAACCTTATTGAGGGCTCTCTGGAGGATGATGTAGTGCTGAACAGCATTAGAACATCACTGATATTCACAAACAATTCAGATCTCATTCTCAATTCCCCCATCCCCCTCACATACGTATACACCCTTTCTTGCCTCCTTCACCTGCTGCTTGAGGTAGGATTACAATGGTCCTACTCACTGTCCTCCTGTGGGGACTGGCCAAAGCCTCTAATTTATCATGATGTAGTGCAGAAAGATTCCTCCTGTATTTGTCTTTCCACCCTCCCCCCAACTCCATTCCCCGAAGACAGCCCCTTCGGTAACTCATTGAGTTCTGGAAATTTGCTAATTACTGTAACCGATGATACTGGACATTCAAGCACAGTCTCGAGAGCACAACACAATCCAGCAACTACCCTCTGTCTTGTCAAACTACTGTGTCAGTTTCTAGCAATTATTATAAAGTTAGATCAGTGCATGGTTTATGGGGATTACATGTTCATTTGCATTAAAGCAGGTTTCTGTTTTTAACTTGTCTACCTATCTAGAAATAAGTACATTTAAGATTAATTAGAAATATACAAATGTTGTTAAAAAACACCATTTGCCTTTGTGAAGACAGCCAATATAATGTCCTCACTAACAGCAGCTTACTAGTGACAGGCCACATCTCCTGGTGCTATGATCACACAGAAATCTTGAGCTAATGAACAGAAATGCTATTTGTTTTGGAGCAGAGGGATGCTAGCTGCATTACTTTTAAAGATCGTCCCTGTCAGCTATTACAAGGCATCCTCTGGCATGAGCCTGAAAGTGATGAAAAGCACTCCTAGCTGGCATCTTGGGAGTGTGAAAATGAGCCAGGAGCTAGCACTTAGTCTGTGACTTTCTGCAACATACACATGGTCCATAGTCTTATTTAAGAAATGTAAGCGTTTCCCCTCTCCTCTAACTAATAGTTAGTACTTTACTATACAAGAGATATGACTAGCTGTCAACCAGATTTCAAAGCATAGCTAAGCCATGATCTCATTTAGGTGTAGTGTTTACAAGTGACAGTAATATGTATGAGTGACTGCTTTATTTAGGAATGACAAGATGGGCATTATTAATAGCTTAATTGACATTATTGCAATTACCCCTATCCTTATTATGGTTTGCAGAATTACACAGAAAGTCTTGGCTGAGGCCTTATTTTCCCTAGAGCTAACCAAGGATGTGACATTTTATTCCAAACCACATCTAGTCTTTGACATTAGATAGTTAACTATAGAATCATTCCAATAAATCATTGTAAATGCATTATAATAAAGATGTTATGAGCTATCAAATATTAACCCCCAGCCCCTAAAGAGAGATAAATAGTCTGGTTGCAAGATTCCAGCTTTTGTTTTGCCAACAACTAATGAATTATAAAATGTTACACTGGTAATTAAACAATGCACTTCACTATCTCCTATGGGATTCAAGCTAAGCATATGTAAGAAAAATAGTCAAGCAATATTAAGGGCCAAATTTTTGGACAGCCTCACCCAAGATTCTTAATTTGCATTTGTACATATCTGCTCATTTGGGCACACAGAGCACTGATAGAACTTACGTTTGTCATGTGATGGCCCCTTGAAATTGTCCTCCAATCCACCTGCCGCACCTTCCAGGGCAGGCTGAGCAAACCTCCCTTCCCTTCCCCCCTTGTCATTCTGAACACAGCATGTGAACTGTGAGGCAGGGCAGCAGAGTTCGGGGAGAGCAGCTGCAGACATGCAGCCGCTCTAAATTGGAGATTGATCCCCCAAACCCCCAGATCCCCAACAGTGAAAGTCTGTTGGGTCAGGGGGAACTCTGTAAATCTGCTCTGAATCCAGGCATAATTTACATCAGTAAATTTCACTAGTGTAAGTGTGTTGCCTGTCCTAAGCCCTAATGTTAATCAACAGATGGATACAGTGAGGAGAGCACAAATAACACTGAGAAGTTATTGCTCATGATGAAATGGGTTGTTCCAGCATGCTAGCTAAAACAAATTAAGCACTTAGAGCTAAATTTTCAAAAACAGTATCTAAGTTGCTTTTTCAAAATTTATATAAGCAGATGTCCATGCTGCTACTTGATTTTCCCCTGGCAGTGCTTATTAGCATGGCCCACTATGAGACTGGCATAAAGCAACTTGACACATATAGCATGGCCAGCTAATAATTATATCTATTCCAGGCATATATATTCCTGGGACCAGTCAAATCGCTCCTAACTGTCCACCCTGGAGGTATCAGTCCAGAGCAGAGCACTTGCCTTCGAGCAGTGGCACGCGGATGAGGCAGTGAGGAAGCGAAAGGCCAGGAAAGCAACGAACTCTTGTGTCCAGTTTTCATCGCTCTCCTGCCCCTGCTGCAGCAGATTGTTCAGGGCAAAGATCGGGCTTATAACTCACCACGCAACCTGACCTCCACCCCCTCCTCTTTCTTTCCCCTCTCTTCTTTCTCCCTTTTCCTCTCTTTCTCCATTTCTCTTTTCTTCCACCCTTTTTCTTTCCCGCTTCCTCTCTCCTCCCTTCCCCCACTGCTGGACGCAGTCATCTTCGCTGACAAAGGACAAACAACATATCCCTGGCAAGCGGGAAGTGGGCTCTCCTCTGCTCACAGCACCCCCCACAACCACCCCTTCCCTCCCCGCAACAGCTCAAACCAGGGAAAGATGCTGGCTGCACTTGGTGGCCAGCCCCTTCACTTCCCTCCAGCCCTCATTCTTCATTTCACCACTCCTCCCCCACCCCCATTTCCTTTCCACTTCCCATTTCATTACACACCCCTATACTATTAACTCTCTACCTCCCAGCTTCATGTTCCCACCTCTATCCCATCTCTCTCACACCCTCACCTAAAGCAGGGATAGAAGCCTGTTCTGGCTTATCAGCCCTGTACTGACAACTCACAGCTGTAGCTCCTAGTCAGGCCCCTGCTTGCCAGGCCTCTAGTGGTAAGTCACAGCTGTGCAGGTGGGGGACAGTCTGAGAATGTTTTCAACCAAAGTGTGACTGCTCCAAACTCAAGCTAACACTAATAGGGCACATCCCAACGAGCGTGCACGTGTAGTTTCCAGTGTCTCAAACCTGTCTGAGGTATCTCAAACTTTAGGTGGCACATGTACACCCCTTCACTGCACTGCTAATTAGCATTAGGTTTTTTTGACACAGGGAGATCCTGATGTCAAAAAAAATCCCTGCTAAAAAAAAAGCAGCATGGTGCACAAAGCAGCAGTATGCGCTGCCAGAAATGGAGCCTGGCCAGGCAAAGCCACACTGGCTGCCAGCCAGGCTCTGAGTGGCTAGCTTGGCACCACTGATGCCCCAGGAGGGTCCCCAGGTAAGGCTGCAGGGACCAGCACCAGCAATGTGCATTACATTCAGTACTTCCAATGTGAGGTACTAGAAAAATGCTCATTAGCCTATTTTAATGCACATTAGTGAAAGTGCAGGGTTTTTGTGATGCTTTAATGTGCTTTAAAATAAGCTAATGCACATTGAAATGCACGTGTAGATGTGCCCAGGGTGATTAATCAGTGGAACAAACTGCCAAAGGAAGATTCTCTGCCTCTTAATGTCTTCAAATTTGTGTTAGCCAAATGTAACTTAAAGGGCTCAAAATGTGTCCAAGTTTTTGGCCTATGTTACACAGAAGGCCAGCTGGTGATCAAATGATCCCTCTGGCTTTAAACGCTATATATCACAATCTTTAATAACGTTGTGACATAATTTTGTATAGAGTAAGATTTATAGCCATATTATCAGCTTTGCTGCTTTACATTGTGAAGTTCAAAAAACAGAACTCCCACTCTAGTTTAAGTCAGAACCACTCTGAAGCAAATTAAGGCAACGTTATGAAATTCCACCAAGGAGCAGAGGAGGCACAGAAGCATAAGAAAAACTGCTGTAACAACTATAGAATAATACTGTCAAACTATTTCTTTTCTTTTTTCCTATAAAACTTCTCTACATCAGTTCATAAGCTTATCATGGGGGAATCCAAAGCCCCGGTTCTCCACTGAATTGAAGATTGGAGACAAAAGAAACTGTGTTTAAGAAACTATAATGTGACCCAGGAGACATGAGTACAATTCCTGACCCTACCAGAGATTTCCTATGTGATCAAGGAAGTGGCATAGGAACTATTCCTTAGAGCAGTTTATCTTCAGAGGCAGGAAGTCTAGGCAACAGCTGCAGAATCCCATACTATACTATGTATTTGCAGATAAAATTGGTCACAGAATAAAGCGTGTTTCTTGCAAGCACTTTGGACCAGAAGTGAAACCTGAATCCCAAAATTAAATAGAAATTAAGGAAAAATTCCTAAACTGAAGAATGGAGAAGCTAAAAGCTGCACTAGAACTGAAACTGTCTGAAGGAAAATGTGAAAGACAATTGGAAGAGATTCAAGCAGCACTACTCTCTCTACCTACAAGCTGTGTCAGTGAAAAGGAAAGCAGTCAGAAGGTGGCTTTATATTTCTGACAACAGGAGGTTCTGATGCACTTGATGTGTTTAACAAGTTTCAGTAAACTCAAGCAGAGGAGACTATACTATAAAACCATATTACCAGAAATACTTATCTCCATGGAAAATGAAACACAATAGGTATGTTTTTTTACCTGAGGGTACAATGAGAAAGGTGAAACTATAGAAGAGTTTGAACTGAGGCTGAAGAGATAATCTTGTATTTTTAGGGGCCCATATGAATCCCGAATAAGAGACTAGATTGTGATTAGAATCCAGAACAAAAATTCACAGAGAGATTGCTGAAAGACCCCAAATTAACCTTCAGCAAACAAATTAGAACATTCTAAGTAAAGGAAAGTGATCCAGTCCTGAATTAAGTTATGAAAGGTGGGTGATGTTCTATCACCAGAATGTGATTAAGGTATTTTGAGAGAGGGAGTTAGCCATATTAATCTGAAATCAGGCAGAAGGCAGGGCAATGTGGTAATTTAGAGACTAACTGATTCAAAGAGGCATAAGCTTTTGCAGGCAAGCGCAAATGTCATCAGGTGTTATGAATGGACTTGCAGGGATACTAATAGAAATGAATTTAGATTTAAACAACATGTAAATTTACATAATTATATATTTATATATAAATTCCCTTCTGTGACGCACTTTCCTGCCTTCTGTCTGAGAAAAGAAACAAAGCACAAGTGCATGCAGAACTCAAAGTCAGAGCAAAAACTGCACAGAACTGCACACATTGTGACAAAGTAGAACAGTTCTCAACATACTTAAAAGGGTGCAAGAAAACAAATATTTTACATTGCTTTGCAGAAGTTTGCAATCATCAGTAGAGTGTGCAGTGTAAATGGAAAGAAAAATGGACAATGAACAACACTGCAGAAGACAATGATTAAACTATCAATCTGGCAGCAAATGGAACACTTCTTTATTTTAAGACACTGGTGTACAAGTCAATATTTTGCCAGTAACAGTGTTATTAAAACAAAAGGAAAAACCACTGATAGTGAAAAGTAAAAAGCAAAAATTCAGGGCTTACAGTGGTGAATTTATTGCCATTACATGAACATGCAAACTAGCTGTATGAGTAAGTAACAATTGAAAAGAAAAAATTTGTAATGGTACTAGAGAAAAGAGCACCCATTATTAGGTTAAAAATGTTTGACATGCCCTCTCCTTAAGAGTGTGCATTCTTTGGAGGGGAAAGGAACAAAATACTTGAGAAAAAGTTCCAAAATATATTTGAGGTGACAGGGAAACTCTTAACAGAGTACAATATACTGCTGGAAGAGTATGCTAAACCAGTAGTTCCCAAACTCTGACAGACTGAGTACCACCAATTTAAAATGATACAGACTTAAATACCACCAGCAAATTTTTCATACATGTAGGTAACAGACTATGTATTAAAACAACATCAAAACCTTTAGTAATCATAAAACATTGTTTTATCAGTTACAGTAGCCATATAAAACAATCATAAATTGGAAAAAGGACAGTGTAAACCAGGGTAGGCAACATTTTTGGCTGGAGTACTGAAAAAAATATAATGTGTCTCCTGTAAGGTGCCGGACTGCTGGCACACCAGAAAAGCAAAACTGGGGTGAGAGGTACATGGCAGGATGCACTGCATATTAATATAATTAATAATCATAAATGTTGCTTCCTCTTTTTTTTACAGTAAATACCATGCTTTTTAAAAATGATAAACCTGGTGACAATAAATAAACCATCATATACTATCTTTGTTCTCATGAATTTTTTTTTTAAGCATGTTGTGATGAGAGAGGGGGAAGAGAGAGAGGGGAGAGAAGAGAGGAGAGAGAGGGTGACTCGGGTTAAGGCACTGTGGGCAGTCTGGCTCGGTCAGGCCCTTAGGAAGGCTGCAGCCAGAGGAAGGCAGGGACCAGGCAGGGAGGGGGGCTGCCCTGGGGCTCCGCAGACTAGGGCTGCAGCAGGGGTGCTCGGTGGCACCGGAGGTGGGCCGGCCTGGGCCATGCAGCTCTGTGGGGATGGGGCACAGCTGCCCTGCCCACAAGGGAATGCTGCCTGGCTGGAGCAGGATGCCAGGCTCGGGGGCCACCCAACTCAGCCCCTGGGTACACCAGGTGCAGCACCAGTGGAACAAAGCCCCCCGGGGCCACAGCCGGGACTCTCTGGGCTCTGGGAATAGCTGCCACAAGCACTGCTCAGAGACGAGCCATTCAGGAGCCTGAAGAGCAGTGGCCCTGCACAGAACCTGCCCTGGCCCCAGCCCCAGCCCTTTGAGGGGAGCTGTGGTTGGGCAAGGCCAGGGCCCAGGCAGGCTGGGGCAGCTGCAGTGGCTGTTCCCAGGAACTCCCACGGCTAGGCCCTCGCAGTGGGGGCGGCTCCACCCTGCTCGCACTGTGCCCAGCATGCAGGGAGGCCAAGCCCAGAGCCAAAAGCTCCCCTGAGCCCAGCACCTGCCTTGGTCAGACAGCATCACCTTGTGGAGCCGGCACAGAAGAACGTGGCCCCTCCCAACACCCAGGTCCTTCCAGGGGTGACCTGGGCCTTTCCAGGGAAGTAGAGTGGCTCCCACCACATAACATATATTTTTTTTCTATACTGGATGTGTCAGCAGGTTTTTTATAGGTGTAGAGATGTACTTAGAACTCATGTAGACATGCCTTGGTTGGCATGATCAAAAACAGTCTACATATAAATGAAGTTGCCTCAAAGAGACAAAACAGACCACAGGCTAATAACGAACATGCAGCCAAGGGAGCCAAACATGTAACCATGACATGGCTGCAAGTAAAGGGAAAAAGACAAATGTGTGAGATTGTGATAAAGTGATATAAGGAGTCAGATGGCAGAGGAT
The DNA here is from genome assembly GCF_001723915.1 of Gavialis gangeticus. Lineage (NCBI taxonomy): Eukaryota > Metazoa > Chordata > Crocodylia > Gavialidae > Gavialis > Gavialis gangeticus. The sequence continues at coordinate 59,298,685 of NW_017729031.1, forward strand.
GAAAGATGGAGATCGAGAATGAGAGACACATTAAGTTTGGGAGCTTTGGATCAGAGACTCAAGCAACATTGCCCACTTATATGCCCATTTAAACTTTATCATTCTTAACTAAACACCCTACATACTGGACGTGCCTACACGTGCATTTACTATGCGGTAACTTATTGCGCAGAAAGTTGATGGCTAGAAAACAGTATTTATAGGTTTGCTTTTGGGAACTGACTTGTAAGTAAAGTCAATATTCATTAGAATAATGGTCCAGGGCAATGGCAAGGGTGAATTGATTTCTAAAAGCCTGTCTGTGACACAGTTTCCTCAAAGCCCACTGTGTCTGACACAGGCAAGCAGCAAGCAGATACACAGACTGGGAAATTGAAGACATATACCACACTGTTCCATAACGGAGATAAGGGACTTGGTAGCATTGGCGCAGGTTCACCGTGCCCAACTTCAGGGCCCTTTGAATTGTTATTTGTAAATGGACCAAATTAAGAGGCCACTGGGGAAAAAAAACAAATTACGATGTGTGCATGTGATGGGTTTCTGAAACAAAGGAGCATGCTGACAGGTCAGAATGTGGACAGTATGATGACCACAGTGTGACGGGCTAACTGGCAGTGACCTAGCCCAGGGGTTTTGAAAAGGAAAAGATGATTGGAGGACTTGGGATTCCCTTTCCTCACCAATCTGGTAATGATTTGGCCCAGGGGTTTTGAAGGGGTAAAAGATGATTGGAGGACTTGGGATTCCCTTTCCGCACCAATCAGGCCCCAGAGACTCACCCTCCATGTCCCCTCATTGGCCCCCTGGGTCACCTGGAGGGGCAGTGCAGATGACTCAGGGGAACCCGACGAGGGAGCACAAGGAAGGAGCTTCAAAGAGCTGGCAAGAGCTGAGCCAGCGGGGCAGGAACAGTTGCCCCAGAAGAGCCTGAAGGAGTGAGACCTGAAGGCAGCACTGGGGCCCTCAGCAGCGTGGTGTGCGGCCGGCAGGAGAGGCTCCCCGCTGGGCTCTAGGATCCCCTATGAGAGGCTGCAGCCATCACGAGAGGCTCCCCAGCTCCTGCAAGGATCTGAGCAGCGACCTGAGAGGTTCCCAGGTCTGCTTCTAGCTTCTCCAATCAGAAGCCAGGCAGCTTGACATGAGGCCGGGGCTTCAGGAAGGTCAAGACCCCTAGCAGCTTGGCGCAGTGCCAGCACTGGTGGCTGTGTGGCAGTGTTTCTGCCTGCCATGCAGATCTGAGCTCAAGTCCCAGCTTTGGTGATTTGGGGTAAGTGAGCTAACTGGGAGAAAGAAGTTCTTCTTGCAGTGGAAAGGGGCCATTGTGTTTTCTCCTCCTCCAGGTACCTAGGCCCTAATTTCCTTGTAATTTGACATTTTGTATTTTGTACTTTTTATATTTCCAGTAATACCAACCAGTATTGTTTGTTCTGCTGCTTGTGTTTTACATTTTGGTTAACCCTGTCTTTTGTCAACTGGATGAATATGTCTATGATTGTAAGTGTCTAACCTTTGTTGAATCCTGCCCCTTTGGGGCATTGTAGTGTCCCTTATACCCCCTGGTTTATACTGGCTATGTTCCCAGTATTGTTCCCTCATTAAAAGGTATATGGTTAAGTCCCCATTGGTGGTTTGGCTCTGCTCTATAGGGGGAGGAGAGTCCCTACACCTCCCACAGTGCTTGTGCACCTGCTTTGATCCCTTCAGTTGGAAAGGGGGTACCTCTTGGAGTACTGCCCTGACCACAGGTAGACCAATCAATGATGCCCAAAGATAAAGACTCATCAGAGGGAGAAAAGAATACAAAAGGAATTTCAGAGCAGCATAGGGTCCCCAGTGGACAGAGGGCATGCCACCAGCCCAGCTCACCCATCCCATCAGGGGAGAGGAGGGAGCCTCACGCAGGGTGGATTGATTTAAAGCAAGGTGATTTAAATCAATGATTTAAATTATGATTTAAATCACCAAAAGAAAACCCTGATTTAAATCGTTGATTTAAATCAAGTGTCCCACTGATACTCCTTCATATATTTCTTAAACAATGGCACAAATCTGATCACTAAAACATGTTAATTTACAACTCAATACAGCATTTTACAACATCTGTCCTTAAACTCTTTAATTTTCAAATTTTATTAACTCTAACAAACAAGTTAGCACAACACTAAATGTACACTGTACTTAAAACTTCTACAACTAGATCTCATCTTCCCCACTCCCACTGTCATTTTTATTCATAGACTGAAACAGAAATATGAGTTTTCCTGCTTTTTCAACTCCCAGTCAATTTCTTAGCTTTAAGTGAATAATACTAAACAATGAAAATATTCTCTCTGTGCCTGCAGAGGAAGCTACTGCTGTGAAAAGTTGGCTTAGCAACTGAAGGAACTCTGTTTCAAGGTGCCTGGCTAATGATTTCCATCAATTCAGGGGAGTGACTTAGTTCAAAACATCATCAGTAAACATGTACTGTTTAAATGGTTCCCCTCCAGCCCTGAAATGTATTATTACTGAGGTGTGATTTTGAGATGCCCATGCCATGGCAGCAGCATCTTCTTCAGAAGTTAGTCATCTACCTTTATATCTGGGGTTGAGAATGTTCACAAGAAAATGAGGTGGAGTTAGTTCTTGATGCATTCACTTCTTTATTGCCTGCAGTTTAACTTTCCGGTTAGGTATTTCTTTCTTCAATGTCTCTTGAAGTGCCTTCCAAATTTCAACAGCATTAGCAATGCAGCAACAATCTCTCTGAAGTTTCTTTAAGGCTATGGATATAGGCTTAAGTATACTGAGTATACTTAACATTCCTCTACATTCCTCTACATTCCTCTTTAATCCAATGTTAGATACTTTGGATAAGATACTTTGAGATATTTTAGCATGGTTTTCTTCACAAATTTTTATGAGAATAGGGCAGTTCTTAATAAATTGTTCAAAACAATCAACCACAGAATTCCATTGAACATCTAAAGGGAGAATTAGTTTGGATCCTCCTGCTCTCTTCAGTGAAGCTGAAGCTAAATGGTTGTTATGGAAGTATTTTGTGACTTCAACATTTTCTTTTATTCCTAGAGAAGTGCTTAAGTCTTTGACTACAAGATGCATTAAATGGGCACTGCAGCCATATGTTATTAAGAAGCACCCTTCAATTTCTTCTTCTAAGTATTTGCTCATCTTTGCCATGTTTGCGGCATTGTCTGTGACAAAACTGCGCATGTGACAGTTGAATTTTTTTTCACAGTTTATTACAGCTTTCACTGCCACTTCTCTTAAATATTCTGTTGTGTGGGCATTTCCTGATGTATCTATTGTTTCTGAAAGATATGCAACCCCATCTTCTGTTGTCACACAGGCACATATTACTAGATCATTGTGCACATTGCTCCACCCATCAAGGCTTAAACTGGCAAATTTCCCCTCAGTATTTCTTGCACACTGTTCAAGTTCCTTCTCATACACTGTATCTAGAGCAATGTTCCACCAGTGTCTGCTCTACCAGGTGGAGTGTAGCCTGGTTGTAATGACTCAACCATGTCAATGACGTGTTTATTGTTAACAATGTGAAAAGGAGAATTTGTGGCATAAATGAACTAAGCAATCTTTTCATCTATGGTGTCTTGTTGGTATTTGCTGGTCCTTACTACAAACCCATCCATGGTGGTGGTTTTACTGGATGATTGAAACCTTTTGCTTGCTACTGATACTTTGTTGTCTGAAATACATTTATCTGCACATAACTTAAGTTAATGTCTATACAGTTAGAAGCTGCTGCTAAAAGTACTAACGGATGACTCTGAAGTTGTTGCAGATAGACAGTCAAAGTCTCTTATGCTTAAATAGGATCCTGAAACAAAAATGAGTTTTGAATAGTCATTCTTCTCAGTTCTTCTCACTCTATTATTTAGTTAATCATTTACATTTATTCAGCAAGGATGCAGATCCAATTCCAAATTACCAAAAAAGCTAAGACTGACTGCACTTAGAGTGCACTTAATTTTGGAGTAAGCCCCATTGAACTCACTGGCACTTCTGTTTTTTGAGAAAACAAGTATAGAATGGGGTTACCTTGGGAAAGCAGAGTTATGCTGAAGTCAAATAGGGAACAGACTTATGGCATCACCATTATGGTCTGGGGCCACAATGTTCCAAAATAAGGGACATTTATTATGTAATATAAAATTTAAAAATGACACCCAGTGGCAACTGGCAACTCTAGATTTCTCTTACTGCAGCTTTCTGTACCATAAACTTGGGTGATAGATTCTAAACCTAGTTAACTAATTAAACAAGCCATAAGAATTAGCTAAGCTAAACTTCTTTTTCGAGCAACATGCAACATAGCAAATAGCTTGGGAATTTACTTGTTAAATCACACTTACACTAAAAGGCATACAGACAGTCTTGAAGAATGATGCATTGCAAAGTGAATTCTTTAATTTACTAACCAGTTGATCCACATTGTTCTTCAGACACATCCACTTCTTCATCCACATCATTTTCTCCCAAAAAGCAGTTTTCATTATGATGTTTCATTCTTGCAACTAGGCCCTGCATCTCCTTCTTGCACTGCTTACACTTGACACATTTTCCTTTTTACCCAGGGAAGGCATTTCTTCAAAGTATTCCCAGCTAGGGTCTCTCTTATGCCCAGAAGCCACGACAATCTTTCTGTGGCAAAAGTGTGGGGGGATACAGGAAGGTGTGTGTGTGTACTACTGAATAATGTCTTCCCTTTTTCCTTCCAGTCCACTCCACTGTTCCTTTCTACTCTGACTCCATCCTTTCCTATATTGTCTCTCTGTCTTTAAGGTAGTGTCTTAACTAACACCCCTGCCTTGGTTGGCCCAGCTCCACCACCACATAAGCAAAGAACAACAACAATCCTATCCAGCCTGTGTCTTTGCACATGTGACTTTAGTCTGCTGAGAAACAGAAACTGAAAGCCCAGAACTTTCAAGAAGCAAGAGCTGGTAGTTAGGCTGGACAGACAGACTAGAGCCATTTTCATGAGATGAAAAACTGAAATGAATGCCCAAGTTTGATTGGTAGGTAACTCAATGTGTGTGAGCATGACAGAGCCATTAATTATTTTTATGAGACTGTAAGTGTAGGTTTAGCATGTTTGTGATGAGATTTAATTGTAACTATTATTTTTTAAATAAGCAATTTAGTATTTTATTGATTATTTTAAAAAAATTAATGTGATTTAAATTTTTTTAATCTGATTTTTTTTTTAAATAATCTATTTTTATCCACCCTGAGCCTCAGCTTCCAACATCTATGCTGCTGACATCTGACATTCAAGAGAGAAACTCGGAGTGAAGCTCATGTACTGGCCAGACGTACCTTGACTCTGCGAACCCTGAGACTGATAGATATAGAACTGTCTGCATTATTATCTGCTATCACTGTGTATCAATAAAATTTGCCTATTATTGAATGGAGAGGTCATGGTTGGTCTGAGGGTTTGGGGCCGCTTCGAACAAGGTATCTGGGTCATGAGCCCAGTGCCAACATTTTTACGAGAGTGTCTACATGCATAGCCATTACAGCACAGTAATGCTGTGTGTGGACTAACTTGGGACTAAAATTAGTCCACACACACAGGGTTACTGCTCAGTAAGGCGTCTACAGGTAGCAAATTTACGCCCAAGTCACCGTGAATCACCATAGTTACTGTGTAGTACAGGCGCATACAACGAGGCACCTGCCCATACTCTGCATTAATTTTTGGTTACTGCACAGTAACCTAAGTTACTGTGCAGAAACTATGCACTTGTAGACATACCCACTATATTCCATGCTACTTATATATTTAAGCCTGTTCTGAAAAGATTATCTTGTCACCAATATACCTAACTTGTTGCTTCCTAACATGGTAAAGTACTTGGATCTATTGGAAAGCTATGATGCTGAAGCCAATAGGCCCAGACCTGAAGTAGTAGAAACTGAGTGGCCTTCAAAGAAAAGTAGACACCGAGGTCCTAGCACTAAGCAGTAGATGTTCTCAGAGCTACTGTGGAAAACATTGGCAGCATAGCACATTCTTTACCTTCATGAATGTCTAACATAATATTATCTGAAAATGGACTGCAATTTAGGAGCATAAATTTAAGCAGTAGGCAGTACAGTTTGGGGTCTTTCAGAATTACTAGTTCACATTATACCCACTCAATGAATTGGTAGAAAATGGTGTTAAAATAAATAATGCTATTTAAAAAGAGTACAGAATCAGACCCTGATCCATATTTAGCACTGTTAAATTATAGGGTGGCACTAATGAAATGTAAATTTCCACCTGCAAAAAATGTTGTTTAACAGAAAACTGAAAATTAGAATGTCTATAAAGTTAGAAGCTGATGCCAGCAGACTTGAGGAATTGCCAAAAAAAGAGATAAAACCAAACAAGGAAAGCAATACGATTTGGGGTTCTAGAAATTTACTACACTTTCATGAACATGATACAACCATAGTCACAAAAAGCAGCTGTGTCAGAAGGTACTGCCCCAGTCATATGAGTTATCACCCCATATGGATATATAATGAGCAACTGATGGCACCTCTTTCAGCTTCCATAAGGCCTTGAGTTTGTCATTTTCTCTGAGAATATCTGAGTTAGGCAACAACCAAAATATGTTAAGCAAATAGAGTTTCATACACTTCCAGGAGCAATTTCCTATAACAGTAGTACTCACATTTCAAAGACCCTCAAGTTAAAGCCATTGTGCAAGGCATCTTACTGGTTAATCAGACACTGTTATCAGCTTTAGTCTAATGATTCCCAGCACATGATTCGCAAGATAAACCCAGAGATTTCAAATACTCAGTTGGTCTGATAAAAGATATCACAGCTACTCAAAGAACCTTGCTTGCTTATAAGATTTCAAATAAGAATCTATCATAGAGGAGAATTGCTCTATTATTTTTCTGTAGTCAAAAAATGAGTGAAAGCTAAGACCTAGTCTTTCCCAAGGGGTGCTTTGTGTCTGAAAGGCTTGAAAACCACAGCTTTAGCCAGTATGTTGATTATGGCTAGGGACAGACATTCAAAAAGTCTGAGCCTGTATTGATTCAGTCTTTGCAGGTTAGTTTAACCTGGCTAAGCAAAACTGGCTTGTAAGGGGAGAGACATTCTCTCTGGACTGAGGAAATTCAGGCACATGCCTGCAGTGTCTCAGGCTAGAAGCCTGGGCAGTGGGGAGGGTGCTAGCACAGCTGTCCCCCTTTCTTTGCACAGCATTAAACTGAGGGGTGGGGGGTGACCAGGCCCTGGCAGGACTTCTAATATGGGACGTCTGCATGCATCATCCCAGACTTTTCCCCACTGGCTGCTCAAGGGACAGAAGCATTGCCAGACCCCAGACCCCTGCTAGCACTCTGAGGGGTGTGGGTAGTACATGCATCTGTTGATGATACTGAGATTTTCAATCTCCCTCCCTTGTTCTTTATACTGTCTGCAGCAAACTGACAGGCAAGCAAGCCAGTAGGGAGCTAATAACAGTGTTTATCACCTCATCAGCAAAACAATAGCCTCTCTCCATTAGTTAAAACTCTTCAACTACCTGAAGGATGATTACAAAGAGGATAGAACTAGACCACGGGTGGGCAAAATATGGCCCACAGGCTGGATCCAGCCCACCAAGCAATTTCAGCACTCACTCCAGGCACCAGCTAGGGAAGCAGTTGTGGGGTGGGGGGGAATTGCAGCTGGGCAGGAGCACAAGGCATGGGGCTGAGGCTGGTGAGGGCACAGTGACTGTGCCCAGGGGAGGCAGCGGGAGCATGGAGCTCAGATGGGTAGGGTGTGGGTGCATGCAGTTTCTTGGGTGTAAAGGAGGGTGGGGGGGGTGCACAGGCCCAGCTGGCAGTGGCAGCAGCAGCTGCAGCAGGCCCTTGGGTTGCTTGTGGCCCATGCAAGCACAGCTGCCCAGCAAAACTCAGCTCCAGTCAGTTCCAGGGGCTGCACATGGCAACAAGGAGAGGAGCCAAGCTGGCCCACCTCTATCACCCGGGGCTCACCATGACTCATGTGCAGCTCCCAGCACTCATGCGCCACCAGGGGGAAGCCCTGTACAATGGACCCAGCTGCCTTCCCCACACCCTGCCTCCATGTGCAGCTGTACAGACTCTTAGAAATGGAGGGGAGCCCCGCCCCATGCTTCCCAATGGAGTCTTGGCAGCTGCATGTGGTGGCAGGGAGTGGGGAAAGTATCCAGTTCCATTGTTCCCCCCCAGTGATACACAAGTGTTCAGCTGCACGTGAGCTGAAGGGAGCCCTACTTGATAAAGGCAGGCAGGCTAGACTGGCTCCACTCCATGTTGCCATGTGCACCTCCCAGAACAAGCTGGAGCCATGCACTGCCAGGCAGCTGCACCTGTGTGGGCCATGAGCACCCTGAAGCCTCACCACCTTCTACTGCTGCTGGCAGTGAGGGCTATGCACCATGAGGAAGAGTATGTTGTGGTGGGGGAGTCCCCACATCCCCCCCACCTTCCCTCACACTCCACAAACCCAACTCCACACCCTGCCCCATAAGCCCCCCCATATACACACACCTACACCCTGTGACATACCCTACACCCCCACACACAGCTACACCCTCTCACAAGCCCCCCCACACCCACCCACACACACACACCCCAACCATATCCCACACATTCCCCCACACATTATATACAAGAGTAAGACTTTATTTTCAAGCTATTATACAATCCTCTATATATAGACAATGCAAACACAAACCAGGACTTAAAAAAAATGTTATAATAGAGGTTTGACTTTTACTATAGGATTTGTTTTTTTTCCTGGTTTCAAGATGGTAATACCCCCAAAAGAAATATTTCTGGGGGTAAATGGGGAGGGAAAGGAGGGGAGGGAAGGAGACTTCCAGTGGCAAAGGTCAGGGGTTAGGGTCCAGACTGCTGGTCCCATGATGGCAACCAGGGGGTGGGTCACCTGTCAAGGGGTGGGGCTACCCTTGTGGCCCTAAACAGCTCACCAAAACTCATTAAGCAGCCCTCCAGCCAAAATAATTGCCCACCCCTGAGCTAGACTTTTCTCTGTGGTGGCAGATGACAGAACAAGGAGCAATGGTCTCAAGTCATTATTGACTCCAAGATGAACATGGGCCAACAATGCGAGGTCATGGTTGGCAGGGCTAACCAAACCTTGTTGAGCATCCACAGGTGCATCTCAAGCAGGGCCAAGGAGGTGATCCTCCCCCTCTAT
>NW_017729031.1:59312913-59317922 GCF_001723915.1 Gavialis gangeticus
GACTGGAGGTTTTTCAGACCCAACTAGATAAAGTTTTGGCTGGGACGTTGTTGTTGGGGATAGTTCTGCTTTGAGCAGGGGGTTGGACTAAATGACCTCCTGAGGTCCCTTCCAACCCTAAGTGTTTATGATTCTATAATTCTATCATTATGGGGCATGTAGCATTATATTGGGTGTATCAGGTACTACAGTAACATGAATAATGGCTCAAAAGAATAATTTGAAAGTTTTTTAATAAAATGTATAAATCTTAGTGGCCATGGACTGAATTTGCTATACTAAGTAAAAATATATTTAAAAATACCAAAAAATTAATTCGCTTTGAGCAGTTTAAATGAGAATTTTTCTAGGGCATATGATAATTTCTAACTGCACTTTTCATGAATTACCCCAATTTCTAATGCTTCACTATACCATCAATATAATTTGTTCTGTAGCATAAGGTATGACTCATGCCCAGCCCTCCATGAAGTGACAGACATTCATTGCAAACAAAGTGACTTTCACTCTGAAAGCTCCAACTCCCTTTCAACTTAAAAAGTAAAACATTTTTTGTAATTATTAATGGTCCATTCTTGTGACTATTCATGGGTGAAGGGCATTTCCCACTCTCACATCTTTACTAGCAAATAATTAATGATGTGTTGGAAATTAACAACAATTAACAATGAATGGGAACAACAGCAGAAGGTATTTGATCCTCTCAAGATGAAGTCGAAAGGATTTGCTTTTAAGGCAAGGGCTTGTGATTGCAAGGAGGGAGAGATGGAGGAGGATTTCTAATGTGATCCTCCTCTTTCTCCATCGCCTTATTGAAAGTCATTGAAGTGACTAGTCAAGTTAGACAATGAAAGCATTAAGGATATATTTGCATACGACAATGCAGTGATATTCAAAGATTTCCAGAATACCTGTGAATGAACCAATTCCAATATTAGAAGCAGTATAACCACATTTGCCCTGAGAGGCACAATATATTAGCCTATATGAGCTGTGTTCACACCATTACACTTTCTCTAGTACATGAGCTAGCTCATTCAGGACTAGTTTGTCTCTTTATTGTGCCATGTAGGTATATGAAGGCCCTGATCCCATGGTACCGTAAGCACTTCTCAATTGACTTGATTTCAATGGGAATTTAGAGCTTTATACTCAGGCCTTTACAGAAGGAATGCAGAACTGTGTAGGATTGCCCCCAAACCATATATATGAAACTAGCCACACTAATATGGCAAATACACAAATTTATCTGGATATACATTTAAACTAACATTTAGAAATACATGTTGGAGGTCATCTCGGTAGTTTCTCCTCAGCTTTGGAACTCTTTCCTCCTGAGGCCCAGCAAAGCCCAAGCTTGGTCATTTTCCCGAAGTACTAAAAGGCCTTCCTATTTCGGCAGGCATTTAGCAAGCAAAGGTAAGCTGGGATATTGCTTCGGCAGGTTTTTGTTTTCTATTTTATTTTAATATTCTATTTCTTTATAAGTTATTTTGCCTCTTACTACAGGTGACCCTGAGCCTTTGCTGGGAACGGCAGTATATCTATCTAATAAATAAAATAAACATAAGGTAGAAGCAATCTCACTCTTCTTTTTTATCCTCCCTTTCCTCTTTTGCTGAACAAATCCAGGTCAAGATCCCTGTACCTGAGCTAAACCCAGTGTAGGACCTGATTTTTACATGTGCTACACTGCAGTATATTTTTATAATATGGTCTGTGGTTGTGGTGTGTGAGACATGAAGGAATGAATGATTTTTAGAGTTCCTTGGATAAATAGTGGCCTGTGAATGCAGAGGATTGAAGTCAATGATCCAAAAGGCCCTTCAGTCCTATGAACTTTCTTGGGGCAAAGGGAGACCAAAGTCAACCTGTATAGTGTACATACATATCCCTGAGGCTGGTTACACATCCAAGAAGACCCCATTGCACCTTGGAACAGTTTTTAAATCTCTCTACTGTAAATCGCACTCAGCTACCTAAGGTCTTTCCCTAACCACACTTCTATGGCAGGAGTTAGAGTTGATATACTGAGGGCGCAACTACATGTCACCCTACAGCGACATAGTGACACACTATGTCACTGTATAACACACTGTGGTGACATAGCAATCATGTGTGTCTACACATGATCTCCAACTACATCACCGTAGCGATGCATTCCCGTAGTGGTGCATTCCTTATTATAGCTCGCCACTATGGTAACATAGCAGCAAAATTTAACCACATGATGTGCACACAGCGCAGTAACCACCTGTACTTCTCTATGCTTTAGTATTTCCTTTTGGAATTACTAAACTAAACAAAAGCACGGCACCATAGCAACATTGCTGTACGGTGACGTGGAGACATACCCTGATTCTACATGGGTAAATATTGAGGAAACTGGTAAAAAAACAGATGTATGTACAGGTAGTGCCAGGATTTGTGGTGACATAAATGTGGCTACAGCCCCTCTGGGGCGATGCCACACAGCTGAAAGGGATGTGGCTCCAGCCTCTCACTGTAGGCATGTGATCCTGGATGCCAGAGAGATCAGCTGCTCCTGCTGGAGCTCCTCATATAAGCTCTGAGCTCAGCAGTGCAGTGTTGGCCCAGACTCCCTGCTTTCAAGCAGCTCCAGAACCTGAAAGCAGGGGCTGTATGTTGCTGCTGGCTGCTCCCCCCCTCCTTTCCCCTGATGCTGAACTTAGTGGGGAAAGGGAAGGAAATAGGGCGGTGAGAGGGGAAGAGTGAAGATCAGCAATGTACTCACAGCACAATCACAGCTCCAAGCAGGAGCTGCACTGAAGTGAGCTCACTGCACATGCAGGGAACAGCCAAAGGGGAGTAAAGACTCGCTGCTTCACTGTTCCTGGTACCACCCTTGGCTGAATGGCCTCTTTGTCGTACGGTACAGTTCAAAGACCTATCACTTTACTGAGCATCTGGCTCTGAACCTATAAGGCTTGTAGGACTTTAGTTGTATATGCCTGGACATCTACTGTTTGTTACTTTGAAATCCAGTGGGAAAGATTTACCATTACTGAACTGCAGTGTCTGGTCAAAATTCTGTTCATAGCATGAGTAAGTTGGAGCAAACAGCCTGGGATACAAGCAAAGTTAGCATTTTACCCACATGAGCACAACAGTAGGAGAATGTTAGTAAAGAAATCAAATTTAGCATCCACCCATGTTTTTATCCAATCAGAGTTCCATTTATTTTTTTCAACTTTTGATCATCTCCTTATTTTTAATCTATGGTAAGCTTTTTTCAAAAGGTTGTACAAAGTTCAGAAAGGCCTAAAGCAGGCAGGGGAGAAAGAAAAAATGAGAAACGGCCCACCAAAAAATGAAAAATGCAAATAGATGATCACATTCCAGTATCTTAACTGAACATAGAAAGAAAGAACATATCTTAACTGAACATAGAAGGCTTTTTTCTGAGAAAGAAATGACACTGCACAAGTGAGCTGTAAGGAGAAACCCACAGTCCTCCTCTCCTATTTTCTATTTAATCCAGTGATTGAGTTCCATCAAACAGAGAAAATCTAGGTCAGTAATATTCCATGTATGAAAGACCAATTAAGCTCGTTGGGTTCTTAGCACCTGTTCTAATTAAATGTACAACTTAATCCCCAGCTTGGTGGGAGAATATATTTGAATGTGCTGACAGAAGACACTACTACAACTGGCACTATCTTTGGTGATCTGTAGAAACCACACGGACTGAATGTAGTGGAGGTTTCCATATTTTCTCATCCTTAGGATGGGACTTTCTCTCTCACATGTGCCTCCTTCCAGCAACCCTGTAATACAGAGCTGAATCAGAGACAATAGTCATTAACTGAAAATTTTACATGCAGGGATTCTTAACAGGAGACACATATACTGCATTTGGCCCTCAGATCCATGCCTTTGGATGGAATTTTATGCACCTATTTGTTTATTCAAGATTAGGGATCTAGGGAATCTAAGGCACCTGAGTATGAATATAATCTCTGAATTATTCTTACTGCTTCATGCACTGAATATTATTGATTCATGTAAATTTACCACCTTTCATTTCCTGTAGCATTTTTCACTCTTGAGATGGAGAATTCTGCAAAACTGTAATGAAGCACTAAATACTTCAGTGTGGTAAAAATACAGTACACGTATTAACTGTGTCCAGCGCATCTAAACAATGGAAAATGAGATTAAAATGTCTTGGACTTTAGAAACGAGCAGCACCAACCTAAATGAATCAGGATGAATAAATAGCACCCTGACCCTTCATTCAGAATTACACAAGAGAAAAGAAAGCAAACAGTGAAGAACAACAGGTCTGTAACCACAGACTCCTGGGGACCTTGTCTCTATGGCATAGAAAGGGGTAAGAAATAAAGCAGACGCATGAAACTTCAGGAGCTGTTATATAAGGTTAAGCCTCCATTTTTTAGGTCAAATGACGCAGACAAATTCATCATTTAGTGAATTCTGACTAAATGATAGGAGTTCTAGTTAGTTTATATCTACAAGCAAGGGTCAAACACCATCTGCCCAAACAAACAGATAGTGGATAGTTTCATCAGAGCCAACTAGTTAGGGAAGGAATGCACTTCAGCAGTTGTTAACATTAGATGGCTTTATTTGAACTGTGGCATGGCAGCATTAGTGGTGTTTATGACCTAAAAGAATTTCCACCTGTAAGTTTATCTTCTTGCAAAAATCATGGGGAAAACAAGTACAATATAGTATATCAAGTTTACACTGAGGTAGAAAGATTTACCTTTATCTTGTAAATTGGAATAGCTGTAGCATGTTGCTTTTTAATATGCACGTTATCTGAACTGCAAGATTTTTTGGAATTTTTTTGAGCTCCTATCTAAATGAATAAATAGAGTCTATGAAATGGGGTGCAATCCTATGTATATGATAGTTTCAGAAGCAGCTAGCTGTAGGTACACAACAAATATTGAATCAGGCCTATGATTCTGAAATTATGAACGGGTCAGGGACCTCACGGAGAGGATCCCGGCCTGCATCCA
>NW_017729031.1:59317933-59323843 GCF_001723915.1 Gavialis gangeticus
TCCCTTCCGACCCTTAATCTATGAATCTATGAAAACCATCTAAATGTCTCTACCTATTCTGCCTTCATCATTATTCTCAGCCGTTTCCTGTTATGACAGACTACAGAGTTTTTACTCAGGTAATATTTCTATTGTCTACAAGTACTGCAGAACTGGAAACTAAATATATTAATAAAGTAGTATATTCTCTTGAAAGTGCTGAGGGGATCAGGGAGGAGGAATTAAACAATTAATGGGATGTTTTCTGTGGGTAAAAGAAAAACATTCAGGAATGCATAAGCTAAAGCAAACACTTTGAACTTCATTAGGAATTCATTTGGTGACCATTAGCAAAATGAAAAAGAACGTACCATCCACATAAATCCTCAGTCACCAGTTACAGAATAGAGAGCAGGGGAAGAAGCAACTATAAAAAAGACATCTAATTCCTGCCAGTTCTTTTTCATTAATTGTCATTATAATATTCAAATTACAAACTGACCTCTTCTTCAGAAGGATTGAGGCAACAGTGACAATAATTCAGTTGAAATACAATAAGTCCAATGCCAAGATTTAAAAAATGTCATCACATGTCAAAGCCTAAAGCAATATTAGCTATTTAAATCACTGGTTTGAATTTTTTTTTTTAAATTCTGAGCATCTAACAGAACTTCAGCTCAAAGCACCTATATTTTTAAATCCTGTCCCAAAGGTGTTAGGAGTTTGACTCCTCCAGATAGAATGGTAAGGCAGACAATGGGGAGTATACACACACAATATTCCACTTCAAAGGCACACTTGCCTCCTGACCTGACTGCTAGATACCTAATAAGCTAGAGCTCAGATATTAACCAGGACCAGGCTCAGGAAACAGACTCTAATGTCAAAAAGGTTGCATCACTCCCTGCAGATGTAAAAAAATTTCAAAATAGGAAAGATATCTAAGGGAAGTTTAAATCTGAAACCAGAAACTTTCCAAGAGTACACTGAAAGCTAAGCAGCTAAACTGATTACAACCGTGATACAACAGAAATACTAATTGGTTTTTCCTTATCCAGTTCTCTCTTCACGTTACATGTTTTCTTTTGTTATCATTAATCAAAATATTTTTTTCTAATGCAACTGAATGTAAACTTTGCTGGAAAGTACAGCCACATAAATACAAAACAAAACTCATTTCATGTTACCTCCAAGTGCTATGAGGAGTCACCTCTATTTAATCTGACAATAGTAAATATGCTGTCCCAACTACATATTTACAATTGAAACATCACATTTCACTTAGTGAAATGTCTAAGGATTATTGTTAAGGTGAGAGCTGTGTGCAATATTCCAAACTTGATTTCATAATTGGTGACTTAAGTGGTCCATAAATTTAGAATATGTTTAAAACAGAAAACTAATTCCCCTTTTAAACAGTCCAAAGCCTAAATAGACTTTGGGTTTCTGACAAGACAAGCTGCCCAGTTTTCTCAGATTACATTCTTTGGAAGTAGTTTTTGCAGCCCATATATTATTAAGAATCCCTTTGCATTATCAAGAGTCCACTGGCATCACTACCAAGAACTGATGCTTTCTCAGTAGAAACTACAAGCATGCAGTTGTTCACTCAGTTTCTTCCAGAGAAACATGCCCCCTCCAAGAGAAAGGTCTTCTAGGTGTCAACCTGGAAGATCTCCCCTGTGAAAGGAACTCTCTCACAAGAAGAGAGTAGTAGTCAATGGCTCAGTGTCTAGTTGGCAGCCAGTATTGAGTGGAGCACCCCAGGGGTTGGTCCTGGGGCCAGTTTTGTTCAATATTTTCATCAGTTACCTGGAAGATGGGATGGATTGCACCCTCGGCAAGTTTGCAGATGACACCAAGCCAGGGAGGAGTAGTAGATACACCAAAAGGTAGGACTAGGATTCAGAGAGACCTTGGCAAATTGGAAGAGTGGACCAAAAGAAATGTCATGAGGATAAATGCCAAGTCCAGCATTTAGGATGGAACAATCCCATGCACTGGGTACAGGCTTGGAGGCTGACTGGCTAAGCAGCAGGTCTGCAGAAAAGGACCTAGGGGTTACAATGGACTGTAATCTTCATATAAGCCAACAGTGTGCCCTTGTAGTGAAGAAGGCTAATGGCATACTGGGCTGCATTAACAGGAGCATTGCCAGCAGATTGAGGAAAGTGATTCTTCTCCTCTATTCAGTACTCCACATCTAAAGTACTGTGTCCAGGTTTGGACCCTCCATTACAGAAAGGATATGGATAAATTGGAGAGAGTTCAGCAGGGAGCAACAAAAATGGTTAGAGAGCTGGGGCACATGACTTATGAAGAGAGGCTCAGGGAAGTGAGCTTATTTAGTCTGCCGAAAAGAAGACTGAGGGTGGTTTTAATAGCAGTCTTCAGCTACCTTAAGGGGGTTCAAAAGAGGGTGGAGCTAGACTGTTCTCAGTGGTGGCAGATGACAGAACAAGAAACAATGGTCTCAAGTTGCAGCAGTGGAAGTTTAGGTTAGATATTAGGAAAAACTTTCTGGCTAGGAGGGAAGTAAAACATTAGAATAGGTTATCCAGAGAGGTTGTAGACTTTCCATCTTTGGAGGTTTTTAAGACCTGGGGAGACAACACCTTGGCTGGGATGATCTACTTGGGGATGGTCCTGCTTTGAGCAGGGGGTTGGACTAGATGACCTCTTGAGGTCCCTTCTAACCCTAATTTTTCCATGATTCTATGATTCTAACTGTTTGATCTTAAAATTGACACTAAAACTGTCAGAACCTTTTAGCAAAATGCAGGAATCCTTCAACTTCGCTCTATTTTTTTAATAGAACTGTTGCCCCTTAAAAATGTTAGGCATTTTAAAATGTGGCCTTGTTTCATTCTATCACAAAATGTTAGGATAATGGGTTTGTTTCTGAATGGCTCAGATTCTACTTTCTTATACAAGATTTCATCCAGAAACCTCACTCTATTACACTGAACATAGTTATTGGAAGAAGCAGTTGGGAAGGGGGCATGCTAAGAGCTGTCTTCTCTTAGTGGTCTACACTCATTTTGACTAGGATTTTAGAGAATGAGAAACTCTTGAAGTCAGACTTTAGAATGCTTTTGTTTTGGGGGAATAAGTATCTATTTCATATTATACAGTTCTGTCTTGTACTTCTCAAGCTACTGTAAGTTTGTTTCATAAATGTTATGAATGCTTCCTCCTTTCCCATGAAGCTCTTATAGGGGCCTGTCTTTCTCACTTCAGAATCTCTCAACAAAGAGCACTGAGATACAAACCAGGAAATGCAGAGACACATCAGTAGTGGATTAAATCTCTGTTGAAGGTAGAACATTAATTCATTGTAAACCTTTCATCAGATAGTATATATTCCTGAAAAAGCTGGCTCTACCTTTCTGATTCATGTATCAGTAGTTTATGTTTAAACTAAAAAAGATACATTTTCAAAGGTGCTCTCCTAAATTCCTTCTATAAAATTTCAATTCATATTCAGTTTTAGATCCCAAGCCTGACTGTTTTCCCCACCCTGAACACAAATGCATGTAGGTACCCATATTGAATGCATGATTGTAGATTGATACCAGGACAGGTAGCTACTAAGTGAGGGTCTGAGAGCCCTGGCTTTCCTAGAGAAAAGGACTGTCACCTGAAATGCATAAAACTTTCCACATGTCCATCATCAGAAGTTCTTAAATCTTTAGATTTCTTCTGTAATCTCAGTATATGGGACAGTAAGACATAACCTGCTTTGGGGCATTTAAACTTGTAATGTATGGGTAATCTGTTCCAGTGTTTTACTACCCTCCTAGTGAGAAAATTTTTCCTAACAGCTAACCTAAACTTCTCTTGCTGCAACTTGAGACCGTTGGTCCTTGTTCTGTCATCTGCCACCACTGAGAACAGTCTAGCTCAATCCTCTTTCAAACACTCATTTGGGTGGGTTGAAGGCTGCTATTAAATCCCCTCTCAGTCTTCTTTTCTCTAAATTAAATAAGCCCAGTTCCCTCAGCCTCTCCTCATAAGACATGTGCCCCAGTCCCTGAACCAGTTTTGTTGCCCTCTGCTAGACTCCCTCCAATTTGTTCACATTCTTTCTGTAGTGCGGGCACCAAAACTGAACTTAGTACTCTAGATGTGGGCTCACCAGTGCTGAATAGAAGGGAATCATCACTTGCCTTGACCTACTGGCAACACTCCTACCAATGCAGCCCAGTATGCTGTTAGTCTTCTTGGCAGCATGTGCACACTGTTGGCTCATATTCAGTTATTGTCCATTGTAACCCCCAGGGCCTTTTATGCAGATCTGTTGCCTAACCAGTCAGCCCCCAGCCTGTACCTGTGCATGGGATTCTTCCATCCTAAGTGCAGGACTTTGCACTTGTCCTTGTTGAACCTCATGAGATTTTTTTTGGCCCAATCCTCCAATTTGTCTAGATCACTCTGAATCCTAGACCTACCCTCCAGCATACCTACTACTCCCTCCAGGTTCATATCATCTGCAAACTTGCTGAGGGTGAACTCAATGATATCTTCAGGGTCCTTGATGAAGATATTAAACAAAACCAGCTCCAGGACCAACCCCGGGGCACTCCACTTAATACAGGTTGTTAGGATACATGGAGTTAGAGGGGAAAGGGACTTGGTGGTGAGGGTCTGTTACCACACCAAGAGGAAAAGCTAGACTTGGAGTTTTCAAAGGCCGTACAGTCTAGGGACATGGTTGTCATGGGGGACCTAAACTACCCTGACATCTGTTGGGAGAAGCAGTCAGCCAAATCCAACCATTCACATAGGTTCTTAACCTGCGTGCAGGACCTTCACCTAATGCAGGAGGTATACTGTCCCACTAAGAGGAATGCCTTGCTGGACTTGGTGTTGGCTACGGGGGAGGACCTAGTAGGGGAGCTGCAGATTCATGGTCACCTTGGGGACAGTAACCACCAATCAATCAAACTTACCATATGGCGTAGGGTGGAGAGGGCCCAGAGGAGGGCTGCTTGAATGGTTAGGGCCTTACAGGACAAGCCCTATGAGGAGAGACTGAGAGACCTAGACCTCTTCAACTTCCGCAAGAGAAGGCTGAGAGGGGATCTTGTGGCCACCTACAAATTCATTAGCGGGGCGCAGCAAGGGATCAGAGATGCTCTGTTCACCAGGATGCCTCTTGGAGTAACAAGGAACAATGGTCACAAACTGACAAAGAGCAGATTTAGGCTAGATATCAGGAAAAACTTATTCATGGTAAGGGTGGCCAAAATTTGGAATGGGCTTCCAAGGGAGGTAGTGCTCTCTCCTACCTTGGGGTTCTTTAAGAGAAGGCTGGACAGGCATCTGGCTGGGGTCATCTGACCCCAGCACTCTTTCCTGCCTAGGCAGGGGATCAGACTCAATGATCAGTTAAGGTCCCTTCCAACCCTAGCATCTATGATTCTATGAATCAAAGCCATTGATTACTACCCTTTGAACCCAATGCTCCAGCCAGTTTTCTATCCACCTTACAGTCCATTCATCCAGCCCAGACTTCCTTAGCTTGCCTGTGAGAATGTTGTGGGAGACCATATCAAAACCCGTGCTAATCAAGGTATACCACATCCACTGGTCTCCCCGCATCCAGAGAGCCAGTCATCTCATAACACAAGGCAATCAGGTTGGTCAGTTATGACTTACCCTTGGTTATAGAATCATAGAATCAATGAGTCAGAAGGGACCTAGAGAGATCATCTAGTCCAACCCCCTGCCATGGGCAGGAAGGAGCACTGGGGGTGCGAGGGGTCATAAGACCCCAGCCAGATGCCTATCCAGTCTCCTCTTGAAGATTTCCAGGGAAGGTGAGAGCACCACCTCTCTGGGAAGCCTATTCCAGGCTCTGGCCACCCTTACAGTGAAGTAGTTCTTCCTAATATCTAACCTAAACCTATCCTCCCTCAGCTTGTGGCC
>NW_017729031.1:59324875-59334162 GCF_001723915.1 Gavialis gangeticus
CAGGAACACGGAGGCAAAGAACTTGTTGAAGAGTTCTGCCTTCTCTCACGCATCTGTCACCAACTGCCCTGCCCTGCCTCGTAGGGGTCCAATGTTACCCCGAGACTTCTTCTTGCTACCTATATACTTGAAGAAGGACTTTTTCCTATCCTTAATCCCAGAAGCTAATCTAAGCTCCAGTGCTGCTTTCGCCTTCCTTACCAAATCCCTACAAGCTCGGGTCAGGGAGGTGTACTCCTCCTTTGTCCATTCTGACTGTTCCTAATCAACTTCTTCGTCTCTAAGTGCTTAGAAATGGATTCCTTGAGGATCTGCTCCATGGTTTTCCAGGGACTGAGGTGAGGCAGACTGATCTGTAGTTTCTTGGAGCCTCTTTTTTCCCTTTATTAAATATGGGCACTATGTTTGCCCTTTTCCAGTCATCCAAGACTTCTCCTGATTGCCATGAGTTTTCAAAGATGATGGCCAGCTGCTCTGTGATCACATCAGCCAATTCCCTCAACACCCTTGAGTGCATCCCATCCAACTCCATAGACTTGTTCATGTCCAGCTTTTCTAAGCAGACCTTAACCTATTCTTTCATCACTGACGGCTGCTCACCTTCTCCCCAGTCTGTGCTGCCCAGCGCAGTAGTCTGGGAGCTGACCTCGCCTATGAAGACTGAGGTGAAAAAGGCACTGAGCACTTCAGCTTTTTCTGCATCCTTTGTTACTAGGTTGCCTCTCCCATTCAGTAACGGACCCACACTTTCCCTGATCTTCCTCTTGTTACTGACATACTTGTAAAAACCCTTCTCGTTATCCTTCACGTCCCTTGCTAGCTGCAACCCCAATTGGGCTTTGGCCTTCCTGACTTCATCCCTGCATGCCCGAGCAATACTCTTATACTCCTCCCTAGTTGTTTGTCCATATTTCCATTTCTTATAAGCTTCCTTTTTGTGATTTAGTTCATTCCTTGCAAAGCCAAGCTGGTCTTCTGCCATACTTGCTAGTCTTCCTGCACATGGTTTGTTCCTGCACCCTCAGGAAGTCAATCTAGTTCATAACCTGGAAGCCACATTCTTACTGGATTCTGGCCACTGAAAGTATTAAGTTAAAATGATCAAGCAAAAAAATGGAAGAAAGGAATAGGAACAGGCATAGCACACTGAAAATAGCTGCATGGCCCTCATATTGAGCTTACATGTTTGCTTTTTATTAATATATTGACTTGAATATAGTCACCCTAAATTCATATGGGGACTGAATGAGACACAGGACCACTTTTAAGCAATGATAGTTGACTACTAGGGCTGTGCGAAGCTTCGGGGACTGATTCGATTCGGAGGAGATTCAGCCCGATTCGATGGCTGAATTTCTAAATCTGAACTGAATCAGGGGACCAGTAAAAAGGTCTGAATCAATTCAGAAAAGATTCAGAGAGCTTCGATGATTTGGGCAGTCCTCGCCTGCTGCAGCAGGGAGCTGGAGCCAGACTCTATGCGGGTAAGTAGCAGGGTGCGGGAGGTGGGGCTCAAGGAGGGGAAAGGGGACTGTGGGGGACCCCTGCCAGGCCCCATCCCCTATCTGCTCCTCCGGGCTCCCCCCCGCCCCCTGCCCACTGTCCCAATGTTATCAAATTAACCTAACTGATTAAATGATAAGCGAGACTTTATAAGGGGGGATAAGGCAAGGTGCTGCATTTATTGATTACATGAGTTAGACATAGAGGTTTGGACACACCATTCATACAAACACACAGAAATCATCATGCACATCATTACACACAGGCATACGCATACACAAAACAACCATTTCATCCACACATGCACCAGATATAGTTACCAGCAATAGTTGCTCAATATCAGCCCAGGGCGGCCAACCCGGGCTTACTGAGTAGATGATGATGATTTGAAGAAAGCAGATTTGAAGGTAACAGCTGGAGCGGGATGAACAGATGCATCTGTGCTCCGATGAAACAGCAGTAGAGAAAAAGACTCACCCAACTTGGCATTTTCAAAGTGTTCTTTTATAGGGATTGGTATTCTTTGTTTCAGTGCTTTGGGGTTTTTCTATACCCAGCTTCTGTTTTTGCAGTTGTTCTTCTTTTGTTTTCAGCGTGTCTTAGCCTTGGAGTGCTCTTGCTGCTCATCTGGTTCATTCCTTTGCCTCATTATCTTCTCTGTGCCCTAGGTCTAAAAGGGATTCTTCAGCCATTCATTAATTAGTTTACTGACTGGTAACTTACATTTGGCGCCTTGTTGCTTACATAAACAGTTAAATTTTCTTCTCCCGGCTCTATGCCATTCTCTCACCATTCATCCTTTTACACACACTCATACATAAAGGCTATTCAGAGTTCATTCACTTATGTCAAGCAGAATAATACAAAATGGAGTTTTCAAGTTGCTTGCAGGACAAGACTAACAGGATTATATTTCACTACTATTACACTGTATGTTAATATTGGCTACGTTAGTTCAGTTCATGCTATACCAGCTCCCACCATGGCTGCCCCGCCTGCCTGAACTTTCAGTGCTTTAAAAAAAAAAGCCCCACTCACTGGGTGCTGCTGGGTGGGGGGGTGATCCCTGCTGCCCCCCACTGCCCCATGCTGCATGGGGGCTCTGCCACAAGCCCTCCGACCCCACTTTGCTCCCCTGGGGTTTTTTTATTCTTAAAGGGCTGGAGCTGGGATGAGTGGGGAAGCCATGGGGGGCTGAGGGATTGTGGGAGTGGATGGGAGGCTCTTGCAGAGCCCCCCCATGCAGAATGCGGCTGTGGGAGGCAGCAGGGATCACCTCCCCTGCCCAGCAGCACCCAGTGCCAGGAGCTGGGGTGAGCAAGGCAGCCATTGCTGGGGCTGGGAGAACAGGCAGGGGATGGGCCTGGCCTGGGTGATTCAGATATTCAGAGATTTGGCAGTAGCCGAATCTCCAAATCAGATTCGGCCGGATCAATTCAAGACAGTGATTTGAATCACTGAATTGAATCACTGTCCCCCAAATCATCCAAATCCAAAACTGAAGGAAATACTAGCTGCTTCACACAGGCCTGTTGACTACATCACAAAATACTGCATAATTTGATATGAGTCTCAGCTTCTGGGCAGGGGTCACTGAAAAGTGGAACAATGGAGCTATTATAATAGAAGCACACTAATAGAATGCTAAGACGCACACTACAGTCCAGATCCTATTCCACTTGTTAGGTGTTTACATGTACTTTGGAACCTAAGCGTGATTCTATTCCACTCCGTCCAAGTTCCTGAAAATCTATTACTGCAACTAATTTTATAGCATACCACCATCTTACTCTTAAGAATGAGTCACACAAATTCAGTGTGGAGAAGGACTCACTTACTTTTTGAATGTAATGGTTTTTCAAGGATTCAAGCAGGGAGGAATAGAATATCTTATGGCAGAGTAATTAACTGCGATCAAACACTCATGTAGATGTTGACTGCCAAGAGAAAATTGCACTCTGTCAGCCCCTCTGCCATCCAACACTGTGACCCAGAGCCTGGGACAGACCCCCAACCCCCATCACTGGGTTTCAACACTGACAAGTGCAAGGTGCTGCACCTGGGAAGGAAGAACCAGCAGCATACCTACAGGCTAGGGAACTCCCTTCTCGTCAGTGCAGAGGCAGAAAAGGATCTTGGAATCATTATTGATGCTAAAATGAACATGGGCCGACAGCATGAAGACGCAGTCAGGAAGGCCAACCATACTTTGTCATGCACCCATAGCTGCATCTCAAGCAGGTCCAAGGAGGTGATCCTCCCCATCTATGCAACACTGGTCAGGCTGCAGTTGGAGTAGTGCATCCAGTTCTGGGCACCGCACTTCAGAAGGGATGTGGACAACACGGAGAGGGTCCAGAGGAGGGCCACTCGCATGATCAGGGGACTGCAGGGCAGGCCCTACGAGGACAGGGTAAAGGGACCGGAACCTGTTCAGCATCCACAAGAAAAGGCTGAGGGGGATCTAATGGCCATTTACAAACTAGTCAGACGGGACCAGCAGGCATTGGGGGAGTCCCTGTTCCCCCAAGCACTACCAGGAGTGACTAAAAATAACAGTCACAAGCTGGCAGAAGGTAGATTCAGACTAGACATCAGGAGGCGCTACTTCACTGTCAGGGCGGCTAGGATCTGGAACCAACTTCCAAGTGAAGTGGTGCTGGCTCCTACCCTGGGGGTCTTTAAAAGGAGGTTAGATGAACACCTCGCTGGGGTCTTTTGACTCCAGTACTTTTTCCTGCTATGGCAGGGGGTCGGACTTGATGATCTGCTCAGGTCCCTTCCAACCCTACCTACTATGAAACTAAGAAACTATCAATCCTGCAAGCCCTGGGCTGCTCTGCCCAAGCTGTAACTGCTGGAGTCCCAGGCACACATGTAGATGCTACTCTAAGGAGCAGTTAACTCCAATGCAAACTGCTCTGGAGTTTTATTGCATCATCTTAATAGGACTTGTAGTTACACCCAGTGACCAGAATACTTGATCTCACTAAGTGAGCTGAAATGCTGTTATCATTTCCTTAGTGTTAACAGATCTGAAGACTTCAGTATTCCAAGTAATATGGAATGATTTTGACATGGATACAGGAAAATAAAGGTGAATGAAGTATCATTTACAATGGTACAGTTACAATGGGGATTCTGCCTGCTAAGGATTTGCTATGTATCACTACGTGAAACATAAAAGGTGTGGTATCTGTGGACCAAATGACCAATATTCCCTCCTTAATGATATCCTATAACCCTAACAGCCTTCCCTGTGTGAGTCAGGTTGCATCTGCTTGTCACAATCACATCCTAGTTTCCTAGTGGATCATTTACCAACATAGACCTCATCCAGATTAATTTCAGCATAACTTGGTACACACCTTGGAAGATTCTGAGTACTCATGGTACAGAATAAAAGACAAATAAAAAATGCAACCTCCAACTATTTCTGAGAATAGAAAGGCATCCTAAGATAAATGGCTTCAACAAAAGGAGAAAGACAAGTTACCATATTTAAAATACTGTCTTAGAAACATTAACAATTAATTACTAATATTTATTCTATTTATGGACACCTGCTTGACATCAGCAGAACTGACACACCCCTCCAGTTATTTTCTTATACGATGGCACATTTATTTGACTCTGATGACACAAGGCTTTTCTAATTTCCTGTATAACCACCTCCAGCTCTCCATACATCTCCCATTTTAAATTATGAACAGGCTTCACACATATTTGTAGATGTCTGAAAACAGCAGGAAGAAGTGTTTGATCTTTCTGAAAATGTCTGACCAAAGTTCTTTCAGTCTGAGTACGATATCTTAATATTCTTTGTTTGTGAAGTATCTCCTTTGGCTTATGCCATCCATATGAAAGGACTGGAGTCTTCTGAAAAACTGTTTGCCATATTATTAACATATGTCCAAACTGCTATAGTATGAGTTCTCCCTTATTAAGAACAACATCACTTTAAAAATAAAGTAGCAGAAACCATACTGGTACATTTTAGAAGTCATTGTAAGATGTTATCTTCTAGAATTAGTCCTTAACAATGTCAAGTGTGAAATTTAAATTAATGAGCACTTCACTTATTGAAATGGCTTCAGCACTTTTGCTGCTTTCATTGATTTCTGTTTACTTTGGCAGCCACAAACATAAAGAACATATTTCTAGAAGTGACTAAACAGACAAATAATATACTAGTATAGATGTACCCAGTGATCAACTATTACACTTAACTCTGAGCCTACACTGAAAAATTAACATAATTGAAGAGATATATTATTTATGAAGTACCATTACACTTCCTGCATCTCAGCCAGTGTCACCTTAAAAGTTATTTCCTTCTCACTCTCTCCATGCTAATGACTGGCCTACACTACTTTAACATGCTGGTAAATATGGTGTCAGTATTTTTCATAGAATCAATTGAAATGTGAACTAATTGATTCATCATCCACTAAATACCAGCCAGGCCACAGATAGTGCTATAATTAACCTTTAAGGCATTTTAGACTGGCTAAAAGAATCAACTGTACTCAACCCTTGCAAAGTTGAGAAGCAAATAAGAAACTTTCCCCCATCACTACTTTATGTTTCTTAATCAGGGTATAGTAACACTTAGGTCCCTTTCTAGCACTCCTAGAGTGCTAACCAACCCAAAAGAGGGACAGGGAGAGTTGGTCACAAGGCAGGGCCATATTTCCATCCCCCAGGGATGGAAATATTGTAACTTGTCTCTTTCTCTCTTTGTTGAAGCCATTTATCTTAGGATGCTTTTCTATTCTCAGAAATAGTTGGAGGTTGTATTTTTTTCCATTTATCTTTTATTCTGTACCATGAGTACTCAGAATCTTCCAAGTGCCAGAAACCTCTCAGAATAAATGGTCAACTGGATAAGAGATTTGCTGTAACATAACAAACAATGGGCCACTGGTGTGCCAGCCCTGGGCATCTACTTCGAGTGGGTCTGGAAGAGAGTAAACAATACAGTTTTTTAAGAAGTGATACACTTATTGCATGCAAGCAGCGTCTACACGTGGAAACGCTCTGGATTCTTCACTCCTAGTCCCTGCTGCCCAATGGAACTGGGAGTGTTCATCAAGTATAGCTTGACCTCCTGAAAATTGAGTCTTAAAAAAATTATAGAGATATTATAATGATTAGGGGAGTCTGTCTACAAACAGTTCATAAAATCATAGAGAAGTACAGCTGGAAGAGACCTTGAGAGGTCATCCAGTCCAAACCCCTGCCTGAGGCAGGAGCATCCCTATCCAAACCATCTTGTACAAATCCATTGTCTAACCTATTAACAAAACTAGACAATTAACCCTGACGAAATCCACAGGACATAACACCCTAACCTGCCACACATAAAGCAGGGGAATCACGGTTGCCAGTGTCCTGCTGCTCCTAGGTTGTTAAAATATGTTCAAAAGAGCTAAGGAAGAGGGCCATACCCCCCTCCCAACCCCCACAAGGTAGGCAAAAATCCCCACGGTCCATACTAATAAGACCAAGGAGTAAAATTCCTTCCTGACCCCAAATATGACAATCAGTCTGACCCTGAATGGAGGGGCGAGACCCTCTAGCCAGGAACCTCAAGGTTTAAGTCCCAGAACACCCCAGTCACAGTTTATTACTTTTGCTTGGAAACTATCTAGTTCAGACTGCAAACACCATTTGGGATGTGGAACTAGTATCTTTTTCCCCATATTGCAATAATCCCATAGGAAGCAACAGAAAAAAGAAAAATCACCTAGCACAGGGCTCAGCTGTGAAATGCCACTGTGAAGGGATACCACCGAAGCCTACTCACACCAAGAGAGGCAGAAGGCACATGAGCTCCTTTGATGAGGCCCAAACACAGCAGTCTGATGAGTGTTCAGCTGAGAAAAGTATGTGACAGATGTGGATAAGGAAGGTCTTATCCTCCATCTGTTTTCTTATTTTGCTTTCTTTTATGGCCACTAAAAGAGGCCATTAAAGTCTATAAAAGTTATTCAAGAGACTTCAACAAGAGAAGGCTCAGGTCCAGAGGTGTTCACCTAATTTTAATTAGGAATAATGAAGCTATTTCACCTCAACAATTAGCCATCAATCCTTTCCTTCTTAATGGTATCTATCCTAGAAAGATATCAGGACTGCTAAATATTGATCTATCTTCTTGAACTACAAGAGCTTAGCTCCAGCCAAAAATCATGCAAAAACACGTAAGGGCCAGTCCTTCCACCCTAACAAATGTCAGGATGGAGAGCACTCACAGAGATGCCATGTCAACATTTCTATCACCTGAAAATGGGTTGGTTGATTTTGGATGAAGCATATCCTAGGCTCAAAAAGACACTTCTGATGAGCAAATATTTTGTTTTATGGAAAAGAGCATGTTTCACCAAATATTTGGTATTTATAAAAATGCTGAGTGAGCAAGCTGTAACCCAGATATCAGCAATGCTTCATTCAAAATCTATATACTCACATTGAACTTTGTGGTATGATACATATCTACCTAAACCATTAATATCCTTATGTTGTTTGAGACACAGTATTATCTAAATTGAAAAGGTATTCTTTATCCAGAATGAAAGAGACTTTTACAGGGGAAGTTATACTGGCATAGTGACAGTGGTATAATTATATTGGTATAGATACTCCAGTAAATTACTCTGTATAGAAAAACCCTTAGTGTGCATTTCAGAACCAAAATGAAAACATTTCCAGAAAGCACTATTAATATGTCTCTTTGCCCAGTGATCTTGTTCCCTTTCTTGTCACAGTTATAATATGTGTGTGTTTCTCCTTAATTAGGAAAAAGAAAGGATTATTCCTTTCTCATGCCTCTTGCCCACAAGTATTCATATTTCTGGCACAGTTTGTATCACAGGTGAAAGAAGTCTTGTACATCTCCTGGTTAAAATACTGATTGTGCATCACTGACTATGACTCAAACAAAACTGATATATCTGCTGGATGAAATAAAAGGACCTTTTATTTCTTCAAAAGAATCCCAAAAACACAAATTTCAGGGAAAGCTTGGCTCTAGCTCAGACTTTGTTGCTCAAGTTTGTTTGTTTGCTGTCTATATCGCAGCCACCTATGTGATAGGAGACAATAGAAATTCTGCACTAGCAGAGCTACACAACAGCTAATAGGAAATGAAGAATGCTTTGTCAGAAACTGCAGGTGTGAGAAATTGGTAGGTTGAGTATAACTGTTCAAGCTGAAATGTGGCAATAGTTTGGAGGCTGACATTTCTTAGAACAGAGTTTTAGGATATAATTTTGCATCTCATAATTGGAAACATTTTGGGGAAAAAAGCCAATTATTAAAGTTTGTGATCAGCACAATTCAAGTTTACTGGGTATCAGTCCAGTTTTTTAGTTATTTTTAGTTATTTCTTTATGGATTTTCTATGGCAGTGCTGCATAGTTTCATAGTTTCTAGGGTCGGAAAGGACCTGAGCAGATCATCAAGTCCGACCCCCTGCCATGGCGGGAAAGAGTACTGGGGTCAAACGACCCCAGCAAGGTGTTCATCCAGTCTCCTCTTAAAGACCCCCAGGGTAGGAGCCAGCACTTCTCTTGAAAGTTGGTTCCAGATCCTAGCCACCCTGACTGTGAAGTAGCGCCTCCTGATATCTAGCCTAAATCTATGCTCTGCCAGCTTGTGACCATTATTCCTAGTCACTCCTGGCAGTGCTTGTGGGAACAGGGACTCCCCCCATGCCTGCTGGTCCCCTCTGACTAGTTTGTAACAGGCCACTAGATCCCCCCTCAGCCTTCTCTTGTAGAGGC
>NW_017729031.1:59339162-59339694 GCF_001723915.1 Gavialis gangeticus
TGCTGAAAAAACTTACTTCAAATCTAGAATAAACATAAGGAAACCAAATAAGTGGCTTAATGAACAAAGCATTTCCCAGAAAAAATAAAACAATACATATTTAGTAAACCAACAAACACATTCTAACGAGCCATAGCCATGACTTCAGAAGTTTGCCCAAAAAAACCAATATTCAGCTGTGTCTATAGATTGGTTTGAGGGAAAAAAATGTTCAAATATGGAACGTATAGGTTAGATATGTAAAATGTAATTCTGTATCAATAGGGGGTCAGACTTGAGTTTGAATCCTAAAATGTGCTTGCTTTCATGCCGCATTGCAACATCATCCACAGGAAAAAGGATAGAAAGGGACAGAACTTCCCGAACATGTTGTACTTACCCTTAATAAGGCCACATGTGTTGCTCAAAATGCTGTTGCTGTTACCATAACCCCTGCTGTTTCTACCAGTGCTCAAAATTGGATTATTTGTCAAAGGCACAAATGAAGTCATGACATGGAGAAATCAGTATAATTCTAAACCCAATATCCCTC
>NW_017729031.1:59344694-59350613 GCF_001723915.1 Gavialis gangeticus
ATTATTTGTCAAAGGCACAAATGAAGTCATGACATGGAGAAATCAGTATAATCTCAAGCTGACTACAGCTCCAACCATCCATATTATAAAGCTACCCTTAAAAATTACATATTACTAGAACTGAACTGTGTAATTGCATATCAATAACTTGAGTCTTAAAGGTAATTAAAAATAATAATAATAAAAAAAGAAAAGAATCTGGAATAAGATTAGGTACCATGTAATGTCATTGTCATAGGTTAGAGAGACACTCAGGCTTAAAAGTAGGCTTTTCTTTCACAACCTATAGAAATGCTTTTTTAAGTGAAGAAGCAAGAGAACAAATAAGGAAACAAATAAGGGCCTGAAGTAAAAGCAAACGTAGGACTGACTACTGCTGAAGTGTGGGTGTCCGTGGAATCAGGCATGGCCCTTGGTATGGAATACAGCTGCACCTAGGCAGTAGGAAAGAAGGACTTTGGAAAGAAGTGTTTGTGGTTCCTATTAAGAGGAGTGATCCCAGTTGGTGTGGTACAATTAAACAATCACCTTTTTCAAACTGAAATGGGAAAATTAGTTTTTCATCAGAGTTTTGGATTGTATTGTTATTTTAATGAACCATTCATTTGTAATTGGTCTGCCAGAACCTCTTCCATTTCTCCAGTTGTAGCCTCAGTTAGACACCTCTTGGGGTTTGGTGACCCTATGATAAGCATAAGCTTAAACATAAGAGTTTAGAGAGCACTAAGACAGATGGCACTGAAGTAGAGACACTTGGCGTTTTCTATCTTGCACCATCCAATTTAACAACCTGAGTTTCATAAAAATATAGGGAATAGATATTGCAACTCCTTAAAGTTTGGAGGATTATTTTGTACTAAAAATATATTACTACACTATTATCTCCTCTCTTTCATATTGTTACTGATTAGGAAATATCTACATTGATTGCCTGTCATTAAAGAATTGTTTTGCCCCACACAATGCAGTGGTTTGCATATTTGCTGATGTTTCCCCAAAAGCACTGGGGGAATGAATCATTACTGAAACAATTTACTTTCAGTTAGTGCATGAATGCCTTCCCATGATGCTTTGATGCTTTGTTTGTCCTCCTATAAAAATTATTTATGACCCAAGTGTGATCTTTTAAATCAGAATACTTATTTGGAAATCAAAGCTTCAGCATGCTAATGCAAGTAGAAGCCCTGACTAATTTTTCAAAGCCATGTTGAATATTCAAAAGCTGGAACTGAAGGAAAGGAGTTAACATTAATTAATATTTGAAGCAGTAAAATAAAAGCAACAGTGAAGCTAATTTTGCAGGACAATTAATCATGAGTCTTGCTAATTACACATGGGATTTTGCAAATGATTTTTTTCTCAGGTAGCAGAGTAAAAATGATAATCCGCTACCCATCAAAATCATTGGCTTCTCACCAATGTCCCCAGCAAGAGCAATTAGTGGGAACAGCAGAGCCCTAGTAATTGCATGTCAAGAGAGGAGAATGTTAGCATTTTAATTGCTCCAAATAAAGACCACTTGCTCATACATACACCTGACTGTCCAAAACAAGCCTGCAAGCCAGAGCAAGTATGTAACCACTTCCAGGTGTCTGCATAAAAATAACTCTGTGGGAGCAGCACTCTCTAAGCAACACATGCAGTTTCTGGAAGAAAATATCAATATGCACTTACATTCTGAACTGCAGTGTCATCACTTGACTATAAGAACTGCAAAAAAAAATATCGCCCACTTGGGAAAAATGTGCATATTCTTTATATTTGCCAAATATTTATTGCTGACATTTTTGAAGAACTTTAACTATCTTCAGGGTGCCAGGGGCTTCAAATTTACTGAATTTTAGGATCACCAATAAAATGTTTTTAACAAGACATCTCAAGAGGGCATAAAATAAAAAATTACCATATTCATGAGAGCAAGCCTGTAAGATTGCAATGCTATAAACGGGATGTCTATAATTTGCTGGTGGTTTTCTTAATTAAAAAAAACCCAGTAATTAGAAACTCCAGTACCATTTTTGCACTTTATTCCAAACACTTTAAATGCTGCCATTATTTTTTTGTTTAATATATATACACATGGATGCACACAATTGCAAATGATCAATAATATTTAACTGTGTGTCTAAGACCTAAATGATGATGGATACATTTAAATATTGCTTTCCAAGAAAGTATTACTCCACCAGTCATGTAGTAACTTAAAACATTTTTAGTTTAATATAAGGTAGCTACTTTTTTGCTTCCCCCTCCCCCTCTCCAAGTTTCAAACATGTATCATTTACACTCATTTTTAAAACAAATGACTGAATTGCCTTCCAAATACTAGTGGTTCCTATTGTCTTTCCTTCCATTTCTAAGTACACCATATTGAGGTGCTAAACCGTGTACTTCCTGCTATTAGCTTTGTTCGGGCATTAAGCTGAGAGCAGTAACCTTAACTTGCCTAAATATATTCTTTGCATGTTCAAAATCAGTGTACACTGTTTATTACACCATGACTACTTGAAAGAAAAAAGCAGGTCATCCAGAGTTCTGCTTCCTTTCCTGAATTACCAGCAGATCACAGGTGTTTATCAGACTCCCGGAGGTGATTCAGGTAATAAACACTAGGATGGCAGTTTAAATGGCTAGAAGCTTTTCCATTGAACACAGTCCTTACAGTCCTATCGTTTTGCATATATTGCTCACAAATGGCAAATTATTTATGCAACCTCCTTAAGTGGTTCCTTATGGTTTTTATTTTATTTTTCCAAAGCAGAAACCTTTTGAAGATGTGTGTTCTCATGACAAGGCAAACTATAATTTCATCCATAAGTCTGACTCATTTCTTAAAGCTTACCATAGATGCATATTGCCTGTGACCTTATTGTGCCCTCCTGCTCCATTCAGATGTTTTTCCTATGAAAGCACTGGCATCTTAATATAAGTTACTTTGCTGTAATTATTTGAAAAAGGACAACATGAATATACAGTATGTTAGTTTTTCAAGAAGGTCTTTATAGGAATAGGAAGGCAAGGCATGAAGCTTGAACCTTTGTTGAACATTAAAGTCACTATGTCTGATGTGGCTTTAGAAGGATCTGACATGAATTATAAGATGATTTTTCAGAAGAGAAATATTTATTTAAAGACAACTGTGGGGGAAATGCTACTATCAAGGCTAAGCAGATGATTTTGTAGTGTGAAGAAACAGCAATTTCTGAATCTAAAATTTTAAAATG
Source organism: Gavialis gangeticus (assembly GCF_001723915.1). Classification (NCBI taxonomy): domain Eukaryota; kingdom Metazoa; phylum Chordata; order Crocodylia; family Gavialidae; genus Gavialis; species Gavialis gangeticus. The sequence continues at coordinate 59,347,919 of NW_017729031.1, forward strand.
TATTTACACAAACTTCTCGTGTTATACAAGTTACTGATCTGAAAATGCTCCTTGCATGCCCACGTTTTTAACTTGACTTTGCTTTACAGAGCTGCTAATGAAGGGGCTGTCAAACTTTATCTGAGGGTGTCCCATGTTTTATGCAAAGTAGGGCTGTGCGAAGCTTCAGGTGGTGATTCGATTCAGAGGAGATTCGGCCTGATCGGTGGCCGAATCTCCAACTCTGAATCGAATCAGGGGACCAATTTAAAAGTCTGAATCAATTCAAAGCTCTCCGAATCTTTGGAAAAGCTGGACTCAGAGCTGGTAAGTACTAAGGGTAGGGAAGGAAGGCTGGGGGAGGAGACCATAGGGAGCCCCCTGCCAGCCTCTGCCCCTGCCTGCTCCCCTGACCCCTGCCTGCTCCCCCAACCCCCCCATGGCTGCCCCTGCCTGCCCCAGCTCCTGGTGCTTAAAAAAAAAACCCCAGTGCTCACCAGGTGCTGCCTGGTGGGGGGCGGGGCGATCCCCGCTGCCCCCAGCTGCTCCATGCTGCATGGGGGGGCTCTGCCACGAGCCCTCCGACCCCACCCTGCTCCCTCAGCCCCCCCACAGGTGCTCCACCGAGGCCAGCTCTGGCCCTTTAAGGAAAAAAAAAAACAGAGAAAAGCCCCAGGACTCACCACTCCTGCAGTGGCCTCTGGGCTTTGGGAGCTCATGCCGAGCCCTGCATGTGGCACGGGGCAGCCGAGGGCGGTGGGGATTGCCCCCCGCGGCAGGAGCAGTGAGTCTGGGGGGGGGCAGGTTGTTTTTTTTTTCTTAAAGGGCCAGAGCTGCAGTGAGTGGGGCAGCCATGGGGAGGCTGGGGGAATGAGGAGGAGAGTTGGGGGACTCATGTAGAGCCCCCCATGCAGCATCGGTCAGTGGGGGGCAGCAGGGATTGCCCCCTGATGGGCAGCACCCACTAAGTCAGGGCTTTTTCTTTCCAAAGATCTGGGAACTGCGGTGGGTGGGGCAGCCATTGCTGAGCTGGGAGAGTGGGTGGGGGATGGTCCTGGCTGATTCAGAGATTTGGCAGCAGCTGAATCTCCAAATCAGATTGGGCTGAATTGAATCGCTATAGTGATTCGAATCACTAGATCAAATCACTGTCCCCAGAATCAGCCAAATCCAAAGTGAATGCTAGCCACTTTACACAAGCAGTGAGCTGCTGGGAAGGGATGACCTCTACCTCTTTCTGCTGGGGAGGAGGCTCTTCTCAGCCAGACTGGCTGACCTACTCCATCGGGCTTTAAACTAAGCCCACCAGGGGATGGGGGGACTACTTCCACTGCTGGCCTGCTGAGCAACCCTTGCAAAACCAGCAGGCCAAGGCACTTAATGGATCCCACTCCTGTCCCAGGCCTGGAACAAACTGTAGGCAGGGCAAGGGCCCCCAAGGGGACACTTGCATGCCTATACACAAATGCCATGAGCTTGGGGAATAAACAGGAGGAACTTGTCCTCCTGCTAAAAACAAATAATTATGTTGTCATAGATAATGGAGACCTGGTGGGACTCCACCCATGATTGGGCCACCGGTATAGATGGCTATACCCTGTATAGGAGAGGGAGAGTGGACAAAAGGGGTAGGGGTGTAGCTCTCTATGTCAAGGAAAGCTACGTATCCCTGCAAGCCGACAGTGGCACCCAGGGTGAACAACTTGAGACCCTCTGAGTTAAAATCCATGTGGAACATGGTGCAGGGGACACTATGGTGGGAGTCTACTACAGACCCCCTAACCAGGATCAAGATCTTGACCAGGAGTTTGCCAGAGAATTGGCTGAGGCTGCATGCTCCTGGTGCATGATTGTCACGGGAGACTTCAACTACCCAGTCATCTCATGGGAAGAGCACTCAGCCAAATCCGAGTGGTCGCAAAGCTTTCTCTCGTGCATGAATGAGCTCTGTCTGATGCAGGAAGTCTGCAAGCCGACAAGAGGTAAAGCGCTGCTCAACCTGGTACTGGCAACCAGAAATGACTTAATCAGTGACCTAATGATTGAAGGGAAGCTGGGTGACAGTGACCACGAGATGATCACCTTCACTATCTGCCGTAAAGCTGGCAAGTCAGTCAGTAATACAGAAGTCCTTGACTTCAGGAAAGCTGACTTCAACAAGCTAAGGAGGTTTGTCATTGAGGCCCTCAAGGGCCACAACCCAAAGGGGAGGGGAGTCCAGGATGAGTGGTTTCTCCTCAAGGGAGCAATCTTGGATGCGCAAGCAAAGTCGATCCCGTCTCGGAGGAAAGGCAGCAAAAGGGCACAGCAGCCCCCTTGGCTCTCCAGAGAACTAGCAGACCTCCTGCATCTTAAAAGAAAGACCTACAAAGGATTCACCACCAAGGAGGAATATTCTGCACTGGTCCGGACCTGCAGAGAGTGAACCAGGAAAGTCAAGGCTGCGACAGAACTCCAGCTACCTACAAATATCAAGGACAATAAAAAGTCCATTTTTTGTGGGGAGCTGGAGGAAAAGCAAGGGCAACATTGGTCCCCTGCTAAACCAGATGGGACAACTGACAACTGATGCCCAGGAAAAAGCAAACTTGGTAAATGGGTACTTTGCATCAGTTTTCCACCCGTCCCATGGGATGCCCCTGCCCACTACAGGACAGGGAGGCACAGGTGAGGGAGATTCCTTACCCTCCATCAAAGCTGACCTTGTGAAGGAACA
>NW_017729031.1:59351091-59353004 GCF_001723915.1 Gavialis gangeticus
GCTAGTAAAGCAAGCAAAACACTGGCTTGCATCCATAGATGCTTCTCAAGCAAATCCCAGGACATCATTCTCCCGTTGTACTTGGCCTTGGTGAGGCTGCAGCTGGAGTACTGCATCCAGTCTTGGGCTCCACAATTCAAAAAGGATGTGGAGAAGCCTGAGAGAGTGCAAAGAAGAGCCACACACATGATCAGAGGTCAGGAAAACAAACCTTATGATGAGAGGCTTAGAGCCATGGGACCCTTCAGCCTGGAAAAGCGCAGGGTCAGGGATGATCTGGTGGCCACCTATAAGCTTATTAGGGGTGCTCATTAGGATCTGGGGGAACATCTGTTCACCAGAGTGCCCCAAGGGATGACAAGCTCAAATGGTCACAAACTCCTCCGTGACCATTTAAGGCTGGACATAAGGAAGAACTTCTTTACTTTCCAAGCCCCCAAGGTTTGGAATAGACTGCCGCTGGAACTGGTTCAAGCACCTACTTTGAACACTTTCAAGAGACATCTGGATGTTTATCTTGCTGGGATCCAATGATCCCTGCTGACTTCCTGCCCCTGGGACAGGGGGCTGGACTCAATCTTCCGGGGTCCCTTCCAGCCCTAGTGTCTATGAAATCTATAGGCCTAATGCAAAGCTTTTCATATAGGTCAACTCCCTTCCCATTCACAAGCATGCAGACCACCATTGCACTATCTGCAATGATATAACAGTTTTGTTGCACCCACTGAGCAATATAAAAAAGTAGTGTTAGTAGAATAATTGTAATTTAACAGCTGGAAATAACAAGGAAAGCTAAAATCATCATGAACAGTCAGCTTGCCGTGAACCACCAACTCACAAAATTTCACTGCTACCTTATGAATTATTGCCCATCCTGTGAGGCAATAAATGCATCCAACTCCCATGAGACTCACAGGTAGCTAAGGGTGCTTACACAGGATACTCCATACCTTTCAGGGTTAGATTTTTATTAGGTATTTGTGTAAGAGTAGTACCTGAATTCATAATAAAGATGAGGGCTCCATTGTGCTAAGAGCTGTACATATACCTTTAGGAAAGGCAACTTCGATGTGCTCAGGGCAGTAGTCAGGGAGGCACCTGAAGCCCAGGGGGTAGCTAGTATGGGGATCCAGGAAAGTTGGTCCTTCCTCAAAGAGGCTATCCTTGGGGTGCAGCAGGATGCAATTCCTCTGTGCAGGAAGGCAGGAAAAGGGTCCAAGAAACCTTCATGGCTAAGCGTGGATATCCAGGCTGGCCTGAGGGCAAAGAAAAAAAGCATACTGGCGGTGGAAGCAGGGGGCAGGGACCAAGGAGGAGTACACCTCCCTGACCCAAGCTTGTAGGGATTTGGTAAGGAAGGTGAAAGCAGCACTGGAGCTTAGATTAGCTTCTGGGATTAAGGATAACAAAAAGTCCTTCTTCAAGTATATAGGTAGCAAGAAGAAGTCTCGGGGTAACATTGGACCCCTACGAGGCAGGGCAGGGCAGGGCAGCTGGTGACGGACACGCGAGAGAAGGCAAAACTCTTCAAGAAGTTTTTTGCCTCCATGTTCCTGTCTGCTGACAATGGGGTGTTCTTGGGTGATAGCGTAGAGAGGCCCAGGAAGGATGCGAGTCCGCTGACTGTTAGTTCAGACCTAGTTAAGGATTACCTGGAGGGCTTAGATGTGTCCAAGTTGGTGGTCCCGGATGACCTTCATCCGCGGGTGCTGAGGGAATTGTCTGGTGTCATTGCGGAGCCATTGGCACAGCTGTTTGAGGACTCCTGGTGCTCAGGCCAAGTCCCTGAGGACTGGAAAAGGGCCAATGTGGTCCCTATTTTCAAGAAGGGGAGGAAGGAAGAGCCTGGCAACTACAGGCCAGTCAGCCTCACTTCTATCCTGGGGAAGGTCTTTGAAAAAATTATCAAGGGC
>NW_017729031.1:59353566-59355101 GCF_001723915.1 Gavialis gangeticus
GAGGATAGGTTTAGGTTAGATATTAGGAAGAACTACTTCACTGTAAGGGTGGCCAGAGCCTGGAATAGGCTTCCCAGAGAGGTGGTGCTCTCACCTTCCCTGGAAATCTTCAAGAGGAGACTGGATAAGCACCTGGCTGGGGTCTTATGACCCCTCCCACCGCCCGTGCTCCTTCCTGCCCATGGCAGGGGGTCGGACTAGATGATCTCTCTAGGTCCCTTCCGACTCATTGATTCTATGATTCTAATACACACAGAATCCCCGTCTGAAGTATTCTAAGGAGATGACAGACAAAGGAAGTATAATTGTGTCCATTTTACAGAAATGAAATGGAAGCACAAAGATATTAGACACATAGTAAATCTATCTCAGAGCCAAGAATTGACCCATATCTTTCAAGCACCAGGCCAGTGCTTTAACCCATAAGACCGTCCTTCGTATGTGTTCAAACTCATTAAATGAATACATCATTTTATATCCATGTAAAAAGTAGTTCTAAAGGAAACAATGTTAGATACTGTGAGACCTTGTCAAGCATTGTATGACCCAGTGGATGCATCACGCACACAAGATGCTAGATCACTGTAGCAGTTAGCTGCTTTGAGGTAGCTAGTTGCTACAGTGACTTAACGGCTGTAAGCACTAACCATGATGGCACTGTTACTGTGTAGTAGCAATAAGCTACTGCATAGAAGGGTTGAAAATGACCTGTGCAATCCTGGGACCTCACAGTACTGGTGGGTACGGCACAGTACTTGCTTTAACTAATTAATAAAGCATTTAGTAATTGCTTTAGCAAGTACTAAATGACTGTCCAGTACCCACCAGTAATTATACTGGTATAGTACTTGCTTTAGCTTTAGTACTGTGCAGTCAGAGGCACGTGTAGATGCATCCAGTATGTAATTCAAGTTCTGATTGACCTCTGTCCTTTTAATTTGGCCTACTACTTGTCCAGAATTTAGGTTTTCTATTTCTGTAGATATTTTTGGTGCCATTTCAAACGGTCATTGTAGTAAATCTGATATTACCTCCCAGAATATGAAAAACTGTTTTTGGGACCCTAGCCAATATGTGCAAGTAAAAGAAAGCATGGCAGGAAACACTAATGGTTTGGGAGTAGTTTAGAAAGATTTTCAATAGTTTCAGTTTCATAATTCCAGACACTTTGGAGGGTAATAATTTTCAGACAAAGGAAAAATGGCTAAGCACATCAGATCTGTGTTAAAAAAGGAGAAACATCATTTTAAATGAATTCATATTGCAGGAATGTCCCATGAGGTGGAACTGGGAGAACTCCAAATGACAGATTTAACCAGGAAACTTGTCTATTTTCAATTCTTCTTTCTTTTCAAAGAAAAATAACAAGAATCTAGTAACTTCACTAGGCTGCAACCTAATGAAAGTCTATGAAAAAATAAGATAGATAGGAAATGATTAAAAAATATGTTCTAGATGAAAAGGAAAGGATGCATTTTGAGAAACTCCACAAGGCAAATTCAACCCTGGTAAAACTTCAGTAATTTCAAAAGAAT
>NW_017729031.1:59360101-59363262 GCF_001723915.1 Gavialis gangeticus
GAAAAGGAAAGGATGCATTTTGAGAAACTCCACAAGGCAAATTCAACCCTGGTAAAACTTCAGTAATTTCAAAAGAATTACACCAGGCAAGATTCTTCCCACCTGTTCTTATTCTACTGTGTAGGCTTTCCATTAAAACAAAAATCACTTTCCCAAAACACCATGAGTGAAATACCTAAGCAACTGGTACTGCATATGGCATGCAATTTGCAGATGGGTCAGATGATGTACATATAGTACAGATGTTTTTATCTGGCAAACAGGTGCTTGATTTGGGATTTGCTGACTAGCCACAATTTTAATGACTTTTCAATGAGAAGTGAAATGGGAAACTGGGGAGTCCTCCACTCATGCTTATCTGGCTATTTTGTTTGTGTTTGTTTGCCAAAAATTTTCAACCTGAGCAGAGTACATCAGCAGTGCCCTTTCTCAGGGTACCTTGCATTTTGAACAGGGAGCAGAAACCCATAGCCAACTGGCAAAGAACCAGGACAACAAGGTACTGAAGAGAAGCAAATATAATGCCCATCTTTAGAAGAAATTTTGAAAAGCCACACAATTAGTAACCACTCAAGGCTATCTTCAGTGTAGATGATGGCCTTGAGGAGCTATCCTGAGTGCAAGATTTTAGAGAAAATCATCAAGATGAAATCTCAAAATATTTAGATTTTGCATGCTGTAAATTAGAGAAGCTGCTCTTATTTATACAAGCTACGGATTTAGCCCTGAAAAGGCCAATATAAAAAGAAAATACTTCAGCATCCTAAGTGCTAAGTACTCTTTCCCCCAAATTTGGTAAAATATTTTTAGAAAAATAGTGTGGAAGTAGGAAACATAATGTAGCTATATTTCAGAAAGGTAGGGGACATAGTTCCACACAATAAATTATACAGTAATTTATGGAATAAGATTTCTGAGACTGCCTCCAATTTTTAAGCCCACCTGTAATTATAGGTACAAATAACTGAGGGCACTTCTAATTACTGTATTGTGAGTTAGATGTTAGATGTCTAGAGCTGTCCTGTCAAATCTAATAGCTAGCGAAGTGGCTAACCTAGAGGTGTTGAGAAAAGAACTATAGATATACAGCAGAATTGGATGTGCATGATCATTAGCTAAGAAACTGAGATGAATATTTAAAAATATTCTCTTCTGAGCTCAAAGAAACAAGCCAGATGATGTTTTGGAGCAGAAGAAAGCTGAGTGGGGAAAAAAAGCTTAAAATTCCATGATTCATTTTTTTTCCAAGCTATACTCAAGCACCTTCCTTTCAAGTTCAAGCTCAGCGGAATTGTCCCCACCAGCTGCTCCACAGCCCCTCTCCAACACTGTGTACTTCACTGTTACTCAAGACCCCATTGCAGAACCATAGTGAATGTGGCTCACTCTTAGTTTTGTCCCCAGGCCCTTACCCCAAAAATGGACTGGGAAGTATTCCCTATTTGATCTTACTCCAAAATTATATCTTATCTTTATCAAGATCCTTTACCTCAGTCCTTTATCTGTTTTATGTTCCCACCCATGTTCCTATTTGCTACAGTCTGACCTATTTAGCCATTTGTTTGGTTCCTTTTCAGATGCTGAAAGATGAAAATGCACAGTGAGGAAGAAAGAAAATATATTGGGAAATAAACCTAACTTAGAATTTAAACAGGAGGCAGTTGGAAGAAATTCTCAAATTATCTCCCACAAGGCAGATCAGTGACCAATTACCCAGAAAGCTTGAGATCAGGTATCAGAATTCAGAGCTGCTCGTGACTTTAGCTTCTGCTGTAGTGAACTTACACTGCTCTTCTCCCTTTAATGCATGTGTATATTTGAGCAGTAATGAAAGCTGGGCATTTTCAAAGTGAATTAGCATGAAGTTATAAGAGACAAGTACCTCTGTAACTCTGCTAAAGTGGAATAATTCAGTATTGAATAGACAAAGTGCCTCTATGGGATTACAGTCAGTCTAGTATTCTGTATATATATAATATTCATCCATATGGCTGTAAGACTCAAACTACTAGAACAGATGTAGCCAGCCAGAAATCCCTTCTCATTAAGCGCTTCATTTTGCCTTGCCTTCTGAAAGACAAAATGGGGTGAACATTGGGTGAAGAGGCCAGGTCACAAACACTTTTGTCTCTCACCCTTTTCCAGCTACCACCAGATTATCAGGCCAACATGAGGCAAAATAACAAAGCACCTCCTTGCCCCCAAAAAAGAGTGTTGCTAAGCAGTTGGGGCAGAAGCTGAGACTTCCCTGGATGCCCATACTTAGTAATAGGTGCCACAGAGGGCAGTAACACCCTTTCCATATGGTGCACCTGCTGAGTGGGCTACCTCTGGTATCTCTTAAATCATTCTATGTCTAGCCTGAAAGAAAAAATGATGCAGGAAACCTATGCTAAAATGATATGGTTCTGTACATGGAGCTCAGTTAAGAAGAGCCAGAATGTAGTCCTAAACTCTGTAAAGGTGACTGGAGATAATGGAGCAGGTTGTAATGAATTCTATTCTTTAATTAATGTCTCTGCCTCTCCAAAGGGGGAAGTGTCCTCGGTAATTAGATGTGTATGAGGTATGACTATGCATCCTTCAGTGGTTCCACTGCAGGGAAGCACTGCTGTCATACTATATTCAGGAAGAATTGAATTCCTGGTTACACAAATGTTCCCAGTGTTTATTGTCATATAGAATTTGTGTATATGACTGATCCTCTGTACTCCTCCTGATACTTATGCCATTAGAGAAATGCTGTATGCCCCCAGTACTCCTCTCAGGAGGTCACAAAAACAGCATCCCTAGACACACCCAAAAAGCAAGCCCCCATTGTTTACAAGCAGCAAATGAAAAAGTGGGAGTGAGTGGACAGGGCTTGTTTATGACAATCTTGGTCTCACTGTATAGGAAGTATAGACATTAGGGCTGTGCGAGGCTTTGGATCTGGGGCTGCTTTGGACGCTTTGGTGCGGGGGTGGCTCGTTGGGCAGGCCAAGCTCACCCGCGGGTTCATGGTCACTGACAATGGGGCCAATATGGTGAAGGCTGTCCATGATGCCAACTGAGTGGCACACAGGCTGCACCTAACAGTGAGGAATACCTTGGAGGGGGACAGGACTGCCAGTGACGGCGCCACCACCAGTACTGCTACAAGCCAGCTGATTTCGAAATGC
>NW_017729031.1:59363273-59366937 GCF_001723915.1 Gavialis gangeticus
CCCCCACATCTTAGTGTCATCAGCAAATTTGAACAGGGATGAGGATGCCAAAGCCTCCTTTCCCCCAAAGCAGAGGCAGGCCATGCTGGATCAGTGGGGGAAAGCTGCAGACAGAGGGGGATGAGTTTCAAAGGCTAGCGAGATCACACAGAGCACTGGGGAGATGCTTGCTCTGGATAGCCAGCCCTTCTCCCTAGTTGAATGCCCAGGGTTCAGGTGTCTAATAGTGCTTCTGGCCCCCTCTTACAAAGTCCCCGCATGCACCACCATCATTGTTACGGTGGTGCCCTCCCTGTATGAGGTATGCAGGGAGTACCTGATGGAGGAGCTGCACATACCCTTGCACTTCACCTCTGACATCTGGAGCAGCCAAGGTGGTGACCACGTCTACCTCTCTGTGACAGGAGTGCCTCTTCTGGAGTCCATCTATCGGTGACCCCACCCTCCTGTTATGGGCTAACCACCTGCCTTCTCATCTGCCACGCCTTGATCTTAATTAATTAATGGAGGTTAATTAGTGGTAGGCTGCCCATTTTATTTCTCCTGGTGCCAGGGGGCACTATCTGCAGCTCCTTTTCCTCCCCTATACCGCACCCCAAGCCTTGCAGATGATACTGAAATGGTTTGATCTGGACCTTATTGTAATTTGGCCCTCCCCTTGTCTTCCCTGGGCTTTCCACAGCCCTGTCTCGCTCTGTCTCACTCCGTGTCTTCCTGGCACTCCACTGCCCCCTCTCTGTGAGGATACTCACTGCCCTCTCGCTCTGGGGCTTCTCGCTGCCCCCTCGCTCAGGGGCTTCTTGCTGGCCCCCTCGCTCAGGAGCTTCTCTCTGGCCCCCTCGCTCTGGGGCTGGGGTTCCCACACTGCCATGGTCCCCTATGAGGCCTCCTCCAACCCCTAATAGCCTCACCCAAACCTCCGGTAAAAAAGCAAAACACAAAACACAAGCCCCTGGACTATAACAAAAATCCAAGCCGCCCAGCTAAAACATTATTCAATCCCTACCAGGGAATACTCCATCCCATAACAGCATCAGGAGCTGCTTGTGCAGTCGGGCCTCTCCCCTCTGCTTTCTCCGACAAAGCTCCCTTCCTGCTTGGCTGCCAGCAGGGAACTGCCCTCCTGACCTCAGGCCTGGGATTCATATGGAAGCCCAGTCCTGCCCCTTCCGGTCAGCTGACCAGGTGCAGGTGCGGCCAATTCCCTCCTTAACTAGTCATCACGGCAACCGGCACCTGAGTTCCTGCCTCTGCTCTGAGAGTAGCAGGCACCCTAGTGTCCTGCTACACTCTCCCTCACAGGGCACTGATGCGATGAGTCAAACCGTTGGTGGGCTCTCCTCCAAGCCATGGTGCAGGATGAGTCCCACATGGCAAGGGAGATCATGGGGGCCATGAACTGCATGGTGCAGGGGTGGCTCACTGGGCAGGCTGAGCTCACCTGTGGGTTCACGGTCACTGGCAATGGGGCCAGTATGGTGAACGCTGTCCATGATGCCAACTGTGTTGGCATTCACTGTGTGGCACACAGGCTGCACCTCATAGTCAGGGATACCCTGGAGGGCAACAGGGCTGCCAGTGATGGCACCACCACCACTACTGCTACAAGCCAAGTGATTTTGAAATGCAGGAAGGTGGCGGGCTACTTCCACCACAGCATCAAGCAGGGCAAGATGCTGTGGGAGAAACAGGCAGAGGTGAACATCCCGCAGCACAAAATCATACAGGATGTGGAGACTCGGTGGAACTCCACATACCTGAGGCTGGTGGAGCAACAGAAGGCCATCCATGAGATGGCCCTGCTTGGGGAGATCGGGATCAGCGGCCCCCTTAACAGAGCTGAGTGGGGTACCATCTCCCAGATTTTGGTGGTCCTCAAGCCCTTCCTTGAGGCCACCAAGACCCTTAGTGCTGGTGATTCCCTCCTCAGCCAGGTGATCCCCATAGGTAGGGAACTTGAGAACCAAATGGAGAAGTTCCAGGGGATCAATGTTCCTGGGGGTAGACCGCTGTCACCAGATGTGCAAGCACTGGTGAGGCGGCTGAAGGAGGGCATCAAGAGAAGGAGGAGACCTCACTGGGGCACACTATCATGTTGTGTAGAGGCCCCAGCGCCAGTGAGAGTGCACCTTAACACACACACAGTGTCACCCACACACGTCATGAGTTTTGCCTGTTTGCGGCCTTAGGTGCAGAGCCCCAGAAGCCAGACTCCCCCTGCACCTATCTCTTTGACAGCTGGCAGGCTTCACGGCCTGGCAGGGCCTAGCATCCAGGCCTGCAGTAATTCTTTTCACCCTTCTGCAGCCTAAGAGATACGCAGCTGGCAGGCTTCATGGCTACAACAGGGCTTAGTAGCCAGGCCTGCAGTAGATTTCACCCCCCTGTGCCCCAAGACAGATACAGTTGCACAATCACCCATGTCACAAGTTTTGCCTGTTAGTGGCCAGAGGTGCAGGGCCCCAGAACCCAGACTCCCCCTGCACCTATCTCCTTGACAGCTGGCAGGCTTTCTGGCTGCAGCAGGGCATAACAGGCCTGCAGTTTTCACCCCTCTATGCCTTAACACACACACAATTTCACCTATGTCATGAGTTTTGCTTGCCAGCAGCCTGAGGTGAAGTTTACAAGAAACCCCTGCACCTATCTCCTTGAAACTTGGCAGGTTTGTGGCCTCAGTAAGAGCATTATCCCTGTAGTTTTCACCTCACTGTGGCATAACACACACATGTGACATGAGTTTTGCTTTCAGGACTTTGAGGTGCAGTTTCCCAGAAACCCCTGCACCTTGACACACGGCAGGCTTCATGCTCTCAGCAGAGGCTACCACCCCTGCAAGTTTCATCTTAACCAGCCAAGAAACAAGCAAGTTACAGATATTTAATTGATTCCCCATTACACTCTATTGCTGAATCTCTGAATTGGCTCCAAAGCTTTGGAGCTGATTCAGCTGAATCAAAGCAGAAAACCAATTCAGAGCTCCGAAGTGAATCACTGGCATCCAAATCAGCCAAATCCAGATCCAGATCAAATAGTTCCCTACTTGCACAAGCCTAGTGTCCATGTGCAGAGTGAGTAGAGTGTGTGTCCATCTGTGTGCGTGCGTGTGTCTGTGTGTGTGTGCATGCATACGTATGTATGCATGCAGGCATCTGTGTTCATGGCAGGAGGGAGAGTGTGTTCATGTCTGTGTGTCCTTGTGCAGAGAGTGAGTGAGTAGAATGTGTGCCCATCTTCGTGTGTGTGTGTCTGTGTTCATGGCAGAGAGAGTATGTTTGTGTCTGTGTGTCCATGTGCAGAAAGTGATTGAGAGTAGAGTGCATGCCTGTTTGTATGCACGCCTGTGTGTGTGTGCCTGTGCGTATGTATGTTTGGCCATAGTAGGACCAGGGGCAAGGGAGAAGAGGAGGGCATGTGTCTCCCCACCCCCAGCCCAGCAGTCCCCACAGCCTCCCCCATCAGCACCAGGAGGGTCTCCCCCTCTCTCCCACAGCCCAGCTCCCAGGGGCAAGGAGGCCTCCAATTTTGTGTTTTCCCAGGACCCTAGTACACATTAATCCACCTCTGGGCATGGGGCCAAACACAGAATGGTGGAGGGGTTGGCACTGGGCTGGACGAGGAGCAGCAGGGTGTGGGAAGGCATGCAGGGCCAGACACAGAGTTG
>NW_017729031.1:59371937-59375859 GCF_001723915.1 Gavialis gangeticus
AATAGAACCTGTACAACATTCATTAATTTGATTTCAAAAAAATGTTTTTGTCCTGATTTAGATGTGTTTGGGTTGTGTGTGGCTGGATGCAGAGCAGCAGGGTGTGGGGGGGTGCATGAGGCTGGATGTGGAGTGTGGGGGGGGGCGGCTTGCACACAGCCAGATGCAGAGTGGCGGCAGTGCCACACTGGATGGTGGTGGTGGCCGCCATGTGCAAGCTTCCCCCTCTCCCCTCCATTCCCAGGAGGCAGAGGTGGCACACAGTGGTGGGTGGCAGTGCTCTGTCCCTGCCTGCCCCCCCCCATCCTTGTTGAGCAATTGGCTAGTTTAATAAAGAAGTGTATTTTGAAAAAATTGTATTCTAGTGCCACTAATCCAGCCATGGATTTTTTTGACATGCTCAGGTGTCTTACAGTAGCCAACCCTAAAATTCTAGCATTGTATGCATAACAATTTTACACATATACTAAGAGAGAGTCCAAGAGGTTAAAACCAAGGTCTAATGGTCATGGTAGCAAATTCTATTGTCCTTTGCTGCTCCTTTAGCATTGCCACTTTCAACTTCAGGTAGGTAATATAGTCTTAGAATCAAAGATAGATAGAAAATTGGAAAATTCACCTCTTTGGGTGCATCCAAACCCAATCTCCATGAGGTTGGGATGCAGCAGCTAGACCTAGCTGATAGCTGCTAGGATAACTCTCACCTGCCATGTGGAGATCGGGACTAGCCCCTACGTCTCCTGGCAGCCCCAGGCTGGCACCCAATGGAGCCTGGAGCTCCCCTTGGCTGCTGTGAGAGGGGAAGAGCAGGGCAGGACCATCCATGGAGTGAACTGCTCCAGTTTAGAGCAAATTTGTTCCCAGTGGGTACACATTCGCATGGGTGCAGAAGCATAGTTTAATGCCCCTAAATTTTCTGCAAAGAAAATTCAGGCACATTAATTGCACATGTAGATGCACCCTCTGTAGCTCAGTTTTTCAATCTGGAGAATTAGGATTATGATAGCTTTTCTGTAAAAGGTTAGGTCAATCTAAATGCCTAGGCATTCAGGTATTCACAGGATTTAAATTGCCCCCCAAAATTGCATGCCTGATCTATAGCTCTAACTATAGATCTATTTTTCACCTCAGGAGGTGATTTGAGATTGACCTGCATTAACCCAGTCTAAAATGGGTTAACCCTGTCTAGTGAATGCTGGCACGTTCACTGGGACTGGAAGAGAGCAGCTACCTCCCCCTCCCCCAACCCCAGGGCTGTTCCAAAGCCCTGATCCTGACCACACTATTTTTAGCCACCCTTCCCCACCTCAGCCATCTTTTCTCCCCCTTCACCCCAGACCAGACAACGCCCTACTATGAATCCATGAACAGCACCTGATCCCGGTAGCCTTCTCCTTCACCCACACTTCTCAAATTATTTACCTCAGGCTGCCCACACCACTCCCACCAGCAGCAAATGCCTGCACACACTGTTCCTGCTTTAGGTTTTAAGCAGCTTTCCTTAAACTGCCTACATCTAAAACAGGTCCTTCAAGTGCTTGTTCATACCTTCAGGGTGCAGAACTGTCTAGGTAAGCTTCTGGTAAAATGTTATGAGATCCAATGATGAGCACACTAAATAAATGCTAGACATTTTTTTCCTGTTTTTTTTCAAAATATTTTTATTCAATGAATATCTGTTCCAGATCAATTTACCACAAATATAATAGCTTGGGTTTTTTGCCAAGATTAACACCAAAGGTGATCTTGTTATACAAGCCTGTACCTACACATACCTTCTACAAGCTGCTCATTTCCCAGTGAAAGCTTCACTCAGCATCTCACAGGCCCTAAAGATTCTATTAGAATAACTGTTTGGCTTTTGAACTGTTCTCATTCCTTTCCAACCTAGGATCACCTGAAAACTTCATTAACGTGCTACTTCTTTACTATCCCAGTTCTTTGCCATATTTTTTTCCTGTTTCATGTACCACAGCCAGTTTCAGTCCATATGACAGCATTCATTTCCTAGCTCTATTGATTGATTTCAAAGAGCATGGTCAGCTTGGATTTAAGCTGAAGTTGTTACAGTAAAGCATTCCAAGAGAATGAACTCTGTGCTCTTTGTCATGCATCTTACTGACTGTCTGCTTCCAGGTATATCATTTACACTATGAAAACCAGTGTCCACATTAATTCCCCTCACTGAGTCCATGCTACATCATGTACTTTGGGACAAAATAGGTAGCACTACAAAGCAGGTTGCTATTCTGAAAGACATCTGTCTTAAAAAGAAAGATATGGTTTCAGGGTTTAAGACGGAAGCTTCCAACTGAAAACAAATAAATATGTTTTTCACTTGTAGATGATAGTGTATTTTGGGAGCAAAATAAATTTGCTTGTATCCATGGCATATACAATTGCTTGGTGTTAAAAACAAGACAGGCAGTCTTAAGTCTTCATGGCACTTTTTTTTTAATCCTTAAAATTTATGCTTTCTTACTGCTAGTGCTCCTACTGCCACTAACAGCTGCAGTAGAAAAGGTAGGGGATGTCTCAGTTTGATAGTAGGGAATACCGATTAATGATACATTTCATATGTAGGATTTACATCAGGGTGGGAAAAATGGTGGATCCAGCTGGTGACCAGATTCCATTTCCCAGCAGCCCCTACCCACACTGCTGCTTCCAGTTTCCATGGAGACCCCAGGAGTGGTAGCACTGTGATAGCACAGGGCCAGGGTGCTATGGACCCCAGCCCCAAAAGTGTTGGCAGAGAGTACAGCTGGGTGGAGAGCTGCTCAGGGGCCAGGTCTTTGATCTTGCAGTGGTGACAACACAGTACAGAGCCAGGGCAGAGCCGCGATCTGCTGCCTACACTCCCCTGCCCAGAGCATGTGGGCAGCAGGTCGCAGCTGTGCCCTGGCTCTGGACCATGTTGTCACTACCACAGGGTCCCAGCCCTGAAGCAGCTCCCTGCTTAGATGCACACCCTACCAGCACTGCTGGGGCTGGTCTCCATGGAAATCCTGGCCCCAAGGTATCATAGCCCCACCACTCCTGGGGTCTCCATAGAAACCAGCTTCAGTGATACAGGCAGGGGCTGCTGGGAAATGGAGTCCATCACAGGCCCAATCTGGCCCATGGCCTGGGCTTTGCCTGCTCTTGATCTACATACTGAACTGAATTATAGGAGATAAATCTGTGCTTTCTACAGATGTCTTTAGTGGGACTATTACTGACTGATTGAGCAGTGCAATGGGGAACTTCAGTTATAATTACTGGTAGTTGTTAATGGAACGACATCTCGCAAATATTCCAGGTCTTTATGTATATAACGGGGAGGAACAGGACTCCAGGGAAGAGTATTCTTGTGTTGTTCTACCATAATTATAACTGTCCAGTATCAGGCATGTTATCGTCTGTTCTGTAGCCGCAGCAAGATTTGCCATGGTGCATGGTTCCTCCAGGTACAAGTAGGCAAACAGATGTTCCACAGTCTGTGTTTCCCCATGGCTGCATGCATCTGGGCTGTTAGAGGAAATCTACTTCCACCTGCTGTTTTTGACATGCCAACTGTTGTTCAAAGGTGATTTAAACGTCCCCAGAACAACCAGCCCTTCTCTGGGTGTGCTGGGAGGTAGTTGGCAATGTCTTTATGCGTTTTGATATCCATAAGTGTGTAAAATTGTGTATGCCACATTTCCAATCATAGATTCATAGATTCATAGATTAAGGGTCAGAAGGGACCTAGTAGATCTTCTAGCCCGAGCCCCCACCAGGGCGGGAGAACAACAAAAAACCCCAAAAAGAGAAATGGGACTCAAATGAGTCCAGCCAGGTAGGCATCCAGCCTCTTCTTAAAGACCCCCAGGGTAGGGGCCAGCACCACTTCCCTTGGAAGTTGGTTCCAGCTCCTAGCCGCCCTAACTGTGAAGTAGTT
>NW_017729031.1:59376150-59380460 GCF_001723915.1 Gavialis gangeticus
CTGTTCCTGTTAGCCCACCCCGTAACCTATCCAGATCCCTCTGCAATCTCTCCCTCCCTGCTAGCGTGCTCACCTCCCCCCAAATTTTGGTGTCATCACCAGTGATTTTTTAAAAGGGGGTTCCATTCTAGGTAGGAAACTTTTCTGTAATTTCAAACAGCTAAAAGCTGCAGTGTGGCCATATAGTCTTCAGCATGTTGTGCTATGATGGTTCCATTTTACCAAAGACACTTTCCTGATGCGCAGTGGAGCAATTCCAGCAGGTTTTTCACATTTTGGTGTCAGACATCTAGTGCTACAGCACTTGTCATTCAGCACAGGGACCAGCTTCTTTGTGAGTCGGCCTTTTACATATTGAACATGCATACTCAGCCACTAAATAGAAAACTGCAAGTGCAGTGACTTTTGGTGTTGCTGATTTGCCCACCCATCTTGAGCTTATGAGCTCCCTGAACAAGTTACACTGGGCATTAACTTTGCCTTTTATACTCTCCACGTGTCCTTTGAAGAAAAAGTGACACTCCAGAGTAGGCCAGGGACCAAAATGGGCAAGTGTTACCCCATTACATGTACTACCAATTTGCCTGTCAGCCTCCTGGATCCAGAGATGGAAGAGACTTCCACTTGTATTTTAGCTGGGTTGGCACAAGTTCTTAATGTAATTGACTGAGATCCTGGACAGTGATGTTGTTAGCAGAACTTGAATCTGAGAAAAATCCTTAAACTGGAGAGTGTGATGCAGAAGTCATTTGTGTAGATAAAACCTCTTCTGCTAGCATGATAATTTGTGTGGAAGTTGAAGAGTCTTGGCACAAGGTAGGTCATTTTTCTGCTGCCACCATCAGCTCCATTTTCCACATAGTTTGACATTAAATCTACAGTTTTCTTGCAGAGATTGTATCAGTTACTCAAGGTGGTGATCTGTTACCCTGTAGTGTATTTTCATGACGAACCTACAGTGGTTCAGTGTACTGTATGTTGCTAACAAATCAAGAAATAGGACACCTGTTAGAGCTATCTTCTGTATATTGAGTGAAGTTCAGTACTTGGCCTGTGCAAATGGTAAATCACTATAACAGTGTTCTGTATGACTTAGCAACTTAATTCAGAGCTTAGTGAGAGCCAGTCTGGTCCAGAAAATAGAGTATTGGACTGTTCATCAGAAAATATGGCTTCTTTTCCTAACTTAACCAGTCACACAAATGAGAGAAACAACCTTTCCTCTTTGAATCTTTGTTCTCACTCTGTTTCTCTCATCTATTTATCTGGTAAGCCATTTACAGCAGTGATTGCTCATGTATATGTTTAGTGATCAGTATAAAAAGGCTTAATTATGAGTGAGTGTGCTATGCCCCACTGCCATACAAATAATAATGGCATCAATGCAAATACTCAACCTTATTTCAGAGAACCAGATTCATAGTGAGGAAGAATCTTTTTTGTTTGCTTGAGGAAGGGATGGTGGGAACAAAGCTGATCAGCTGATCAGCTGGAAAATTCAACAGTTCAGAGCTGTATTTGGCTGTTGTTAACTATGAGTGGAATAATAGTTATTTTTGCACCTCAGTTTTGACAAGCCACCAAGAGAGATCTTGAAATTACCTTATCTTTCTGTACATCAACTCTATGTACTTTTAGATGTTAAATGTCAATGGTCATGGCTATATTGTAATGATAGAACAGACAGTGTAAGTAACTATTTCAAGAATTTGCAGGAAATAAATGTTCTGGAAAGAGTTTAGCAGAATTGGAAGGCCATAACCAGTGGCAGTGCAAATGACATTTGCTAGCTTTTCTTGAAAATCTAATACTAAAAGTGAGTTTTATATTAAACAACTTTCATTAAAATTAAGGTTTTTTTCTTTCCTCAATTTCTTTTTTAATTTCATCAGAAAACTAAAAGGGTGTGTGGATTTTCAGTGTTGACAAAAATGTCAAAATGTTATACTGAACACACTAACAACAAATAGAATTTAAAAAAAAAATGTGTTGAGTTTTTTAGTTACAAGAGAAAAAATCCAACCAGCTCTAGTGTTAAGGCATTAAAGCTAGCGTTGAATCAACTTTTTCAGTCCTGAGTGAAGAGCTATAAAAACTATGATGTCTACCCACATAGTTTAATTTGATTGCTTATGAAGGGACAGATCAACAGTACCTACTTTATCAAAATAGGCAGATCTATGTTATCAAAGCTCATGAATACAGAAAAAGAAATATAGTCCCCTTCACTATAGTCCCCCTCACTGAGGGGGACTATAGAAGTAAAAGCTTTTTACTAATTTTGTCATCAATCATGAGTTTTGGTAAGTAGCACCAAGATTTCCAAGAATAAGATTAGTAGTTTCAGAGAACAAAGTCGGCTCAATCATGACCGGTTAATACATTTTTAAAGTGCAAAACTGTTGCTACGCTAATTTGTTTAAATCATGCTGCTTTCTCTCGTGCTTTCTCTCATGCTTTCTCTCAACGTAAAATGAAATTTAAGTTACCAATTTAAATTAGAAAGGAATAAAAAAATGGACAAATATAAAATGGAAAATGAGTGGTAGGTCTGTAGTACTTCAGAAAAGGATTTGGAAGTTATAGTGCTTCACAATCTGATTCACAAACTGATTCCACAGTGAATAACCACTTTTGTAAACTGCACTTCAAGTAAGGTGTGGACAAATTGGAAAGAGTCCAAAGGACAATAAAAATTATAAAAGGTTTAGAAAACATGACATGAGGAAGAGCTGGAAGAAATGAGACTATTTAGTCTAGAGAAAAGATAACCAAGGGGGATTTGATAACAGCCTTTATTTTTTTTTAACAAGTGCTGTTTTGAAAAGGATGGCCAATCTCTTGCTCTTAGTGTCCATAGGAGACTGGAAAAGCTGTAATGGGCATATATTGGAACTGTTACCTGTCAGCTCTGTGTTCCTAAGGGAGCCCTGGCACCCAGCTTGCTGGACTTACAAAGGACTTTTTCTATACCCCCCCCAACATACACACACACCTCATCTAACCAGAACTAAGCAAAAGAAAAGTTTAATAGGCATCTCGGGATGTGCATTCCCTGGCCCCAATATGGGAGGCCTATTTAAACTTATTGACTAAAACTTAGTTGCTGGGTTAGGGAATGCTGAGGCAAGAGACTGAGTCGGGGGGGGTATAGGCGACATTCGAACAATGGTTAAGGATTCATCACAGCATCCAGCCCTTTGGAGCCCTGACCACAAATGCTGCCGTACTTTTCCCGGGATGACTGGTGGAAGTCCTCCCCACAAAGTTTATGAACACTCCAAGTAATCCCCTTAAGCCTGTTAGAAGACTAAGGTGAAATCTGAAAGTCATGCTAAGCTGAGGCTAATTCACAACAGGTAAAATACAAAACACTGATGCTGACTTCACAGTGCAAGCATAACTAGGCCATCTGAGAAGAAACAATGCAGTATCCCTTCCAGTATATCTTCTATATCCATAATAATTTCAAGCTGGCTCCTAGGTGTCTTGCTACTCCTTAAAACTTAATAGTTTCATAGTTTCATAGCTGGTAGGGTCAGAAGGCACCTGAGTAGATCATCAGGTCCGACCCCCTGCCATGGGCAGGAAAAAGTACTGGGGTCAAACAACCCCATCAAGGTGCTTGATTAGCCTCCTCTTAAAGGCCCCCAGGGTAGAAGCCAGCACCACTTCACTTGGAACAGGTACTCCCCCAATGCCTGATGGTCCCCTCTGACTAGTTTGTAACAGGTCACTAGATCCCCCCTCAGCCTTCTCTTGTGGAGGCTGAACAGGTTCAGGTCCTGTAGCCTGTCCTCGTAGGACCTGCCCTGCTGCCCTCTGATCATACGAGTGGCCCTCCTCTGGACCCCCTCCATGTTGTCCACATCCCTCTTGAAGTGTGGCACCCAGAACTGGATGCAGTACTCCAACTGCGGCCTGACCAGTGTTGCATAGCGGGGGAGGATCACCTCCTTGGACGTGCTCGCGATGCATCTGTGGATGCATGACAAGGTGTGGTTGGCCTTCCTGACCGGGTCCCCACACTGCCAGCCCATGTTCATTTTGCAATCAATAGTGATTCCAAGATCTTTTTCTGCCTCTGCACTGACAAGAAGGGAGTTCCCCAGCCTGTAGGTATGCTGCTGGTTCTTCGTCCCCAGGTGCATCACTTTGCACTTGTCAGTGTTGAATCCCATCCTATTCTCATCTGCCCACCCCTGTAACCTGTCTAGGTCTGATTGCAGCCTATTCCTTCCTTCTAGTGTGCCCACATCCTCCCACATCTTAGTGTCATCAGCAAATTTGAACAGGGTGCTTTTTACCCC
>NW_017729031.1:59380585-59384500 GCF_001723915.1 Gavialis gangeticus
AAATGGGAACCACATTGGCCCTTTTCTAGTCCTCTGGCACCACACCAGAGCACCACAAGTGATCGTAAAGCTATGCCAGGGTCCCACTATGACTTCTGCTAATTCTCTCAGCACTCTTGGGTGAAGATCATCAGGACCAGCTGATTTAAATATGTCCAGTTCCTCCAGAAGTGCCCTGACTAGATCCTCACTGACCCTAGGCCTGGGTGCGCCTCCCCTGGGGCCTGAGGGGGTCCCGGTGGGGGGGCTGATCCAGTCCCTGCTCAGTAAAATGGAGGCAAAGAAATTGTTAAATAGGTTAGCTTTGTCATCTGGTGTGACGACCAGATTTCCTAGCATGTCTTGCAGAGGCCCCATGTTACCCGGTACCTTCTTTTTGCCCCCCATGTATTTAAAAAGGGACTTCTTGATTTTTTCCTGGTTGTTAATCAGTTTCTTGAGATATTCCAAACCAGATAGCCCCTTGCCACTGAAAAAGGTAATTAATTTAAATTTAAACTGTTTATATAACAGGATTTTCCCTGTTAATTATGGCTTGGGCCCCTCTTGATTTACACAATTAAAAGAATGCTTTGAAGAGGCTAGACTAAGGGTATAAGAAAGCTGTAAAGCAGCAAATAGTGTGCTTCAAGAGAGAAATCTATATGACACCATCTGCTGTTGTTTTCAAGAGGCTGGGAGAAACAGATCATCTCCCTTCAAGGACTGTGCTGAGAACTTTGCTTGTCAACAAATCACCTAAGTGGCTTGGAATGGTGAGATCCCAGCTCTCGCTCTCTCTCTTTCTTGCTCTCTTTTTCTTTTTCTCTCCAGGCATAGCTTTCTGAACCGGAACTCTATTAGTTAAGCTTGAGCTAAGTTTCCCCAAATACTCAATGAAACCAGGGTAATATTGCAATTGTTTTTGTTTGTTTTCCTGTGCATGTCTATTACTACTAGTACGGTTATAAATTTCATATACTTAGCAATAAATAACTTTTATAGTCAAACTGGTGGTAACTGGGTGTATTTTTCCTTGTCTACTTCCCTTCCCCGGTTGCTCTGCAGCAATGCTTCTTTTACCTAAGCCAAAGATCCCTGTGAAGCCCAGAAATCCTGTGGGATCTGCTCATCAAGAGGCTACCACTACTAGGGCAATTAGGGCAAAAGACTGGGACATGCTGAGTTTGAGACACATAAGGGGATCAGCTTGTACAGGGTGATTGACCCAGTTTGGCTCAGACATGCCCTAAGGAACTGAATGCTGGCCCATGAGGATGTCAGCTGGACACCCAGCTGAATTCTGAAGTATTCTGTTCACCTGTGTGCTTGTGTCTGACTGCATTTTATTGTTACCTTAATGAACTGATTCCTGGCATATGAGTTTGTCAACCTGTACATGCTGATCAACCCAGCTGAATCAGGTGTGTCATGTTAATCTCTGTGTGTGTGTGTGTGTGTGTGTGTGTGTGTATTTGACTGATGTGGTGGCTGGAGGAACCCAGCCCCACTGAAACTGAGTCCTGCAAGATAGCTCCATTGGGGGTGAGGAATTACAGAAGGGAGAGATACAGCTCCATATAGAAACACAAGTAACACGAGCAGCACATTGATAGAATTACAAGGACCCTAGAAATGTATCCCTAATAAATAAGCACTACCCAAAGTGATGGGCAAATCTGGTAACAGAACACAGGAGATTTAGGTTAAATATTAGGAAGAACGCTCAAACTATGATTAAGCACTGAAATGGATTACTTTGAGAGGTAGTAGAATCTCCATCCCAGGAAGTTTGTTATGTGCAGATCATATGAGGATGAGGCCAGGGGATTATTTTAGGTACATCTTCTAGTATTCTTAAGATGATCATAGAGACTGCCTACACATGCCAAGCTCAGAAATGAGGCAGTGAAGCTTCCACCTTGGTGATAGCCCTTGACGTCATTCTAAAGTTCTGTCTCCAACAGGCTAGAGGCCAGCAGAGAGGACATGACTTTGGCTGATTTCCCCAGTTTGATTCCAAAGGATGCGTACACACATACTAACTTCCTGACAGTTAAGTCAACTTAACCCTCAGAGCATGCACACATCTGTGGAGCAGAGCCAACCTAAATGCAGGACAAGATAATACACCTTGGAAGTGTATTATCTTGAGTCACATTAGTTAAATCAACTCAAAGCCATCACAAGATGGCTGCCTATGTCCAGGCACTATTCATATGTGCACTCTGATGTACCTTAACTTAAGTCAACTTAACCAAGTTGACTTAGTTAAATCAACTTATTTTAAGGCAATTTAGATATGTGTACACACCCAAATAGTCTAATATAATTGAAGACTTAAGTGTCTTCTCTTTTTTAAAGGACACATTATGTACTCTAGCAATCTACTATCCCCTCCCCACACCCCCCATTCCCTCTGTGCTGTGTGGTGCTGAACTGCATTGGGAGCACAGCCATTACCACAAAGGCTCAGGTGTACTAACTGATTAACTGCTGTGTTTTCCTAATAGCAACAGCACCATAGGTGCTATCTAGTAAAAACAGTGATTTGTATCACTGTCTGTCTGCCCCACTCCTACATGAAGAGACTTTTCACACATGTACCCTTTGTGGTATGTGAGGGATCATAATTGTCTAGACAATACTTTGGGGACCAGCAGTTCTCTTTCCTGCCCCACTTCCAGGTGTTCCTGCTCCCTGCCCATCGTCCACGAGTGTCCCTATGCTGCCCCCACATCAGAGTCCCCTGCTCACCCTACATCCTGCCTCCTGACATTTCTGACCACATCCCACACCAGGCTGCTCCACCAGACTATCATGCAGCCTTATTGTCACTGGCCCTGCTAACCCCATCACAGCATAGACCCCACTTCCGGTCCACTTTTGGGTCCACCAGGGAGCTCACAAGGTGGTCCCCCACTCCCCCCAGCTCAGTGACTGGTGCCACCTGGGTCTGGGGGGCACCTGGGGTCTCCTCCATGGCTGATCACTGAGCCAGGGGGCATGAGGGCCCCCCCTGTGCACTCAGTGGCAGACCCAGAAGTAGACCAGAAGTACTTCTGGTCCACTTCCAGGTTCACCACCGAACACATGGGGGGCCCCCTGCATGCCTGTGGGATGTTTCATCCACTCCACCATTGCAACATTCAAGAGCTATATCTGGTACCTTGAGGTAGAAAAAACATTTAAAGCTGTGTCGATGGTCAAATTGTTTATTCTCCGAGTCAACATCGAATCTTCAGATTGGGACAGTGATACAAATCAATTAACCGAATCACTGTCCCTGATTCAGGCTGAATCTGAATCAAATACAGCCCATTTTGCAAAGCCCTATTGGCAACCGGGATCTTGATGTCCCTTCCAACTCTCTTTTTCCATGATTCTATCTTAAACTTTGTTAATGTTCTACTATAAACAAGCTGTTAGGGCTAGAAATCTTTAATGTATCCCAGATTCAATTTCCTTGCTGATATTTCACTTCTTCAAGTTGTATTTCCCTGATCTCTGCTTGAATATGTAGCTACTTATATGTCTACAAGGGGCCAGCAGGGGAGATTATGCTTAGGGGCAACCCACATGGGTTCATTAGAGGCAGGTTCTGTCAAACCAACCTGGTGGCCTTCTATGACCAGGTCACCAAATCCTTAGATGCAGGGGTAGCAGTGGACCTAGTCTTTGTGGACTTTCAGAAGGCCTTCGACACTGTCTCTCACTCCATTCTCATTAAAAAACTTGGGGACTGTGGTGTCGACACCTACACAGTCAAATGGGTCACCAAATGGTTGGAGGGCCGCACCCAGAGAGTGGTGGTGGATGGGTCATTTTTGACCTGGAGGGATGTGGGCGGTAGGGTTCCACAGGGCTTGGTCCTCAGGCCCACACTGTTCAACATCTTCATCAGTGACTTGGACGAGGGGGTAAAAAGCACCCTGT
>NW_017729031.1:59389500-59396384 GCF_001723915.1 Gavialis gangeticus
ACAAGGCTAGACAATCACCTTGCTTGGGTTGTTTGACCCCAGTACTCTTTCCTGCCATGGCAGGGGGTCAGACCTGATGATCTGCTCAGGTCCCTTCTGACCCTACTAACTATGAAACTATGAAACTATAAATGAAACCATCCAAAACATTTCAGATGTTTTAGAATGTTTCACAGGTAGGCTTGTGGGGAAACAGAAACTCAGAAGAGGGAGGGGGAAGGGGGGGAGAGAAGGACTGCTTTGATATTGACATCTGTAGCTGGCCAGTGTCTGCAATCTGTCCCTGAGGTCCCTTCCAATCCCAATGTTCTGAGGGAGGGATAGAGAAACAACATACAAGGCTCTGTCTAAAGCCTTTCTCTGCGTTTTGTGACCTGTCTGTCTGGAAGCAACAGCATGTGAAAGGTACTGGCTGGCTGCAGTAACTGGCTTCCTAGTCAGTCTCTTGCTAGCATCTCTTTTTTTAAAGGATTAGATATACTGTATACCTTTCCGATATATTATAGATAGAAGATATAGAAAGCAGATAGAATAAGATATAGTAAACACAAAGAAGATATTCTAATATTATAAAAGCCTTAGTCTGTCTGTCTGTCTGTCTGTCCATAATGCTTTATTACCACTCTGATTGGTTGTCTTGGCAGCCAATCATAATGCTTACTGAAACAACAAATCAATCAGTGTGCTCTGCCCAGACAGAAGTGCCGCCATAACAGCAGGGCTAAGGGGTGTGAGTGGGAGGTGCTCCTTGGAGGCAGAGGGGAACAAAAGGTGGGGAGGAAATGGGTCCAGACCTGAATTAGCAGGGGGGGGAGAGGGGAGCAGGTAGGAACAGGGCCTGATGAGAAGTGGGGCTGGGGCTGGATGCGGGGCTCCATCGCTGCCTTTCTCCCCACCATGACAGCAGGGACTGAGGAGGGCCAGAGTGGGTGGGCAAAGCCAGTGGCACTGGCTTCACCACCCCCCCCCCCACTCCAGCCATGACAGCAAGGACTGAGGGGTCGGAGTGTGTTGGTAAGGAGCGGGTTGGTGCTGGCCTCACCCCCTACATCCTGGCCCTGCTCCTTGGAGGTGGCAGCGCATGGTGCTGGTGACACAATGCTGGCCTGCCACCACCCCCACCCCCCACTTCAGCCTCTCCACTGCTGCTGAGCCCCAATAAAAGACAGCAGGAAGGGGGAGGCAGCAGGGAGGAAGAGGGGAGGGAAGTGGAAAGGGGAGCAGGGGGCACAGTGGGGGCACCCCACCACTACTGGGCCCTGAAAAAGGCTGAGAAGAAGGGAGGGGAGGGGAGGGGATTACATGAGGCCAGATGTGCAGTGGTGCAGTGCAGGATGCTGGATGGTGTGCAAGCTTCTCCCCTCCTCTGCACCTGGGTGGTGGCAGCGGTAGGGGGCGCACACAGGGCTGGAGGTAGAGTGGCAGCAGCACGGGGCAGTGCATGGTGTGGCTCCGTCCTTTCTCACCCCCCCACCCATCATTCTTGACAGGCAATTGGCTAGTAGTAAAATAATCAGATAGAAGAAGATGTAGTAAACACACAGAAGATACATCACACACACACACATATTAAAGAGATTTCATAGACATTAGGGCTGGAAGGGACCTTGGAAGATCATCGAGTCCAGCCCCCTGCCCAAAGGGCAGGAAGTCAGCTGGGGTCATAGGATCCCAAGACAGAAGAAGATATATTTAACAGAGAAGAGATATTACACACACACACACACACACACACACACACACACACACACACATATATATATATATTAAATACTCATATTATTAGTTGGGTAATCTTGTCTGTAATAGATTGGATTAGTATGTTGGCAGGTTTTGCATTTCTTGTCATGGTATGGTCTGGATCCAGTTGATATGTTTTGGGCTGTAGGAAGTTTGCTTCTGTTGATGAGGTTCGTGAGGTTTTGTTCTTGTTTGAATTTACAAACCACTTTTTACTGAACCACTTTTGATGAACTTTACTTCATCAACCTCCTGGATACAAATACTTATGGACTCAATACAGAAATTAAATTTATGACACACTATAACTTGCCTGACAGCTGACTCCCCAAGTACATCTCCACTTTTACCTGATACAACCCCCTTCCCTCCGTCCCCCATCCCAGCCTGTCCCTCAGCCTTGACACCTCAATTTACATTTTCACTGACTGTCTTTCTTGCATGCATTGCATGCCAGCTTTTGTCTTCTTCACTATTCATTCCATCCAGGAAGAGTACACACACATCAATGAGATGCTTTCTCAGCCAGACAAAGGGTTTTTAAACCTGAAAGCTTGTTAAGGTACATTTCTCCAACTATTCAGTTGGTCTAATATAAGATATCAGAGGTACCCTTGACTGGTCCATTCTGGGGCCAGGGCCCAAAATGGGGTCAAAGGGCCAGGGGCCCACCACAAGGAATGCCCAGAGCAAGAGGCTTGGGATTCTGACTGGCCTGAAGGTGGGGCCAGGGCCTAATGGGGAGCCAAAGGTCCCAAAGGGGGGACCACAGCTGGAGGGGATGAAGGATACAATGTGCAAGGCATGGGTGAAAGTGTTAGGGGAAGTACATAGCTGTGGAATGGATATCACCCCAAGACACCTAAATGGGCAGCCCCCACCTGGGAAACATCTGAATCAGTTTTCCATCAAGCCATGGCAGGAAAGATGGGCAGGTGGTTGGCCCAGAAACAGGTGGGCAGGTGGAGTTATAACCAGCACTGGGAAGGCCCCCTGTTACAGGCTACCATCCCTACTGTTTTCATCCCACTGTGCCTTAACATGAAGTCACATGTCACAAGTTTTGCTTTGAGCAGTTTGAGGTACAGTTTCACAGAAATCCCTGCACCTACATCTTTGAAACTTGGCAGGTTTCATGGCCTCAGAAGGAGCTACCACCCCTGCAATTTTCATCTAAATCAGGCAAGATATGACTAAGTTATAGGCATTTTAGAGATTCCCCATTATAGTCTATGGCTAAATCACTGAAGCAGGGTTGAAACTCCAAAACAGTTTTGGCCAAATCAAAATGGAACAGTGATCCAAAACACCAAAATGAATCACTGTCCTTCAAAATAGCTGAATCCAATATTGAAATGAAACATAGCCATTTTGCACAGCCCTATTAATAATCCCTTTTCACTTAAGGAAAATTTGTGTTTGAATTGAAATTTATGTTCGGGCTGCAAGGGGTAAAAAGAAAGAAAGAATGAAAATTCTGAAAAATGTATAGATTTGCAAAGAGAAAAAAAAGAAAGCTGGTATGTATCCACAAGTCCTCTGCTGAAATTATTAAAGCTACGATAGTTGTTTTTTCAAGGGCTGGAGAAAAGGAAGTAATTGATCTGAAGCTTGCTTGGTATAAGATGTCCCTCTGTACACAGCCAGGAGTGTGCACCAGTACATTATGAGTTAAGGTCATGATTTAAAAAATGGATAATATAACATAATAAAGTGTGAATAAGCATGATCAAAAAGGATAAGGCCAAAATTAAATATTTTACATGATCAAAACAAAGCAAAATTTCATTACCTGGTAGAATGCAACTATCTAAACAAAAGAAACAAGAAAAATAGTAAAAGCTTTTGGATATCCCATCAAATCTGTTTCCAAGTATAACAGGGAGCCAAGGCCTCCTGTTAGTTTAAGAGAGGGACTTCAGCAGAATGGGCCCCAGGCAGTTAAACATGGATTGGTTGCAGGAGGGAAGGCAGCAAGGGAGCAACTGAAGCCTAGGTGCAGTAAGCTGCCCATTAAACTGAGGGGACACACCTGTGGCCAGTCAGGAGCGCACCTGGCCAGAATGGGAGGAGTCCAGGGGATATAAGCCTGGGTCCCTTAGGCAGAGGAACAGTGCAGCTCTGAACTTTAATTATGCTGATGATGTATAAATCTGGTTTTAGGTGGAAGCATGCTCTTCTTTCTTCCTAGATTTTTCTGAAAGATTTCAAATCCCTTTCCCTGCCCATGTTTGCATTTTTAAAATCCCTCTTCTAAAGAATGCCACTTTTGGAAAACAAAGACTGAATTTTTGGCCAGTGGTCCAGCTCCACAGAACTCTTTAGCAGCCTGCTTGATGAGCTGCTGCAGATCATGGAACCTGGAAACTATGGTTCCATGGCAGCCATCCCATTGGGCTGCTAGGGGCTGGGAGCCAGCATTTTGCAGCAGGCCTCCTAGGAGGCTGCCAAGTGATTGGGGAAGCGAAGGAGTTTGGAAGCAATGGGAATCTTGCCAGCCAGCCAGCCAGGTTACCAAGAGTTCAGAGAGCTGTGGGAAGTGGGCAGGCAAGTTGGCAGGAGACTAGGTAGGCATCACAGAAAGCTGCTTGGTTCCACTAAAAAAAAATTAATCAGAATTGATATTTTTCTGTAAAAGATTTCAGTTATATTAAAAATGAGAATCTCCTAACAGAAAGTTGTTGTAGCCAGCTCTACTTTTGTTCCTAAAGTGTCTCTCATTGTTTATCAAATAACATTTATGAGCACAATACCCAATCAGCACATCTGGAATGTTACTATGTGCTTAGATGAAGTTTTGTTTCCTTACATTTGAGTTGAGTATTAATCTGCACAGAACTCCTTTTAGGGTTATATTGTCCCCTGCTTCAATACAGCTATGCTCAGGCAGGAGAATGGCACTCTCAAAGTGAGGACATCTGTATGTGGACCTCACATCACAGCCTTGTGGGAGGAAAGAGCCTGTACTACAGTTGCTTCCCTCTGAGAGCAAACAAGTGAGGTACAGGATACAAGTTAGTTCAATGGTGCTAGATGTGCATCACCATTCATCTCCATCAACAGATGTAGCAAACTGTCTTCTTCTGCTTCTGCTCCACATAACTGGGGTGCCAGAGAAAGGCTGCATCTCAGTGCAGCCACCAGTTCAGTGTGCCTACAGACCTTCCCCTCATTATACAGTACAGGCACGCAGCATGATCTTGCCCTAATTCCTTAGCACAAGAGTTTAAAACCAACCCCTCAGTTTTTATGGATTTAAGAAAATAATTTCTTATCAAACAGAGACTGATGAGAATCATTTTGCATGTTTGCTGCCCCTCCCCTCTTTTCCCCTTTGGTAAAATGTGTTACAAGCTCCAGTTTCTCTTCTCTGTAGCCTTTTCTTGCTGGCATTTGGTACATCGCTTTTGCATGACAGAGAATGAGGGTGGGGTGGAGGAGGAAATTTCAGAAATGGTATTTAATGAACATTGAGGAACACTGTATGATTCATGACTCAAAATATTGGGAAGTTTCCAAAGTAAGGATTTAAATATTTTAAAATTGTTTTCCAAATTGTCTGTGTCAGTGCAGTGCAATATTATAGTAACTTATAGCAGCAAATGTTACTGGAGAGATGGCAAATTTCATTATCTCTTTCTTGGAGAGGAGACATTGATTTTTTTCCCACTTCAGACACCTTCCCTGAAGACTATTTTCTAAAATTTCATAGCACTTTTAAAACTTGCAAATGGTAATCATAGCCACTCTGGGGTGAGACAGCAAACTGGATCCTCCGCTTCTGTAAGTCAGCTTAGATCTGTGAAACTTAACAAATTTAGGCACTGCTTTTTCCAGTTTTCCTCACACCAAGTAATATCATACTGTGCAGGCATGCAGTAAGATGGCAGGCTGTTTATTCAGTCAGTTTTTTGCCTGCTGGGATCATTTGTATGTATCTTACTTAACCGTTACTCTGCCATTGCAGAGGCCTCAGGTATTGATTGTCCCTTGGCATCTCCTATTCTGTTTGTGGCACTCAACAAGTTATTGTCCCAAGGACTGCAAGTGCAACAGAAATCTTTGGGCTTAATATAAAAAAAACAAAATGAAATTTAGGTCTTACCTACACTGCCTCCCTGTTGTACCTACTGTGAAGTACGTCCTGTCCTCACTCCCATTCCATTCATGCTAAAATTTCAGAAATGAAGTGATGTAGTTGCATTAGAGCAGCCCTGAGTGTGCATCAATAAGCACACATGAGGCACAGAAGAGTTTAGATCCATTCTACTACATAGGCTCACTTTCAGGAGATGACATAGTTGGAGCAGCAAGGAGTAGGTAGAGAGGTGTGTTCCATGGCTGTACTGCAAACAGCCCCATATTCTACTGTTAATCTTCTGCAGGCTGTAACCATTCTAGTTTGTCATGCTCTCTCATTGACTACAAGAGAAATGGAATAATAGGGTTAGGAGGGATCTCCGGAGCCATTTGGCCTTGGATAGGTGTAGGATCAGGTGTTCTGAAACCATCTGAGACTGTGCCTATCCAACCTCTTCTTGAAAACCTCCAATGAGAGAGATTCCATAACTTCCCTAAGCAGATTGTTACTCTGACACCTGTTCTGTGGAACATTACACATGTGGTATATTAAATGGGAAGCCGGTTTCTCACTCCATTTTGAGGAGAAATCTCTACCTACAGCTTTGTTCTGCGCCCTACTATTGCCTCAGTTCCTATTACTTCCCATGAACAAGAGGACAGGCAGAAACAGATAGCTATGTAGAGTCAGCTCCTACAT
The DNA here is from genome assembly GCF_001723915.1 of Gavialis gangeticus. Classification (NCBI taxonomy): domain Eukaryota; kingdom Metazoa; phylum Chordata; order Crocodylia; family Gavialidae; genus Gavialis; species Gavialis gangeticus. The sequence continues at coordinate 59,396,021 of NW_017729031.1, forward strand.
CATGGTTTATTAAGTGACTCTTAAGTAGAACATTGCATGTTTCATAGTTTCATAGTACCTAAGGTCAGGAGGGACCTGAACAGATCATCTAGCCTGATGCCCTGCCACAGGCAGGAATGAATGCTGGGTTCACAAGGCCACAGACAGGTGATCATCTAACCTCCTCATGAATTTGCCCAAGGCAGGGGCGAGAACCACTTCCCTTGGAAGCTGGTTCCAGATTTTGGCCACCCTAACTGTAAAATATTGCCTTCTGATCTCTAACCTAAACCTATTCTCCATCAGCTTATTACCATTGTTCCTTGTCACCCCAGGTGGTGCTGGGGAGAAAAGGGCTCTACCTATTTGCTGTTGATCTCCCCTG
>NW_017729031.1:59396412-59400412 GCF_001723915.1 Gavialis gangeticus
TATGTCTGGCCTTGCTGGCTGCGGTCTGGCATTGGCGGCTCATGTTCTTCTTGGAGTCAGTTATGACTCCAAGATCCCTCTCTGCCTCTGTGCTTTCAAGTAGGGAAATCCCCAGCCTGTATGTATGCTGTGGATTCCTTCTCCCAAGGTGCAGCACCCTGCATTTGTCTACATTGAACCCCATCCTATTCTCATCTGCCTGCTTTTGTAGTCTGTCTAAATCTAGTTGCAGCCTCTCTCTCCCTTCAAGTGTGTCCACCTCGCCCCACATCTTAGTGTCATCAGCAAACTTGGACAGCGTGCTTTCCACCCCCTCGTCCAAGTCAGTGATGAAGATGTTAAACAGTGTGGGCCCAAGGACCAAGCCCTGGGGTACCCCACTGCTCACATCTCGCCAGGTTGAATACAACCCATCTACCACTACTCTCTGGGTGTGCCCCATCAGGCAATTTTTTACCCATCCAACTGTGCAGGCATCAAGGCCACAGTCGCTTAATTTATTGATGAGGATGGGGTGAGAGACAGTGTCAAAGGGCTTCTGAAAGTCCAGAAAGACTTTAAAAACTCGCATCACACAGCCTGGTGCTGCTCATAAAAACCTGGATAAAGTCAGCCATCTTGGCTTTATGGCTTTATTTGTTGTCCAGGAAACATAGTTGAAATAGGATTGCAGCACAGAGGAAATGGCTGGGTTTATCTTGATTCACTGTCAGCATTTGTGTCCAATAGCACCTGTTTTATGGGGGAGAAAGGGCCCACGATAGTTTTACAAAGGCTTGTGAAAATGGATGATTTGTTTTGCTTTTATAGAATGACAGAATACTAGGGTTGGAAGGAAACTTAGGAGGTCATCTAGTCTATGGCTGTCTAACTGGCAGCCCTCAGGCCACATTTAGCCCTCCAAGGGTTAATGTGCAGCCTGCAGGCTCCTGTCCAGCTTCCACCCCCCACCCCATTCCTCCTGCTGCTGCTGTGGCTTGGACAGAGAAGCAGGGTTAGAGGGGACCTGGTAAAGTTGCTGCCCATACAACAGGGCCACTGAGGGACATGAGAGGTTAGCATGCAGCAGTGGTGGAGGGGAGTCAACTCAATCCACTATTGGAGTGGAGGGCTCATCTGCATGGCAGCAGCTGGAGCCAAGGTGTGTGGAGAGGGACCCATGTGGCAGTGGGCTCATGCTGCTTGTATAGCAGCAGCAGAAGGACCAGGGAAGACCCTGTATGGCACTGGGGAAGGTCAGTCAGCAGAGTTGGGCTTGCACTGTTTACATGCTAGAGGTATTGGCTGTGCCTGGCAGGGGACCTGTAAGCCCAGCGGATGTGTAGCTCCCACAGTTTGTGGCCAGGGCTCTGAGCAGTGTGGCATGCAGCCCCCAGCCACTCTGAAGTTGGACACCTCTGATCTAATCCAAGGCAGGATAGTACCCAACTAAACCAACCCAGTCAAATAAATGTCTAACTTCCTCTTAAAAATCTCCAGGTTTTAGAGATCTTTTTCCAAATTCTTTGAGTAAACTGTTCCAATACCTAACCACTTTCATAGTGAGAGAGGTCTTTCTAATATCCTGCAGAGGAATTTAAGACCACTGATCTATGTCCTGTCCCCTGCAGCCACAGAGAATAGTGTATTTCCATCCTCAGTATAACCACCCTTCAAGTACATGAAGACTACTGTATTTACTCAAATCCAAGACAAGGTTTTTTTCTCCTTTCAAGATGGGTGGGCAGAGGGGAAGGAAGTCTTGTCTTGGATTCAAGTATTGGCATGGTACAGGCAGCTGCTGTAGCTCTAGCTCTGTCCACTTGCCTCCTCGCCACTGCTTTCCTGACTGCAGCAGTGGGAGGGATGAATTCTGCATATGAAAAATTATATTTAAAATGATAATTTTCTAATTATTGGGGGGATCATCTTAAAATTTGAAGTAATCTGGGATTCAGATAAATACAAAATTATGACAGGTGTTTCATAGACAGAATTTTGAACAGAACTTTAGCAATCTAGTATAAACTAATTTATATGTATATATCATTTCAAGGTCTAAAACAGTTCCAAATGCACTTAAGCAAATCCCAAATGTCAAATTCCAAAATTCAAATGAGCAGAGCTCAATCATTCAAGTTTTTGTGGCTCTGCCACTAGGCAAGTATCCTCTCTCCCAGACCTACTGGTTTGGGACTTCTGATACTCCCCAAATTCATTGCACGTATCCTACATGCAAACCCCAGGCCCAGAGACCTTGGGGTTCAAATGCTCCCTAGTTTTGCTTGCTGCTCACCAAAAAGCTAAGAAAGCTGGGAGAAAGTGACAAAGCAGTTCCCCATTGCCACAAAGTTGTGGAGTTGAGTACACTAAATCTTAGCCCAAGAGGCTGAGAAGCAGTGCCCTGGGAAAACCACCTTCATAATCATAGTATCTTTCCTGGCAATCCACTATAAGCTATGCATGGCATTAGTTCAGAGCCAAAGGACTCAAGATTTTCCATATAGTTCTGGTGGGGCTGGGCCCCACCAGTCAACAGCATTTCAAACCATGGTGAGGCATAACATTGCATAAAGTTCACCCAGAATCCATCTGTTGCACCCTCTCTCACCCTGGCACATGTGATTAGTGTGTCCCTGTCCTCCATAGTGACTCCAAAACTCAGCACTTTTCTGTATGTGAGTATACTCCAGATACTACACCCCCTCCACCCAAGGATCCAAGGAATTAGCCCCCACTCATGACTGGAACTGGGTGTTCTTGTCACAGGTCCTGAGATACTCCAGAAATTTATGTGCAGAAGAGGTGCACATCACCTCTGGGAGGACAGGGGCACACTAATCATATGCACCAGGCTGCACCCAGAAGGATTCTGGGTGCAATGTTGTGATTCATCATGATTTGAAAAAGAATCTGTGGAGAATGGGACTGTGCTTAATGGGCACTATCTTATGCCTTATTCAGATGGGTAGCACAAATGGCAGAGCAGCTGTGCATAGATTCATAGATTGTAGAGTTGGAAGGGACCACAAAGAATCATTGTGTCTGACTCCCTGCCCCTGGCAGGAAAGAGGACCAAGGTCAGATGACCCCAGCCAGGTGTCTATCAAGCCTCCTCTTGAAGACCTCCAAGTTAGGTGATAGTACCATCTCTCTTGGAAGCTCATTCCAGATTCTGACCACCTTTACTGTAAAAAATGTCTTCCTAATGTCTAACCTGAATCTACTCTCCACTAGTTTGCACCCATTATTCCTAGTTACTCCTAGGGGCGCTCTGGTAAATAGCGCATCTCCAATTCCCTGTTGACCTCCCTTGATATACTTACAGGTGGCTTCAAGGTCTCCCCTCAGACATCTCTTGTGAAGGCTGAAGAGATCCAGATCCCTCAACTTCCCCTCGTATGGTCTCTCACTGAGACCACTAATCATGTGAGTGGCACTCCTGTGAACCCTCTCCAGATTCTCCATGTCCGTCTTGAAATGTGGCACCCAAAACTGGACACAGTACTCTAACTGCAGCCTGACCAATGCCACATAGAGGGGGAGCATCACCTCCCTCGATCTCCCTCGATCTGTTGGTCATGCATCTGCTAATGCACCACAAGGTGCGATGCACCTTGCTGATGGCCTCATTACACTGCTGGCTCATGTTCATCTTGGAGTCAACTATGACTCCAAGATCCCTCTCAGCTGGTGAACCACTGAGGAGGTCATCTTCCAACCTATAGGTGTGATGGGGATTCCTCCTCCCTAGGTGGAGTACCTTGCATTTATCTTTGTTGAATTGCATCCTATTTCATTCTGCCCATTGATCCAACCTGTCCAGATCGGCCTGTATCTGCTCCCTGCCCTCCAGTATGTTAACTTTGCCCCATAACTTGGTATCAACTGCAAACTTGGAGAGGGTGATATTAAATAACACTGGCCCAAGGACAAAACCCTCTGGGACCCCCACTGCCCGCCTTCTTCCAGGATGAGAATGTCCTGTCTATCACCACTCTCTGGGTGCAGTCCCTAAGCC
>NW_017729031.1:59405412-59412661 GCF_001723915.1 Gavialis gangeticus
AGGCAGTGCATCCACACAGAGTGCAGAGGAGGCACCAGGGCTGGCATGGGACACTTACCGAAAGTAAGCTCCTCACTCCTCATGCAGGACAGGCTGTGGCTTCTCCCCAAGGCGAGGGCGAGGACAAGGGCAGAGATGGAGACAGGGCTGGGGGCTGGGGCTGGGGGCTGGGGTGGGCTCTGCCGGCTCTGGAGAACTGCTCCATTCCCCTGTATTGCCTTGGAGAGCAAGGAGTCACATGGCATCAGGGCTGCAGAGTGGAGCAGTTTCCCAGAGCTGGCAGAGCCTTACGCAGGGCAGGCAGTGGTTTCTCCCCAAGGTGAGGCAAGGGAGGGTTTCCCAAGTTCCCTGGAGCCAGCAGAGCCTGCAGAGCAGTTCCCCAGAGCTGGTGGAGCCCGTACCAGCCCCCAGCCCCAGCCACCAGCCCCTTCCCTCTCCCTGCCTAAACTTACCTTGCTTTGCCTTGCCTTTCCTCACCTCTCAGAGGAGACGCTGCCTGCCCTGCAGGAGGAGTGAGGAGCTTACCTTCGGTAAGTGTCCCACACCAGCCCCAGTGCTCCCTTTCAGTTTTATCAAGTGATTGTGTCCATCCGATGGCTGCCCTACAGCACTCCACTGCACTGCTCTGGGCAGCAGTTAGAATGGAGAAGGGTGGTGGCCGAACCCTGTCTGCTCCCACCTGGAGACTTTGGGACACTTACCAGCAGACTGTGCCACACTGCGCTGAAAGGGGGAGGTGGGACTGAAGTGGCACACTCACAGACTGAAGCAGCGTGCTCATGGATCTAAGCGGCATGCTCACAGACCACTGCTCCTTAGAGGGAACATTGCTGATAAATCTTTGGAGCAAATTACAAAACACTTTTCACAGACGAGCCTATGAACTTCACTTCATCAACCTCCTAAATACATAAACCCATGGAATCAATATAGACATTGGATTTATGACACACTATAACCTGACTGACATCGGACTCCCCAGGTACCTCTCCACTTTTACCTGGTACATTCCCCTTCCCCCCCTCCCGCCCCCACTCCCAGCCTGTCACTCACCCCTTGACACCTCAATTTACATTGTCACTGACTGGTTTTCTTCCATATCAGACCATCCTCTGGCTTCTTCACTGTTCTTTCCATCCAGGAAGAGCACACACACCAACTGCAGATGCTTCCTCAGCCTGACAAACGGTTTTTAAACCTGAAAGCTTGCCAACATATATTTCTCCAAAGATTTAGTTGGCCTAATAAAAGATATCAGAATGACCCAAAGAACCTTGTCTGCCTTGTGTGTCTTAAGGCAGAGCAGAATAAATGTATCAGGGATGGTAGCCTTCTTCCCCCTGTTACAGATCTCAGCCAGCCCACCTGTTTCTGGGCCAACTTCCATCCCTCTTTCACCTACCATGCCTTGGTGGAAAACTGATTCAGATGTTAACCAGGTGGGAGGCTGCCTATTTAGGCCCCTGATGTCTAGGGGTGACATCCATTTTGCAGCTCCATACCTCTCCTACATTGCAGCCCATGCCCCACAAATAGCTTTCTCCAGCCAGGATTGTGCATGCGTATGGTGGCTGGAGGTTATCAGACACCCCCTACCCACCTTTCCCTAGGGATGTGAGCAGTCCTGCCATTTCCTGGGGCTACTGCACCACCAGCAGTCCCACCAGAACTCCTGACCCTGGCAGGGTGCAGTTTTAGGTCATGCCCAGGTCCTTGGGCTCCCTCCTTTCCCATAGCCCCTTCCCCATAGCCCAGCCTATACCTCCAAGTTCATCCTGGCATGGGAGCTCAGCAGGCAGATGTTCTTCACCTGCTGGTTGGTGAAAACTAAACTGCCACCTCCAGCTCTGAGAGCAGGGGATTAAATGGTTGTGAAAGCCCCCTTTCTGCATCTTGAAATGAGCTGGCCAGTAGTAATAGTGATGGCGCTGTCACCAGCAGCCCTGTCCCCCTCCAAGGTGTCCCTAACTATGAGGTGGAACTTATGTGCCACACAGCAGATGCTAACAAAGTTGGCATCATGGACTGCCTTGACCATATTGACCCCATTGTCAGTGACCATGAACCCGCGGGTGAGCTCGCCCTGACCAACAAGCCACCCCTGCACCATGTGGTTCATGGCCACCATGATCTCCCTTGCCATGTGGAACTCATCCATTACCTCCACTTGAAGGACAGCCCACTGTCAGCCTGACTGATTACACCAGTGCCCTGTGAGGGAGAGGTAGGCATGATATCCACACTGCCTGCTCCAGATGTCCAAAATTAAGTTCAAAGGTACCTGTGGACCTGCCTTGCACAGCTCCTCCCTCAAGTACTCCTTGCATGCCTCATATAGGGTGGGCCCAACTATCCTGGTAAAGGTCGTGCATGCAGGCATTTGATAGGATGGGGCCATGAGTACCATGAGGCACCTGAACCCTGGGCACTCAACAAAAGAGAAGAACTGGCCATCCAGAGCATGCATCTCCCCAGTGCTCTGTGTGACCTTGCTTGCCCTTGTAACACGGCTCCCTTTGTCTGCAGCTTTCACCCACCGGTCCAGGGTGGCCTGCCTCTGCTTCATGGGGATGGGGGCTTTGAAGAAAGAGGGGGACTTCTTTTTGGGCATGCTTCCACTGGGACCAGGCTGAGGAGGAGCAAAGACAAGGGGGTCCTCAGATGCAGCAGCATCACTATGGTGGTGTTTCATTTCTTTGCCCCAGGTGATCTGCCTTTGGCAGTGATGGCAGATAGCATACCTGGGATCATCTGCCAACTCAGAATGATCCCACACTATACCACTATCCCACTTCTTGGTTGAGGGTGGGAATCCTGCCTTATCGCCCTCCCCAGCAGGCAGAGGCACAACAAGCAAAGCTGAGCCACCTGCCCTCACAGCCTCCTCCAAAGTGCGTTCCAGAAGAGACCTACCTCTAGGAGAACTTTGAGGGGTATGGGGCACAAACTCAGATTCACTCTCCTTCTCCAGAACTTTCTTAGCTATGGCACTCAGCTCCTCTGCTTCCAGATCCATCTCCTCCTCTAGCACTTGGAGGCTCACACTGGGAGCTGAAATTGGGGTGGAGGAGACTGTCATGCTTGTGCTGGTGGCTATTTCTGGTGTTAGTGGAGGTGGTTCAGATGCAGGGGCAGGTACTGCTCCAACCTCCTCGGCAGCAGAAGAATCATCACTACCTGGAAATAGGGTGCATCTATGTTGGTGGGGGATTGCAGCTCTCCCGCTATCCCCTCTACCTCTGTTGCCAGAAGACCTGGCACCTGCCTTTACAGCACACTTTATAATATTTGCTGTGCTGGAAAATGTGTGTGTGTGTGTAATATATCTTGTATGTGTTTAATATGTGCATGTGTGTGTGTGTAATATACCTTGTATCTGTTTAGTGTGTGTGTGTAATATATGTGCTTTTGTGCACAGTGATTGATGACACAGTGTCAGGGAAAACACAGCTTTCTTTTTTAAAAGTGTGGGGGAAAAAAATAACAAGAACAAATAAGAGGATTTTGAGGAAGAATAAGTTGAAAGGAATGGATTGGATAGGGATAAGTAGAGGGATTCTAGGCAAGGGTAATTAGTAAGGTGTATCCAATCCTTTTCAAGAAGAGAGACTAGCAAGAGACTGACTAGGAAGTCAGTACCTTTGACATGCTGTTGCTTTCAGACACACAGATCACAAAAGGGAAAGAAAGGCTTCACACAGAGCCTTATATGCTGTTTCTACATCCATCTCCCAGAGCACTGTGATTGGAAAGGAACTCAGGGAAAGACCACAGTCACTGGCCAGCTACAGCTGTCAATATCAGACCAGTCTTTCCCCCCCTCCTCCCCACCCCCTATTCTCAATTTCTGTTGATCTGCACAACCACCTTCCAAATCGCCAAATCTTTTCCAAATTGATTTGGATGCTTCAAATTGATTCAATTCAACTTCTATGATTTGATAAGGCCTTGGTTCTGATGATACTAAGGCCCATTTACAACGTACTAGAAATCCAAAAGAACTGACCTGTGAATTCTTTTTCATTTCTGCTCTTTGAGAGTCAAAACTGACTTGAAAGTAATTGGGAAACAGATTTTTTTAACCTCTTTCTAGGTATCTCAGTAGGATCCAAATCCAGTATCTTTCTTGACACTATACTAGGTTGGGTTCAAACTTTGCAATACTTAATATTTGCACAAATTCCCATTTAGGACATTTCATGCAAATGAGCTAAACTAATCCAGACTTTAGCAAAGTGACAGGTGCCAGTTCACCATTAATACCTGGAGCTTTCTTCTCATTTTGGGACATAAAAAAAAAACAGTTTAATTTCTTGAAGCTAATGCTTTCTCAAAATGACACCTATAATAAATCTGTAATCGAAACACTTGATGGAACTGAATTAAACATAAGTAGCACTCATATGTAATGTGCCTCTCATAGGGCACTTCCAAACATGATGCTATGTTGTCGTAGCAACGCACCATGGCAATGTAGCAACCCTGGTAAAGAACCATGATAGCATAGCAACGTGCTCCCCAGTTATAGCACATCACAACAGCAATGTAGGGAGTAAAAATAATTGTGCATGGTGCACGTAGTGTAGTATAGGGTGTTACTGTGCCACCTTTTAGTACTTCCAAAAGGAAGTACTAAACGATGGCGCAGTAACAACAGTGCCATTGCAGCACATGTACATGCACCAATATTGATGACTAAGTATTAGGGCTGTGTGAAGCGTCAGACTGCGTTTTGGATTTGGAAATGATTAGGATGATTTGGAGGCTGAATCTGTGAGTCTGAATCAAATCACTAGCTGCTTTTGGCTTTCCAAATTGATTCGGAAAAATTAGGTAAAGATTCAGTGCTTCAGAGATTCGGAGGGCTGTCTGTATGGGGAAACAGAAACTTCGAAGAGGGAAGGGAAGCAGGGGAAGGGGGAGCAGGGAAGGAAAGACTGACATATCTAGGTGGTTAGTGAGCATGATTTCTCTCTGACTGCCTTTCCAATTACAGTGTCTGGAGGAAGGGACATAGAAACAGCATAAAAGCCTCTATGTGCAGGCTTGCTTTGCCTTTTGTGAGCTGTTTCCGCCTGAGCAGTAGCATCAGAACAGTACTGTGCTGCCTGGCTTGCTTCATAGGCAGTAGCAACTTGCCTGCTCCTTTTTGTCGACTACCACAGAACTCAGGGTCTTAGGAGAAGGAGATATATCATTTTAGGTACACATTACAACACAGAAGAAGAACAAGAAGTACAGTAGTAGTCGCACATTCACATTAATAGAACATCACAGAAGAAGAGACTACATATGGGTATCAAAGCAGAGTCCAGTGCACATACGCAACACACAGGGAATAACACAGAGGGAGTAAAATACACAACAGAGTCACACTCCATATTCAGAATTCATAGTAATTAAATATATCACAGAGGAGAAGAAGACAGACAGCACACATTTTTTACATAGTTTTTCATATTTATTACTGAATCAATCAAACAATCAAAGAAGAGTCCAGTGCACACACACAACACAGAGGGATTAAAAAACACAACATAAAAGGAGTGACTCACACACATACCTTTTGCATCACAGGAATGATTAATATGAAGTGTGCTGGAAAGGCAGGTGCCAGGTCTTCTGGCAGAGGAGGGAAAGGGGGTAGGGGGACAGCTACAGCTGTAAGTCGCCCCACGCCCAAATATAGATGCATTCTCTTCCCAAGCAGCCATGATGCTTCTGATGCCAGTGGAAGCAAGGAGGTGGGAGCAGTGTCTATACCTGGCATCCCTGCACCTGCAGTACCTCCCCTCAGTCCAGAAATGGGCACCAGCAGCAAAATTGCTGTCTCCTCCACCCCAATGTCATCTCTCAGTGTTAGTCTCCCACTGCCAGAGGAGGGGCTGGACCTGGAAACAGAGGTGCTGAGCGCCCTGGCTCAAGCAATTCTGGGGATGAGGGGGGAATCAGAGTTTGTGCTTCACACCCTTCACACCTGCTGAGGAGTGGGATAAGACAGAAGCGGGTGAATAGCGTACTGTGGGAGCATTTTGATCTGGAAGATGATCCCAGGTTTGCTATCTGCCAGCACTGCTGAAGGCACATCAGCAGAAGCAAGGACATGAAACATTTTTCCACCACGGTGATGCCGCTGCATCTCAGGAGGCAGCACCCCCTTGTCCTTCTTGCTGCTCAGCCTGGCACCAGTGCAAGCATGCCAAAAGGGAAGTTCCCCGCTTGCTCCAAAGCTCCCTTCCCCCCAAAGCAGAGGCAGGCCACTCTGGAACAGAGGGGAAAAGGTACAGACAGGGGGGCAAGTTGCAAAGGCAAGCAAGATCACCCAGATCACTGGGGAGATGCTTGCTCTGGATAGCCAGCGCTTCTCCCTAGTTGAGTGGCTAGAGTTCAGGTGACTTATAGCGCTTCTGTCCCCATCTTACAAAGTGCCCGCATGCACCACCTTTAGTGGTACAGTGGTGCCCTCCCTGTATGAGGTATGCAGGGAGTACTTGATGGAGGAACTGCAAAAAGCAGGGCCTTGCACTTCACCTCCAACATCTGGAGCAGCCAGGGTGGCGAACACACCTACCTCTCCCTCACAAGGCACTGATGCGATCAGTCAGGCCATGGGTGGGCTCTCCTCCAAGCCGAGGTATGGCCGATGTCCCACACGGTGAGGCAGATTGTGGGGACCATGAACCACATGGTCCAGGAGTGGCTCATTGGGCAGGCTGAGCTCACGCGGGGGTTCATGGTCACAGACAATGGGGCCAATATGGTGAAGGCTGTCCATGATGCCAACTGTGTTGGCATCCACTGTGTGGCACACAGGCTCAACCTCATAGTCAGGAATGCCTTGGAGGGGGACAGGGCTGCTGCTGATGACACTGCCACCACTACTGCTACAAGCCAAGTGATTTTCAAGTGCAGGAAAGTGGTGGCCTACTTCCACTGCAGCATCAAGTGGGGCAATATGCTGTGGGAGAAACAGGCAGAGGTGAGCATCCCACAGCACAAAATCATGGAGGATGTGGAGACTCGGTGGAACTCCACATACCTGATGCTCAAAAGGCTGGTGGAGCAACATAAGGCTATCCATGAGATGGCCTTGCTTGGGGAGATCGGGATCAACAGCTCCCTGAACACACCTGAGTGGGGTACCATCTCCCAGGTCTTGGTGGTCCTCAAACCCTTCCTTGATGCCACTGTGACCCTTAGAGCTGTTGATGCCCCATTCAGGCAGGTGGTTCCCATAGTGAGAGTGAAC
>NW_017729031.1:59417661-59419050 GCF_001723915.1 Gavialis gangeticus
ATCCTTAGTGCTGATGATGCCCTCCTCAGCCAGGTGATCCCCGCTAGTGAGGGAACTGGAGAACCAAATGGAGAAGTTCCAGGGGATCAGTGTTCCTGGCTGGGGCAGGCCGGTGTCACCAGATGTGCAGGCACTGGTGAGGCAGCTGAAGGAGGTCATCAGGAGATGGCTGGATCCCTTGTGGTCCAGTGTGGTCCACATGATGGCAGGCATGTGTGACCCGAGGGTGAAAGGGAGCATGTGCACTGGCAGCCCCAAAACCCTTGATCACTGGACACAGGTGCTGGTCAGCAAAGTCAGGGAGGCCAAAGTGCAGAGGCGAGGGGATGTGGAAGAGGGGGATCCACTTTCTTGTGCCAGCACCAGCACCAGCCAGTCTCCTCCATGCCAGCCACTGCCAATGTGGGCCATGGACACGGCTTCCATGCTGGGGTCCAAACGCACCAGACCCCAGCTTCTGGCAGGTAGCGCCGAGGCTTCAGTGGCTACCTATCTTGCTGAGGATGTGGAGCTACTGGACTGAGACCCCTTGGCCTACTGGGCAAGTCGTAGCCAGATGTGGCAGGATCTGGCCACGGTTGCCCAGCAACACCTGTCCTGTCCACCAACCAGTGTTCCAAGTGAGAGGGTGTTCAGCATTGCTGGGGATGTTGTGGCACCCCACTGCACCTGCTTGGATCCTACGTTGGTGGAGCAGCTGGTGTTCCTAAAGACGAACCTCACACTGCTGGGGTTCCCCAAGCTCCACCTGCTGTAAGTGAGTGCCACCCTCCTCACTCCATCTGCACCAATTTCCATTTTTGAGTTTTTTAAAAGCTGAGTAATGCCCCGCTCTCAGCTGGAGGGGGCACTAACTGCATCACCAGCCAGCAGGGGAAGAACATGTCCCTGCTGAGCTCATTCTTCTCCCAGAATGAACTTGAAGGTTTGGGACTGGGGCTATGGGGAAGGAGTAGGCCCCAGGTCCTAGGCATGACCACTAAAACTGCATCCTGCCAGGGTAGGGAGGCCTGATGGGACTGCTAGTGGCGCGGCAGCCCCGTAAATGCCAGGATCAATGATCCCCTGGTGAAAGACGGGTAGGAGGTGCCAAAACCTCCAGCTAACACCCCCACACACACAGTCCTGGCTGGGGAATGCCCAGACCTGTCACATCTTTGACAGGCCTGATGCTTGCTGGTTGCAGTGCAGTTGTGAGGCTCCCGGTGAGCTCAGCTTAGCTGCCCAGGATGCCAGCTTCCAGGTTGAAAACCCCTTTGTCAGGCTGCAGTTGGTCCTGGATGGAAGGAATAGTAACGAAGCCAGAGGCTGGCCTGGCCTGCAATGCAGGCAAGAAAGCCAGTCAGTGAAAATGGAAATGGAGGCGTCGGGGTGAGGGACAGGCTGGGG
>NW_017729031.1:59419625-59423581 GCF_001723915.1 Gavialis gangeticus
CTATTCCTTCCATCCAGGACCAACTGCAGGTACTTCCTCAGCCTGACAAAGGGGTTTTCAACCCTAAAGCTTCCAAAGATACATTTTTTAAGTACTCCCTTTTTTTTCATAATACACATATAGACATAAAAACACAAGATAAGCCATCACATACCATGAGTACATCATATGTCCAACACAACACGACATCTTTACTTCTTGCTGTCAATTTTTATAAAAAGAAAGGCACTGTGACAGTTCCGTTTGGGTACCTTTGATGCTGATGCTACTGGTGTTGAGCCAGCTAAGTTATCTTACCTGTTGTCATGTAAAGTGGTGGACCAGACGTGAGGCTGTAGGGGAGGAGGAGGCCTCACTGGGACACACTGCCATGTTGTGCAGAGACCCCAGCACCAGGAAAGGTGCACCTTAACACACACACAGTGTCACCCACGCATATCATGAGTTTTGCCTGTTAGCAGCCAGAGGTGCAGGGCCCCAGAAGACAGACTCCCCCAGTGAGACACACACACACAGCTGGCAGGCTTCATGGCCTTAGCATGGGCCACCACCTCTGCAGTTTTCAGCCCACTGCGCATTAACACACACAGGGTCATCTATGTCATGAGTTTTGCCTTTCAGCAGCTTGAGATGCAGTTCCTCCCAAACCCCTGCACCTATTGTCTTGAAACTTGGCAGACTTTGTGGTCTCACCAAGGGCTACCACCCCTGGAGTTTTCACCCCCCTGTGGTGTAACACATACACGTGACATGAGTTTTGCCTTCAAGAATTTGGGGTGCAGTTTCCCCCAAACCCCTGCACTGACCTTCTTGAAACTTGACGGACTTCATGCTCTCAGCAGAGGCTACTACCCCTGCAAGTTTCACCCAAATCAGAGACAAAACAACAAAGTTATAGATATTTCATTGATCCCCCATTACACCCTATGGCTGGATCTCCGAGGTGGCTCTGAAGCTTTGGAGCCGCTTTGGCCGGATTGAAGCAGCAAACCAATCCAGAGGTCTGGATCAGATCACTGACATCCAAAGTAGCCAGATCCAAAGCCAGATCAAATACCTGCCTACTCACACAGGCCTAATAGACATACCCATAGTTACCTTCTCATTGAATCTACATCGCAAAACTGCCAAGTATGCTTCTTAAAATACACTCTCTCTCCAAGCGCTAAAAGCTGAACAAATCACCTGGACTTCTTTCTGAATAATACCACAACATCAAAAAAGTTGGAATACACTTTAACATAAGGAAAAGATAACAACTTGAGCTGGTTAGGAGATTAATGTTTTCTTTTGGTTTTTTGGCTTACAGATCTCTTTTCTGAAGCCATCTTTTTATGCAATCCCACCCTCTAAGCCAGGGGTCAGCAGCTTCTGGCCCACAGATCATAAGAAAACATAAGAACTGACATATACTGGGTCAGACTATAGGTCAATCTTGCCTAGTATTCTGTGTCACACAGTGGCAGAGAGTAGATGCTGAAAGGAAGAGTGAACTGAGTATATCCAGGGTTTTTTCCACCATCCCTCTCTCACTTACAGCCTCCAGCATTTAAGGCCTAGGAACTTCTGATTCAGAAGCTGTACCCTTAACTCCGATCCTCATGGGGCTTCAGTGGCTTGTCAGAGGGAAGGGGCTTTGCCTACACCAAGGCCAAGGCCACAGTCAGGCAGGAAGGATCTGCACCCATGCTACAACTGTGAGGTGGGGAGAAGCAGCAGCAGGGAAAAGCCATGGCAGCAGCTGAGTCGAATCACCAGCCTGCCTTAAACCTGAGCCAGGATGTTGTGGCCCACAGCTATGAAAATTTGCCAGCCACTGCTCTAAGCCACTGCATCCTTTTAAACAGCATAGCTTGGGTCAAGGAGCTTATACTTATCCACATGCCACATGCCCCCAAATAAGACCTTGTTTTGGGAAGACCAAATAAAGACAAAATATTGTACCAACCTGTAGCCCCAGAAACTAGCACAAGAAGCAAGGGGGAGTTCCCACTTTTATATAGGAGTTAGGCTCACAAGCCAGCAGGCCAAAGGGAGGGAACAGGTAAAAGGTAAAGAAACACCAACACTGGCAACATACACTGACTCTGATAGGTTTTGGCTATCCCCTACTGTACCCAGCCTTGATCCTACCTCAATACCTTATTCATCCTCACCAACTTCATTTCCATCAGGCCATGGATCCCACCCTTCATTTCTTGATCCAGAAGCAACCTCTGGCAGCATCCTATTGGATTTATTGTAGTCTGTATTGGTGAGGGTTCTGTTGTGAAGCCTCTGCCAATATCTTGGCTGCTGACGAGCAGGCCTCCCTAGCTTCTTTGTCAGACCACAGTTTCTGTTCTGTGAACACACATAGGTATCATCCAGTTATAGTGTACTACAGATGTTTATCCACCTGGCCTGCTTACCAGCTCATATAACACCTCAGACAATTTCCCAATGATTGTGTAAGGGCCATTGCATTTCTTACATAGCTTTTGGCACTGACCCTGCCTCATGGTTTGGTTTTGTACCCACACCAACTCTCCCAACTCATACATCTGTCTAATAACCCTGAGGTCATAGAACTCTTTTTTGTCTTTGTGTGGCTGCATCCTGATGACTCATAACAGTTTGGCTAGCTGAGCTTAAGTATCCTGCCATACATTTGGATGTATTGTTAAATGCATTGTTAAATTTTTCTTATATATTTACTCCAGAGACAACATCAACAAGTAGGTTAATCTTCCATCCAAACAACATCATCTATGGTGTATATCCTATAGATCATTGCATGCTGTTCCAGTAGGCCATCATAGCATAAGGGAGTATCTCATCCCACCCTGTCTGATTGTCTTTGATCAGGGAAGACAGCATGTCAACTAAAGTATGGTTGAATTGTTTCACTAATCAATCAGATTGGGTGTGATACGGTGTAGTGAGGGTTTTGTTGATTTCCAGAAAGTCACATACATGATGAAATAGTTGATATTCAAAATTTCTCCCCTGGTTAGTATGTAGGGATAGAGGTACACCATGGTAGCGCACAAATCTCTCAACAAACACCTCTGCCACAATCTAAGCCTCCTGATCAGGAAGAAGATATGCTTTTTCCCACTTGGAAAAATAGTCAGCCACAACTAAAACATATTTGTTTCCACATGGTGTAATGGGCAGGGGATCCAGGATATCCATTGTTATTCTTTCCAAGGGTTGTCCAGCCTGTGTGAAGGGATTACCCTTCAGTCCTTTTTGTGAACCACACACCTTGCATGACTTGCACCAGTCTTTAACAGATTTTCTCCAGCCTAACAAGAAATACTGAGACCAGAGCTTATGATATACCTTCTCCATGCCTAAATGTGCCCCGGTATTGGAATCATGTAGAACTTGCAGAATTTTTGGTATTTCCTTCTCTGGTACCACTGTTTGAATAACCTATTTGGGCAGATTCTGGAAGTTTTGACACCAGTACTCCTTTTACTACCTGGTACCTCTTCAAGTTCAGATGATGTTGCCCTTCTTCAGGAAACTCCTAACTATTGATTTTCTTCCACCTTTTTTAGTTTTTCAGTGTCAGCATCTTTCTATTGTCTGGTACACCAATTTCATAGTTTCATAGTTTCTAGGGTCGGAAGGGACCTGAGCAGATCATCTAGTCTGACCCCCTGCCATGGCAGGAAAGAGTACTGGGGTCAAACGACCCCAGCAAGGTGTTCATCTAACCTCCTCTTAAAAACCCCCAGGGTAGGGGCCTGTACCACCTCTCTTGGAAGTTGGTTTCAGACCCTAGCCGCCCTGATCGTGAAATGTCGCCTCCTGATGTCCAACCTAAACCTACCCTCTGCCAGCTTGTGACCGTTATTCCCGGTCACTCCTGGCAGTGCTCAGGGGAACAGTGACTCCCCCAATGCCTGCTGATCCCCCCTGACTAGTTTATAACAGGCCACAAGATCCCCCCTCAGCCTTCTCTT
>NW_017729031.1:59423915-59429155 GCF_001723915.1 Gavialis gangeticus
AGTCCCAGTTCCATCTCTGCCTTGGCCTTCCTAACTACCCCCCTACATCCCCAAGCAACTGCAGAATAGCCCTCCCTGGTGATGACCCCTTCTTTCCATTGGGTGTAAGCCTCCTTTTTAGCAAGGAGATATTCCCGGATGCTTTTGCTGAGCCATGGAGGCTTGTGTGCTCTTTTGATCCCTTTGATCCTCGTTGGGATTACCTTCCTTTGGGCTTGGAGGATCGTCTCCTTAAGAAGTGACCACTCTTCTACCTGCCAATCTTTTGGCTTCTCCTGTATTTGGAGTTGGTTCACCCCTAGCTGTCTCTACTGCTGACAGTGGCTTCAGCTTTGCATTCAACTTCCACTATTTGAAGTCTATGGGACAAGACATCAGCATTATGGTGCTGTCTCCCAGGGCAATACACTACTTGGTAGTCAACCTCAGCCAGCTGTTCTAACTATTTACCCAGCTGTCCTTTGGGTTGTTGGAAACTGTGTAGCCACCAGAGAGACCTGTGGTCTGTTCTTGATGTGAAACATTTCCCCAGGATGAACTGCTGAAAATGTTTGGTGCGGGTTACCACAGCCAGCAATTCTTTTCTTGAAGTTGCATATGTAGCCCAGGTAACTTGGGTATATACTCCCCTTCTTCAATTGAAAGGAATTGTTAGCTGGCAGGTGTGCTGTGGGGGAACTGCAGACCTCTCAGTTTCCCTCTGTCCCTATAGAACCAGGCCAGGACAGTCAGGGGACTTAACTATATACAAATGTATTTACATTAACTGATCACAAGGAAAAGAAACATGGATATAAACATATGTACTATATATATATGATATCTAAACAAATAACATTAACAATACCCACTGGATAAATACTATAAAACCTTACACCAGTGCTCCAGATCTGATCTGAAACAGATAAACCCCCAAACAAACAGATAAATCCCATTACATAAACTCAAAAAGACCCTTCTTAGTGCAGAAATCTGTCTTAGCTTTGTCCTGTGAGTGCACTTCCACTTGCCAGTACCCATTAGCTGGATCCAAGGTGGAGAACCATTGAGCATTAGCTAGAAAGTCTAGTGTCATCAATTCAAAGTAATGGGTAGGCATCCTTAACACTAACATCATGCAATCTATGATAATCCACATGGACCCACACACGTCCCCCTTTCTTTTGAAGCAACACCAGAGGGGCATCCCATGGGCTGACATAGGGCCTGGTGATGCCTCTTTCCCCCCCGTCTTGCAGCTATTGATCAAACTCCTGCTGGAAATAGATGGGAACTCTTCTAAGCCCCTGTTTCATTGGTTTATCATTGCCAGTATTAATCCACTGCTTTGTTAAACCTGTATGCCTTAGATCATGGTTGCCAAGGCTGAATACATCTCCATACTCCAATAGGACTTCTTGCACTGCCCTCACTTGCTCAGGCTCCAGGCCATGGTGACTTGGGTTGAATTCATGTTCCAGTTTTCCTGCATTCCACTGAAGGTTATCGCCTGACTCTCTAAGGTTTTAGCTCTTATCTGAGCTCAGTACTCTTACAGCAACCAACCTCTCTGATCCAGAGTCCTTCTGCAGGACAGCCCAGCCTATCTCAAATGTCCCAGTTATGGTGCTCTGATATGTGCTTCTGATGATGTGTTAGGAACCCACACAGGAATGTCACCCCTGTGGCTCTTACACAATACGATTCTCACTAGGAATCCCAATTCATCAGTGAACTTAGGTTCAAATAAGCCCCGCTCTTCTTCACAGCACCATCTCTTCAGTTTGCCAGTGATCATTATCTCACTTCCAGGAAGTATTTTTAGATTCTTCTCTGCTACCACTTTGCATGCCCTCTCTTGGCCATCTATGATATACAATGGGAAACAGCTCCCAGAAAAAGGAAGATGAATAACCTGCAAAATTTATAGTGACCTGATCATTTTTAAGGAAGTTGGTGGCATCTTGATTGGCATCCTTTCCTACAAGGATTTTACATGGCAGCTATAGGCCTTAAAGGCTGATCATTGTACTCCACTCTCCCAGAATTAGAAGTGCTTCTTTGGCTGCCTTGATCTCTAGCCAACAGAGTTGAAGGCTTCTTTATGCCTCTTTTGTAGCTTGCTCCCATACCCAGCTACATACAATGGATACCTGGGCACCTGAATCTAGGTGGAACCGGCAAGGAATTTCTCCTACCTTTCCTCCAGGTAGTATCCCAACCCTGTATTACCAACAATTACACCTCATTCAGTGGACCTCAGTGTCTGCTAGCAGTGGATGAGCCCCTCTCCACTGGCCACCTCAGTTTCCCTGCCATGTTTAATGCCACCTTCTCTCTAGGCAGTCCCTCTAGAAGTGATCATGGCTACCACAGTGCCAGCATCCATGACCATTCTCTTGACAACACCCCAACTGCTGTGGTCCAGGAGGATATCCCCTTGCACGCCTTCTCTGGGACTAGGTTTCCAGAACCTTCTTGAGCTGGTCTAGTTTACCTCAAATTTGTCTCAGTACCTCCATCATTGTTTGCAAGGTTGAAGACTCTGGGGTTGGGTGTGTCCTCCTGACTTCTCCTCCCTGGCATGTACATGCACCCTTGCCGTGGTGCCCTGGATATCTAGGGCTTCCAGTTTTCTCACCACTTCCATCTCAGTGGCTAGCTTTATGGTATCATCCAGGCCATGGGGCTTCCTCCAAGCAAATGTGGACTTACTTCTCCACACTGAAGGCATTGCTGACAAATTGGTCATGGGCCAGTAGGTCCTGTATCTCAGGGCTGACTTGTGGGAAGGCCTTTACAGCTAATCATCCTAGGGCAATGCTAAACTCTTGCACTGATTCTACTGAAGTCTTCTTAAGATTAAAGAAAGCTGCTTGGTCCCAGTCTGGACCTGCACCTGGTTCCAAAGCATTCCTGAGAGCCCCTATCAGATGCTTGTAATTCTGTTTGGCTTCACTGCTGAGCCCATGGTAGACCTCCCTGGCCTCTTATGTGAGCAACAGACTTAGCTTAGTATCCTCATTACACCCACTTAACTCAGCTGCCATTTCATATTGCTCATGTCAGTCTCCCCATTCTTGTTGCTTCCCACTATAGGGTGTTGGATTGAATATAGACCTTAAGGCACTAGATGCAGTTTGTGTCTTTTCCCCTCCCAAAAGGGTACCCCCTTCTCTATGGTACTCATTTTCCCTGATCAAACGCCCAACACAATAAATAAAATCTATACACTAACTGCAGCAGTTTGCCCTGTGCCTTCTGGTCTGTGACCACCAACCCTATCTACCTCAGTTGGGAAATAAGCCCCCTCAAAATCCCACCACTTCCACCAATTTTGTGCCAACCCTGAAGCGCCAGAAATGGGCACAAGATGGGGGAGTTCCCACTTTTATACTGAAAATCATAGGGGTTAGGGTTACAAGTCAATGGACCAAAGAAAAAAGGTAAAAAGCCCCATCAACACTGTGGTAACATATACTCAGCACTTTAATTTCCACCCCAACACATACCTCTGGAGGTGTTCCCAAGCAAGCCTTTAGTCCCTAGAGTACTTAAACAGCAGCCTTCAGCTGCCCCCATGTCTGAGTCCAGGCCCTTCAGTCCACAGTCCTGGCTGACTGAGCAAATAAGATCTCCAGCTCCACTGTGCACTCCTCTGTGTACGACTAACCAGGCTCCCCATGCACACCTCTCTCACTTCCCTGTACCCCAGCCTCAAGCTTCCTCTTTCTTTTTCCCTTGCCCCCATCCCCTGGGTGTTTGTAGGAGTTGTAGTCCAAATTAACAGTCAACACAGCTCTGCTGACTGCCCTCTGGATCCTCTTACTATTACATATATTACATTCACATTTCAGTATTTTTTCAGAATCTTCCCTGCCAAGGCATGGATGCACCCTGGGCGGAACTCTCAGTTGACTTGGAACAGGAGCAGAATCGCATCTTCAGTATCCCATCTTCAGACAACAGAAGGTTTACCTTTAATGCAGACACTATCAATTTGGCACCCATAGAATGGAGGCTATTTGGCAGTGGCTGTGACAGGGTTAAATCCTCTGCTGGCCAAGCAGCAGGGAGAGGGGGAGTATGTTGATGATGGACTCTGTCCCTGCTCCATGCATCCAGAAGTTTTGGTCCAGGGTGAATGGATGCTGAGCATAGCCCCCTGCTCCATTCTGGTGTTGAAATCAGTTTTCCTGTTCAAGATATGCTCCCCAATTTTGGATGGCTAATTTTCAGTGAAAAAGCATGTGTGGTATGTGAATAATTATGGTAATTATCTTCAATAACATTCATACTGGTGGATAGGGAATGGCAAGCAAGTATATCTACTTGGGACAAAGAGTTATCATGAGAAAACATAGTGTATTAAATTCACAACAGGGACACAAAACTCAGCAGAGAGATTAACACAGGTGTCAGGAACTTATTGCTCACAGAGCCACTGATACAGCCTGTGGAGTGTGGGGCTCAGTGGCAATTGGCAGTGGGGAGTTTCAGCAGTGCCCACCGCAGGCAAGAGACCAGCTTGGCACAGAAGTCACCCTCCAGGCCTGGAAACCATGAGTTGCAGGGGGAAAGGTTTCCCACAGGGGAGGGGGAGTCCCCGCATGTTAGGTAAGGGCTCCTGAAAGTGGAGGTCCCACTGGGAGGGCCCCCCTGAAGTTACCAGCTTCCTTGAAGGGTTTAGGAAAAGGCCCAAGGGCACTGGGGTTTCCCCTTGGGATTAAGTTTATCTTTGAAGTTCTTGCGCCATAAGTGGTGTGATGTCATGACTTATATTTTGTGATCTCTCACGTTTGTAAATTAGTAGATGAGTAGAGTCTTAAATTTATAACTTTGACTAGGGCTCTGCTGAGACCCCCTTTCACTATTGTTCACGTGTTGTTTATTTTTGGCTTATCTACTGTTCACCTATACTTACGTATAGTTTATCTGTTGGTTATCTATGTTAATGTTGCAGTTTATCTGTTTCAGATCAGATACTTACCTGTATCTGGAGCACTGGTGTAAGGTTTTATAGCATTTATCCAGTGCATATTGTTCATGTTATTTGTTTAGATATCATATATACTATATATATAAATATATATATTTATATATGTTTATATCCATGTTTCTGCTTGTGATCAGTTCATGTAAATACATTTGTATACAGTTAAGTCCCCTGACTGTCCTGGCCTGGTTCTATAGGGACGAAGGGAAACCGAGTGGTCTGCAGTTCCCCCACAGCACACCTACCAGCTAACAATTCCCTTCAA
>NW_017729031.1:59429209-59434055 GCF_001723915.1 Gavialis gangeticus
TCCCTTCAATTGGAGAAGGGGAGTATATACCTGAGTACACCTGGGCTACATATATTATGTAATTTTGTATGGTATTTGATTAACTCACAACCTTGGAAATCACTCTGGTTCTAACTCTTTTTAAATGTACTGAGACAAAATCATTGCTGATGTAACCTAGCAAATAGAATGGGATAAGGAAATGATGAAGCAAATGACCCTGCAGCAGTGATTAAGCTAACTTTGCCTTTTGGAAAAAAAATGCTTGTAAGTCACTATTGTTTATTAATTGTTATTATTATTGACTGTTTAATAGCAGCAAGAGCTTTACCAGGAAGGTCGGTAGGATGTCACACCACTTCCTCAAGCAAATAGGTTCCTTCCTCTGCATAAGCATTCCAGCACAGAGGTGCTGCTTGTCAGCTAAACCGTTCAGATCACCTCTACTTATTGTAGGGAAGGAGAGCTTCTGACTAAAAGAAAGAACATATCAGATACACACAACGGTGAAGACCATAATGGCATCTAAAAGCATTTCCAATAACACTGACAAATCTTTATTGCTTTCTGTATGCTTGTTAATTACATTAATCATGATGAACTTTAATATTATTATCTACTAATAATCTTATATTGATATTGGTGTGGATGATATAAATTATAGTATCAGAATTCCACGTTTGTTTGCATGAAGGACAAATGGAGTGCATTTTTTCATTATATTTTCAACTGTATTTTCTTCCTATGCCTTGGGTAAAGTCAATCGTATGTTGCCATAAAAGAAATCCATAACTCATACTGTTCTGAGGTCAGCATTTCCTATTTTGGGGAAAGAAAGGTTCACTTAGTACAGCTATAGCAGCTGTTACATATTTCTGGTTGAGGAACAGTATAGTCAGAGACAGTTTAACCAAAAGGGCATTATGAATGTGAATAATAGTAAATGCAATTTGAATATGAAGATTAATTTACCATCTGTTGTCAAATACCATTTTCTACCTAATGTTGGAGGAAAGAAGGGTTCTTGAGAGATGGTAGCACTATACATGCCTAATGTCCTTCTGTATAAGTGCCTCTACTAGTCATCACTATAGAATGACTCCAAGTGAAGTCTGTCTGAGTTTGAATGTCATGGAAATCCTCAGCAAAACTGACACAGAAAAAGGGATCAACACGGATGCAAAATAATGGTTTGAAGTGGGGTGTATTGGTAGTATGAGATTACCTATGTACACCTATATACACAAAATATTCATAGGGTGAATCAGCAAAGCTTAGGTTTGCACTCCTATCATAAAACTATCCTGCACAAATTAAAATCCACCAGAACAAGAGCATTCTTGCCTATATATCTGCACATACACTAGAAGCTTCTGCTGGCAGGGCTACATCATTCAAGAATCACATCTCTCCATACCTCAACCAGCACAGCTACACCAGCAAAACAGATATAGTCTGAATCTTAATCTTCGTGTGAATTTGTTCTTGAACTGTAAAATAAAGGATAAAGCTACTTCCCTATCTTTGATTGACTAATCATGCCAGCTTTTCAAAAGGTCATCACTAGATCTGGAAGTTCTTCTCAGGGAGGCTGGCAAATGGTTTCTCAAAAATGTTTCTGTTTTTCAGCAGAATCGTTTTTCGGACTGCTATAAAGTGGTCATTTTTTTTTTTTAATTTCAGTCAAAAGTATTCATGATCATTTTTAAAGCATTTCATGAGTGTACACCTTTTTGACCAGCAACATAAAAGAAAGTATAACAACTATATGAGAGTACAAAAGACATTAACACTTGACTGTTTCCCCCAGAGGACAAATGGGGTGCACGAAGAGTGGTCATTGCTCAAGAATACAATCCTCAAAGCACAAAAGAAAACTGTTCCTGCAAAGAGAAAAGGCAGCAGAAGGGCTGGCAAGCCCTCCTGGCTTCATAGGGACATTGCAGTCCTCTTAAAAAAGAAAAAAAGAGGTGTACGCACAGTGGAAGCTAGGGATGGTCCTCAAGGAGGACTATAAAGCAGTGGCCAGCACTTCCAGGGAAATGATCAGGAAAGCCAAGGCGGTGATGGAGTTTAGGTTAGCTATGGAAGTCAAGGACAATAAGAAGTCCTTCTTTAAGTATGTAGGCAGTAGAAGTGTGGGACCACTGCTTAACACCTCAGGACAGCTGGTAACTGACATTCAGGAAAAAATTGAGCTCCTGAATGCCCACTTTGTTTCCGTATTTCACCGGACCAAGGGGAAAGTCAAATGAGATAAAACTCATAAGGGACATGCCAGGACTGACAGCCTCCCCACTGTGGATCCTGAGTGGCTGCAATACCAATTAAAAAAGCTAGACATTTATAAGTCAGCAGGGCTAGATAGACTCCATCCAAGAGTGCTGAAGGAGCTGACTGAGGTCATCGCAGAACCCCTGGCAAAGCTCTTTCAGTATTTGTGGTGCACAGGAGAAATCTGTGATGATCAAAAGAGGGCCAACATTGTGCCCAATTTCAAGAAGGGGAAAAGGGAGGACCCAGGCAACTATAAGCCAGTCAGACTAACCTCCATCCCAGGGAAAATCCTGGAAAAGCTCATTAAAGAATTTGTGCGTGATACGCTCACAGAAGGCAAGATTCTGAATGATAGCCGGCATGGCTTTGTCATGGGTAGGTCTTGTCTTACCAATCTCATCTCCTTTTACAGCCATGTCTCTCGCCACCTGGACACAGATGTGGTAGACATTATATACCTACACTTCCAAAAGGTTTTTGATCTAGTATCCCACAATATCTTTGTGGGAAAACTGGAAGATTGTGGGATCAGCTGCTCGATGGTTCAGTGGGCAGGAAACTGGCTACAAGGTAGGACCCAGAGAGCTCTTATGAACAGATCTGTGTTGTCCTGGTGCAAAGTGGCCAGTGGTGTCCCTCAGGGGTCCACGCTTGGACCGGTGCTTTTCAACATCTTTATCAATAATTTGGATGGGGGAGTGAAAAGCTTGCTGGCCAAGTTCACAGATGACACCAAGTTATGGGCCAGTGTGGTCACGTCAGAAGATAGGTTGCTGATACAGGCAAACCTGGACCAGTTCGAGAGTTGGCCAGACTGGAACCAGATGAAGTTTAACACTTCCAAGTGTAAGGTACTCCATCTGGGGGCAAGCAACCCTCAACATACATACAGGCTCAGTAGTAATAGCTTGACTTGCACCACGGCCAAAAAGGGACCTAGGGGTAATGATTGACCATTGTATGAACAGGAGCCATCAGTGCAAGGTGGTGGTCAGCAGGGCAAACAACATGCTGACATGCATCAACAGATGCATCTCATGTAAAACTAAGGTAGTGATGCTCCCACTGTACTTGGCACTGGTAAGACCACAGTTGGAGTACTGTATCCAGTTCTGGGCACCGCACTTTAATAAGGACGTGGAAAAACTTGAAAGGGTCCAGAAAGAGCCACCTGTATGATCAGGGACTTGCAAGGCAACTCATATGAGGAAAGACTGAGGGACCTGGGCCTCTTTATCCTAAAGAAGAGAAGGTTGAGAATGGACTTGATAGCATCTTACCACTATATCAGAGGAGTGCATCAGGATCTCGGTGAACAACTGTTCACTAGGGCACCCCTGGGGAAGACCAGGACTAATGGCTACAAACTCCTGGAAGGCTGCTTCAGGCTTAATAGTAGGAAAAACTTCTTCATAGTCAGGGTGTCCAGACTGTGGAATAAACTCCCTCCAGAGGTGGTACATTCACCTACCCTGGAGCTTTTCAAGAGGAGACCAGACAGTCACCTCGCTGGGGTCACCTAACCCCAGTTGTCTTCCTGCCTAGAGCAGGGGGGAGGGAGGCTGCACCTGATGATCTGCAAGGTCCCCTCCAGCCCTAAACAATCTATGAATTCACAGGATAATGTGAATAGATGGGCCTAATCCAGAGCATATGAAGTGGTATAGTCACACCTCCCTTTCCATAGTGTAGCTTAGTGGCTCCAGTTCCTCACAGCCACAGACACCTGGGTCCTTCCAGAGTCAGGACCATGCCATGGGAGCAGCAGCTGGGAACTTTCAAGTTCCTGAAGCAAGTAAATAATGGAAGCCCCAGAGCTGCACCTGCCCTGCTCCAGATGGGGCTGTGTGTAGTGGCTGTGCAAAGAGCTGGGCTCATCTGGGGACAGGGGCAGTGGCCACACCAGTGGGCAGGTTCCATCTCCCTGCCTGGTGCCCCCCGTGCATTCCTTGCCAGCCTAGGAGCAGGCACAGGGAGCGGAGAGCCCACTTGCTGCCACCACTGTCCTCAGCTGAGCTGCATCCCTGGTTAGAGCGTGGCAGCAGTGGCACTGAACATATTATACACCCGGGGTGGTATAAGTACAGAGGGCAAGGAGGGGAATGG
This sequence comes from Gavialis gangeticus, assembly GCF_001723915.1. Taxonomy (NCBI): domain Eukaryota; kingdom Metazoa; phylum Chordata; order Crocodylia; family Gavialidae; genus Gavialis; species Gavialis gangeticus. Next base: position 59,433,572 of record NW_017729031.1, read on the forward strand.
GAGGTGAAGGGAGGTGCCACTGACTGAACATGGAGGATAAAGGAGAGGATGCAAATAGGAGGGGTGATTCTTATCCTATTCAGGGCCTTAAAAATGTCCCTGGCTGTTGCTCCTGTGGCATAGTTTTCCCACCCTAGTTGAGGAGGAAGGGAGGAACAGGGGGTGCAGGCAGCCCTGCAGTGCCAGTCACTGCTCCCACACCCCTCTTTTCAAAATCCTGGATCTTCTGATGACCTGATCCTAAACATTTTTAACCCTAACCATGCCTGCCTAGCCTTTAAAACAACCTTTTTTAAATTAATCATGTTGCAATAATCAAGGTAAGCGTACTAACCTCAGAGTTCTGAGTGGGTGCATTTCAGACCAAAAAATTAATTAAATTTGACAAAAGAAAAGAAAAGACAATGAGCCAAATTTCTTTCTGGCAAAACTTCATTGAAGATAACGGGTCTTACTCTGATCTTACAATGGGGTCTATCAGAAC
>NW_017729031.1:59439055-59448663 GCF_001723915.1 Gavialis gangeticus
CTTCTGATGACCTGATCCTAAACATTTTTAACCCTAACCATGCCTGCCTAGCCTTTAAAACAACCTTTTTTAAATTAATCATGTTGCAATAATCAAGGTAAGCGTACTAACCTCAGAGTTCTGAGTGGGTGCATTTCAGACCAAAAAATTAATTAAATTTGACAAAAGAAAAGAAAAGACAATGAGCCAAATTTCTTTCTGGCAAAACTTCATTGAAGATAACGGGTCTTACTCTGATCTTACAATGGGGTCTATCAAAACTAAAGGTATTGAACTCAATGGCCACATCCAGACGAATGTGTCTGTGTAGTATGTAGCACCACAAAGACATCTGAGGTGGCACATACCCCACATTTAGATGCTCTCCATGCTGCAAGGGAATGCTGCCCGTGTGTGCGCTGCTCCTGCTTTTTTTTCTGTGGGTTTTTTTTGACCCCTTCAAAAGCAGAGCTGGACTGGCCAGGCTCTGCATAACAGAATTGCAACTGCTGCAATCCCAGGAGGCCCCCAGGTAAGGCTATTGGGGCCAGCCCAGTGCTGACCCCAGCCTCCCTTCCCCCACTTGGGGTAACTTGCCACATGCCAAAGCACACGTGTCACAGGGAAGAGTAGCAGCAGCACAAGGTGTGCTCCCGCTACTTCTCCCCAGGGAACCAAATGCCCATGCTCATCTGGATGTGCCCAATGGGGCTATCCTGGCAGGGAACAAGCAAGGGGAAAAGGACCCTTCATAGATCCTGGATATAAACTTTAAAGAGCTAAATCATTACTTCCTTACTTTCTACAAAGCCCTTACTAAGGCAACATTCAAATTCATTCCAAGAAAAATGCTGCCAAAATAGAAACTCCTGAGAAAAATACTTTCATTTAAATGTATTACTTTTACAATAAGGCATAGTCTTACATAAAGTAGCCATTAAGAAAGCAGTTGCTACAGTGGGGGTACCCACTGAGAGAAAAGCAATAAGTAGAAGCAAGTATATATGGAGAATCTACTTTGGGGGAGGATTTTCAGAATCAGATAATGCCAGAGGAAGTAGACACCTTTAAAACCCAATTGCTTTGGAATTCCCTTTGTTCACTGTCTGCCTCTCCTATTAATAGATATGCCCCAAAATTGCTGAGGTCTACAGCTGAGCACAAGATATCTAATTTATCTACCTCCCTCTGTTTACCATAGTTTATCACTGTGGTACTTCAGCATCAGCTTCACTATTAAGGAACACAATTGAATTCGCTACAAAAGTTCCTGGTCTCTTGGTAGGGCCACTGTTCTTTAAATGTGAGGGTTTGTTAGTTCTTTGTTATTTGTTGTTGGAATTTTCCCCTTCATTTCTCTTCCTGTCTCATCTTTCAATATCATTCTTTTTTCAGGACCTCCTTCATTCTTTTTTTCTCTTCCTTCCAGCTCCATGTTTTTTTAATGGCTGGTTGTAGTTCTGCTCCAATCCCACAAAGAAGGCACTTCCAAAAGGAAACCATGGCTTGGATTTTGTCCTGAACACAGTCAGGTTTGGGTTCATTCTGATCTCTTGTGGAAAGCTGTTGCATAGTTCAGGGTCCACTGCTGAGAATACTGTGCCTCTAGCTCATGAGAATCCTACTCTGAATCTTGTCAGCTTCAGCATTCTTGCTGAGTATAGCGGTCTCTGTGGGTCATGGAAAGTTTATACATGAGGTTGGCCTGAGCCCTTTGGCAACCTAAAAATTTTCTGCTGAGGATTTATCATAAACACATTTGCAGACCTCATCCAGCTTTATGCATCTGTCTCTTTGTCATACTGTGCTCACAATTCATGGTCCTGGAGTGCCTTATTACAGCTGTACAGATGCCTCTTCATTCTGCCCTCATACCAGTATTTCAACAGGGAGGATATCAGAAACTCTGCCTGCATTTATCTGCCAAAGAATCATAAAAGATAAAGATATGGATGGGTGCCCATAATAAAGAAAGAAGGAAACTGGGGGGTGGGGGTGATATCAGTTCTCTTCTCTACCTGCACTTCTATACCCAGTGCCCCACATTCTAGCCATATATAGTTACTGCTATGGTGCTCTGCGTACACAAGACTGACTGATATTCATTGTCAGCACCCTCACAAGGATGTATGTAATTAAAATAAAAAGAAGGTTCTCTTATTCATCTGTTCTTCTGATGCTGCTATTCTTACTCCACATCCTTCATGGTTCATATTTCAGCCTTAATGTTTCCATTATATGCTTTTCAGAATTTAAATATTCCCGATTATTTCCCAACAATAGGATGTCCAAACATGAATGTCATCTGATTCAGTGTATTCACTCATTCTTACCAAACTTGCTTCTAAACTGGTCAAAATCAATCGGAACCCCTTTTAAAAGGATCAGTATATGAAGAGAAGCATGCCATTTCACTACAACTCCAACAACATAGCATTGCAATCAAACCAAAATCACAACCACTCTGTCTAATTCAAAGTCAGATTCAGGAACAGATCAGAGCTGTCTTGGCCACCCAGAAACGGAACAAGTATGGAGTCAAAGCCACGCTTTCATTTGTACAGTGTACAAATATTGAAATCTACTATAACTGCAAAAATGTATCTACAGGGTCATGTTTCAGTTCTCAGTGTGACAGGATCAGAAAAAATGATCTAACTTCTGATATTTTTCCTTTCACCCCAGAAAGATTATCTGGAAAAAGAACACCATGTTTGCATCTGAAGGAAGGAAAGAACGTTGCACTCTCATTGCTTGGCTGTAAATTAATTTTATTGCACCTAAATCAAAACGTCAGCACATACTTCATTTCCCGTTACTTTTATATATACACTGTATATTATTTGGCTGTGGTTCCACACTGCACTTCAAAAATTCATTTCTCTCTCTCTCACTGTCTCTCACACCCACACTCCCAGAGCAAGAATATGTTAACAGCAGAAAATGCTAAAAATAGTTCATCCAAATGGACAGGCCAGTTCTACAAGCTAGCAAATGTTAATGATATAGTCATGTACACATTGCCATGCGAGAATAGACTAATGGTACACCTAGTACAGTGTCATGTCTGAACAGTCAAAACCTTTAAAGAAAAGCCAGTAGTTCCTGTGAGAGATTGTTATAGAAGAACTTCTTCATCCCAGGCTATTACTAGTCAGCCTATGTCCAAAAGCACGAGCATATCCCTTGTAAAGTGCTTCCTTTGAAATAATGATTGTATTCATATTCTCCATATAAATAGCTAAGACTTTTTAAATTTGTTAAGCTCTTGGCATCAGAGATATACCTTGTGGCTATGTGTTCCACAGGTCACCATTTACTAAGCCATTAGAAGAAGTACTATTAAAACCAATACCCCATACCACATCACCAAATATTTTATATCTGTTTATATGTTCAAACCAAAGAGAACTTCATATTTATTCTACATTTCTACAATATAAAAATAAGTAGCTCTGCAAATACACATATATATGCATGTATACACATAAGCAAGTTATTTATACTTGAGATTTAAGCATTTACACATTTCACAGTATCTCTGTTCCTGATGTACTATATTTTAGCAGGCTGTAGGACTGACTGATGAGTTAAGTTTATTTTTACCCAACAGAAGATAGCATTTATTTTGCAATTACAGTGTTTCACATTGAATGCCACTTTTTAAATAAATATAAATTTAGTTATATTTATGTGCAAGTGTGCATGTGTGTCTGTTTTCATGGCTAGGTCAGTGATCTGCATTTAGAAAGCTTCTAAAAAAGTTGGCTTACTAAAAGTTTTCCTTTCAACTTTGAATGCTTTTAGATCCTTCTCACACCCCTCTGCTTGAGCAACAGTGCTTTGGAAGGAAGCATTAAAAAAAAAAAAAAACCACCCACGTATTGTAGTGCTTTCTTTACTTTCACCCTGAAATCATATACAACTTTAAAACTGTAAGGTAGAGGCAAATTTTCTAAAATACAACAAAGTACCACCCCCCTCCCAACTAACTGAAAAGGACCTTTAAAACTGGAATTCTGTGACAGATTTCATCCTTAGCACATTTGCCCCAGAGCAGAAGGAAGCCCTCCATCCCCTCAACATGTTTTTATAGGAGTCTGAGATCATTGCCTAGTCCACGAATATGTAGCATTCAAATTTTGCTGTAAGTTTCAAACACTCTTGCTTTTCTCGATGCCAAAATTGACATTGCTGGAACTCAGGAGTGGTGGCAGAGGGTTATTTAATGTAAACTTTATGATATGCGATGGCTAGATAAACTTTATTAAAACTACCTCTCATGTTCCAAAAGAATGCCACTGCATTATGTAGCTACCTTAATGTTCATCCTGTTATATCTCTGGTTGTCATGGCAATATCCTCCTAGGTATTTCTAAGGTCACAAAAAGAAGAGCTAACCCTCTTACTCCTAGAATAACTAATGCAGCTCTGTTACTGGCTTGATGTAAATAGTCTCAGGTGACAGAAAACTGTACATATAGTCAATTACAACTGCTCAAAGGAAATGATTTGTTGTAACAGCCACGGTTCAACCTCTGTGACATCAATGTTTCTATGGCAACAGTTGCCTATTGCACTGCTTAGAATTGAGTATTGATCAAATGAGGGCCAACACTATTTCAGAGACTTGCTACTTTTCTGTGTGGCAATTTACGATAGGAACTCATAACATCACTGTATATTTCAAGCCCCAAGGAACCAATTTAGCAGACAGTTACAGTAGAATATTAGCAAGGGTCAATAATGGAAGTCTGATTATAGTCCTAGGACAATTATTCAATGCTTTTGTTGTCTGCCCTTTCAACATTCCACCAGCTATTAAAATTTTCAAATAATAATATTCATGCCTGAAGAAAGTGCTGAATTCATTCATCTTCTATTTTAAACTTTATTTTTCATTGTTATGTTATCTATCAATAAAATTATTCAGCTATATTAGCCAAGCCCTGACCTCGTAGAAGTAAATAACTATTGATCAAGAAGTGAGGCTCTGATGGTGTACTACAGAGTTTCCATTAATGGTCTCATTGGTCCAGCAGATAAGGTGATTCTTACAAAATAGCAGACAGTACTGAAGTAAAGAATAACATAAAGCAATTCTTTACAGTGAACAATAAGATACAGAACTGTTAAGCATAGCTGTATAATGGACTCCTCTCTCAATTCTGTCAGCAGTGAAACAGAAAAGCTGCTATAAAGAAGGGTCATCCTAAAAAGGTGCTTGGAACACAAATGGGTTTTGAAGAAGCTAGTTTGCATCTCTTTCACCCAACCTCTGCATCTGTGCAATCATCCCATTTTATTAAAGGATTGGGAGAGTCCCAAATATCATCTCATTAAATTTCCTCTTTGAAAATGGAGTGTGTGAAATTTTTGCTCTGTTAATAACAAAAATTAATGAATTCACAAATAATTAAGAGTTTTGGAAGGAAGAAGAAAACTTTGAAGAAGAAATATTTCTGCTTCTACTGCAGTGATTCTCAGCCAGGGTACTGTGGGCACCCTGGAGTGCCATGAGATCCTTTTAGGTGTTATTTCCAAGGTGTGAGGAAATAAGCAGGGTGTGAGGAGAAAAGCAGCAGATGAGTGCAAGCTCAGGCTTGTTCCTGCCTGACCTAAACCACATCCACTGCCTGGTCCCTCCACAAGGAAGTAAGCACTGTAATATATAAACTATTTTTTTTAATTGGGTGCCATTTAATTCACACAGATTATAGAGGGGTACCTTAATTTCAAAAAGGTTGAGAACCACTGCTCCACTGTATTCTTGAAAGCATCCTATGCTTCCCAGTAGGGTAGGGATGTATCCTAAGGGTTTTGAAAAGCTGGCAATTACATTAGCCAAAGCTTTATGACTAACTAGACTCCTGGGGTAAATTTTATGTATTCTTTAATTAGGAAAATAGAAGAAAAAAATCAAGTTCCACCCCCCCAATAATTATCTGTACTATTAAGTTTAGATATAATAAAAAAAGCCTTGTGAGCTAATGCTCTAATCAAGTGAATATCTCTGAGTACATTATACACTTTAAAACGAGTAAATAATTTTCCTGAAGTCTGTATTTTGTTCTTTCCTAAAATTCAGGGAGCTAAATATGAAATTTCAGTTCAGTCCTATCTCTATGTAAAACTAAATTCTGGTTTCATGTGGCATTAAAATCAAAGGAAGTAATAGATATGAGAGGGGAAACTTTGCCCCATATTGGGAGACTATTCTCCCAGTGAGGAGAGGCTCATATGGAGGTGGGTAACTACTAGAAAGAGGTAAAGGAAGGTAATTGGGTTATTCCTCTACAATCTCAGTAGGAAAATAGGATGCAATCATCATTATTTGTACTAGATGGAAAAAGATTCATGGAGTTAGAAGTAAATACACTTGGAGGTGAGAAAGTTCTCTACTTATGGAAGGAAAAGAGCCATGAAAAAAAGACTCATGAGCTTAGCAAGACCTCAGCCAGGGCTGTCCTACTGGTGGCCGATGGGTTAGATGTGGCCCCCAAGGAGTTTAGCTGCAGACCCTGGGCTCGCAGTACAGATGCTGCTCCCTTCAGCATTCTAACTGCTGCTGTCTCTGCTGGAGTCTCTGGACCCCACCTCCCTCCTCCAGCCTCTGCTTCTTGGTCCCACCCCTGAGGCCAGGGTGGGGAACCACAGAGAAGCCAAAAAATCCTGCAGCAGGGGGACTTGGGGACTCTGCACAGTGCAGCAGTGCAGCATGGTACAGAGGGAGGGATACCTACCATGCAGTAGGGGAGACAGCACATGACGCGGTGGGGACCGCATGATCCATTGTGTAGAAGGTGGAGGGCACTGGCACAAAGTAGTTGGGGGTACACACTGCATGATTTTTGAAGGGATGCCCATACAATGAGAAGGTACCTACATGGCATGGCACCATGGCATGCAGCCCATGTGCCATGTAGGTTGGGGGGGCATGCAGCCTGCACAATGAGTGGCTAGGGAGTCTGCAGTCTCTGGCCACTCAGAAGTGGATAGCCCTGACCTAAATGAAAGGTTGTGAGGGAAATAATACTGAAAGGGAAATAAGCAGGTTTTTTTCCCTGAGGATATATTTGAGCAAAACAAGATTCTGTTTTGTAATTATTCCCAGTTAATCTGTCTATAAGCCTCTTTGGGAAGAAAATGAAACAGTTAGATGCAATGCCACAGTATATTGATTGCAACTTTTTTCATTGATCCATGCAGTATCCTGCAACTTTTTTCATTGATCCATGCAGTATCCTGTACTGGTAAGATTGGTGCTAGTTTGAAGGTTGGTTGATTGTGCTATAATGCAGATAAGGCAGATAGAAGAACCAACCAAGAAATAGAAGTCAGTAATGATAACTACCCCTTCAGAGGAGAAGCTTATACCTACTCTTAGGGTGCATCTACATGTGCATTTAAGCGTGACTAAATTTAATGTGCATTAAGCTATTTTTGGCAGGCATCTACAAGTGCAGGGACTTGGCACTAAAATTAGTGAACTTGGCCAAGTGCACTAACTTTAGTGCCAAGTCCCTGCAGCCCTGCCATGTGCTCCTGGTGGCTGGGCAGACCCAGCACTAAAGTGAGACCCACATTTGTGGGTATCCAATTTAGGCATGATTAGCCTAATTTTGCTATTTCAATGCTCATTAAGGGTGCGCAAATGTAGACATGCACCCATAATTTGCATTAAATTGGGCTAATGCTCATTAAAGTGTCTCATGTAGATGCACCTTAGAAATCTAGGAAGCTTTCTCCTGTTTTTGGATATCCAAACAGCAGAAGTAATCAGTAATGTCTTTTCAATCTAGTCTTAGTCAGCAATATTGAGATCACACAAATGTAGACCTCAGTAATTTATGTTTGTATCACCCCTAGAGTGGAAAGAAGTAATGGGATCTTTATAAAACGTTTTTTCTCATATGACTCAAAAAGTTCAGTGAGTGCAGAACGTGGCAACATTTTTATCATTTTCCACCTGTGTTTGATAAAGTGCACTGGCTTCCAGTTATTTTCTTGTGCAAATCAAAAGTCTGATTTTGATCCATAAAACACTTTATAGCTTGGGATCAACTTTGCATTCATGAGCCAACACAGCAGCTGAAAACAGCTGCAATACTTTAGCAGACAGTGCTTAGATTTATATGCCTGGAGGCAAGATATGCTTGGCAGGGTGTTTCCCCAAATACCAGTCCAACAGAGCTTGAGTTTGTTGACTTTTGTTAAATGTTGCAAAGCTTCACTCTTCACTCAGTTTCTCTTGCAAGGTTACTTAAATTGTGTAAGATTGCCTGTGATTTTTGTGACTGTGAAATTATTTTATATTGTGTTCGTTATCTTTCATGTATGTGCATTTACAATTTTTGTACAAGTGTCCAGATTCAGTACAGGTTGGGGGGTTAAGTATAAAATAAATAAAACAAAAAAACTAAAGCATGGAGAAAAGCAGTTACTAGCTTTTTAAACCAGTTTAGGAGATATCAGAGGCCTGATGTCTATTGTTTCCTAGCAGTAATATGATATACATCTAAAGTGAATTTTAGATCACTAAAATCTGTTAGGGACTATCCCCTATAGATTCCTCACCAGAACTTTGAAACAATCAGAAAAGTAACTGACCTCAGTGAAAGCAGGAATAGAATTTTAAGTCAGTGCTTCAGGGACTTGATCAACATAAGGTTTCCAACTATTGCATCATTGGCTTGATTTAAGGAGCTCTCCAATAATCTAAGACATAGGATTCATGTATTGGGATGAACTCCAGTAGAGCAACATAGAGGGTGAGGGCTCAGCTGATTATCATTCTTCATCACAATTGTCATGACATAATTTTCACCAAAAAAAAATCATTTCCCTGAACCATCTCTATTTTACTCTCTCTCATCCTATAGTCAGGCCATAGTTAATCCTTTGACCAAATTGTGAAATATGAAAAAGTAGCACTTTTTTTATTCACTGGTTTTACAGTAAGTTAATTCATGGCAAGCTCGGCCTTTAAGTCAGTCATTCAGTCAGAAGAATCAGGCTTTTAAAATGGGATTCCTCTTTATAATGGGTGCCTTTCACTATGCTTTAGCATTGCATCTTGAACTGACACTACAAACTATCCATCACCATCAGTGTCAAAAAACTACTGTACATCAGTCTGTCTACCAGAAGAAACAGAATCTTCTGAATAAATCAAATAGCCTGCGTGTCAATCATTTTACATTTTTGACATTCAAGTTTGCACATCAGCTATGTATGAGTGGTCGTATTCTGAAAATAAATTCTGATAACACCTTAAAAAAAAAGGAAACTTTAATAACTGACAGTAGCTAGAGTCAAGGCAGGAGAGTTTTCACTTGAACAACCACCCAAGAAAGACTGCCATTCTTCCAGTGTTTTATCAGCATTAAACAGGACCTCTTCTGCAGTTAAAACTAGCAGTATACCAAAGGTGGATTTTTATCTGCTCAGTTTAAGGGACAGCATGAGTTCTGTACTTCTCCCTTTTGAATCTCATTTTAGAGTAACAGCTATTTAAGATCTGAAAGAAACAGGAGGCAGAGAGGTAGATACTACTCTCTGTAGTCATCATACCTTTACTTGATGAGACATTATAGTTTCATAGTTTCTAGGGTCAGAAGGGACCTGAG
>NW_017729031.1:59448674-59455296 GCF_001723915.1 Gavialis gangeticus
TTCCTAGCCGCCTCCCCACATTGCCGACTCATGTTCATTAAAATGGTAACACACTCAACTAGCATCCCTTTATAATTTGCCTCTATGATTAGCAGCATTAAAAAATTAGCTTTAGAATTTATTCTTAAACTTTGCCTCACAAAAGACAATTATGACATTTTAAAACTTGCCTGGTCTTAAAATTACCTTTAAATGGCATTTTGTGAAAAGTGAGGAAGGGGTTTTACGTGCAAGGTCTGTTGGCTTTGAGCTGGAAGCCAGCCATTGGTGAGTAGATGAATTTATAAACTATTATCTTGGTCATCTGAAAGTTCCAAAGAGACTTAGAATAGTTTCAAATCCTTGAACACTGCTGCGTGCAAAAGAACCCTGCAAACTTATGTATTCACTTTAATTAAAGTACATACCTGGGGAAGTCTTTCTAAATGCTGCTATTTTTCTAAATACTTCCATATCTTAAAAAGGATGTTTTGTCACCCCACTTGACAGAAAAACAGAAGACTCTCGACTCCTGCCTGGACATAAGGGAAAACTTCTTTACTGTTCGAGCACCCAAGGCCTGGAATAGACTCCCTGCAGAGGTGGTGCAAGCACGTACTCTGGACGCTTTTAAGAAATATCTGCATACTTATCTTGCTGGCATCCTTTGAGCCTAACTGACTTCCTGGCCTTTGGGCAGGGGGCTGGACCTGATGATCTTACAAGGTCCCTTCCAGCCCTAATGTCTATGAAATCTACAAAATAGTGAGGGAGCATTTTCCTTATGCTTACACCAATATAAATCCAGAGGAACCAGAAGTCATAGTAGGTATAACACTTGTATAAAGAAGAGACTCAGGCCCATCATCTATAAATAGAAACCATGATTCTTAAAATTGAAAGCTATGGGGCATTGTGTGATTTTATATGAAAAATGTAACTATACAAACTTAAGAAGAAACCCCAGAAAAAAAATGCTAGAGCTAAGAACACATAGGTTTTTTGGCATGCAAAAGTCCCTGAAAATTGGCACAATGCAGGCTTTGTTTGAGATGGTATTAGAAAATAGATTAATTCTGATTCTGCCAGTGGAATATTTTATCCTGATTATCTGGTGGATCAAGGTTTAGGTCATTTTTAATGAGTCCTTTTTAGTATTTCCAAACACTTAACTTGTTTATTGTGATTGTAAGCTTTGTTAAAAAATGAAATTAAAAAAACCCCCCATTCATATGGTAAGGAATGTTCACGTGTTCCTCACTTTGGCTTGCCTAACATTCTTAACACCCAATCCAAATATTTTAAGGTCAGAAGGGACCACTATGATCATGTAGTCTGACATGCTGCATATCAAAGGCCACTGAATTTCACCCATTAATTCCTGTGTCTAGCCAAGTAATTTGTGGTTGAATTAAAGAATATCATTCAGGAAGACATTCTGCAAACAAGTGTGTGAGGGAATTCAGAGGCATAAGTACACCCATTGAAGTTGCATAAGTACATATACTCATGGGTTTAAGTGTATGCAGGATCAAGCCCTTGGGCAAACTAAACTCAAGTTGCCAAAAAATCTCCGCCATCAGTGAAGCTGCTGTGTTTTGCCTCAAAGTTCTGGGTCATTCTTGCAAGTGAAAGGTATATTTCCTTGAGTTTGATAAAGTCAGGAACATTTTGGACATGAAAATACCATCTCAAGAGTTTGAAGAGAAGGCCCTGTGGCTGACCAGTGAGAGAAAAGTGTAAAGTATTCATGGATTCCACAAATTTGGAAAGAGCAAAAACCCATGGCCTCTAAAAAGTAATCTTACATGTGAAAAAGCAAAAAAATGTCACAGACCCATAGGCAATTAAAATTCAGGAAAACATCTGTGCAGATCATCATCTTAAAAGAGATACTCCCTTATATTAAACACTACTTAATAAATCAAATATGTAATTTTAGCACTATGTAAAGAGGTCCTCAGAAATTAATTTCAAATTTCACTGTGCATGGTACTGTACAATACATAATAAAGGCAATAGTTTGCTTGTGACCTCTATTTTTCTTGTGGCCTCTATTTTTTTTTCTGACCTTTTTCCAAACACTGAAATGTAGACCAGCAGTCCCCAAACTCTGACAGATTGTACACCACCAATTTAAAACAATACAACCTTAAGTACCCCTAGCAAATTTTTCAGTTCAACCTAAGTACCACCAACAAATTTTTGAATACCACTGGTGGTACCGGTACCACAGATTGGGAACCACTGATGTAGATAATATAATTACTGGAAGTCAGTTTCTCAGCATCATATTATGCATTTTGGACCTTCATTATATCATTTTGCCTTTTTCAGATCCTGGAATTTTAACACTGATGAACAAAGAGATTAAAATAAATACAAGCATTTTGTCTCAGGCCATCTTTTAGCTTTAGCTACACAGCTCCCTGAAGTGGCATAAGGGTGGGGAAAACAGGGCAACCACTCCAGGGAAATGACATGGGGGTGGGGAGGAGAGTGGCAAAAAAAACCTGGCTTTTTTTTGGCAGCCACACAATCTCAACTGTGATCACACAGCCACTGGAAGTAGCCACTGCCCCTGTGCCCCAGGCATCCAGTTGCATCCCTACACTAGTGCCCCAAAGTGCACATATTAGTCTGAAGTCATCTGCACTTATTTCAACAGTTTAATTCTCATCATCTATTTAAAGTTCTCAGACTCCTATTAGAGTGGGCGTGTCTGCAAATGCATTTATGCCAGCTTAAATTTCCTGTGCAGTAAATTACTGCACAGTAAGTGGAAACAGCCTGGCATCTACACATGCAGGTGTTAAAGTGCATTAATGCTGTGTGTGGACTGACTTGGGACTAAAGTTAGTCCCAAGTCAGTCCACACACAGTGTTTCTGCACAGTAAGGTGTCTACATGTGCATACTGTGCAGTAACTTATCAGGCATAAATTTGCTACCTGCATGATGCAGGATCAATTTACACTCAAGTCAGTATAACTTGCCATATTTACTACACAGTATGGGTGTGCATGTCTAAACATGCACACCTATACTGTGCAGTCATTTCAGTTACTACGCAGTAAATGTGCACATGTAGACATGCCCAGAGAGGATGAATTCACAAGACTAAGATCTACATTTCAAACACCTCTAGCTTTGGGACTAGTCCAAAACAAGGATCTGACTTGAGTTCAACTCAAACTGCAATAAATGCTTCTCAATTAACCTGCCTTGCAGCTTTTAGGTGGTTATTTCATAGAGTTGAAAGTGCAGCAAAGTGTAGATTAATTGGTAATATACCATGTGAACTAGGGCTGTGCGAAGCTATGGGTGCTGATTCGATTTAGAGGAAATTTGGCCCGATTTACCAGCCAAATCCCCAAATTGGAAGCAAATCAGGAGACCAGTAAAAAGGTCTGAATCAATTCGAAGCTCTCTGAACTGATTCAGAAAAGATTCAGAGTGCTTCGGAGATGTGGGCAGTCCCTGCTCACCGCCTCAGGGAGCTGGACCCAGGCTCCATGCTGGTAAGTAAGAGGTGGGAGAAGGAGGGCTGGAGGAGGGGGGAGGGGACCATGGAGGGGACCCCCACCAGGCCTCATCCCCTGCCTGCTCCCCAAATCCCTGAATGCTCTCTGACCCCTGCCCACTCTCCCAGCCTCCCCCCAACCACCATGGGTGCCCCGCCTGGCCCCAGCTCCTGGCTTTTAAAAAGAAAAAAGCCCCCACTCAAAGGCTACTGCCAGGTGGAGGGGTGATCCCTACTGGCCTGCACTGTGGGGGCTCTGCCATGAGCCCCCATCCCCCATCTGCTCTCCCAGCCCCACCCCCATGACTGCCCCGCCCGGCCCCAGCTCCTGGTTTTTCAAAACAAAAAACAAAAAGAAAGCCTGCACTCACCAGTTGCTGCAGCAGCCACTGGGGCTTCTGGGGGCTTGTGGCAGAGACTTGCACACAGTTCAGGGCAGTGGGGGGCAGTGGGAGCCAGTGAGGATCGCACCCCCACCTGACAGAAGCCAAGGAGTGGGGGCTTTTTAAAAAAAAAAAAGCCAGGAGCTGGGGCCGGTCGGGGTGGGGCAATCATTGACAGGGCTGGGAGAGTGGGCAGGGAATGGGGCCTGTCTGATTTGGAGATTTGGTTGATTCAGCAGCTACAGTAATGCATAATACTAATAATGACAATGACGATGCAGACCAAATCACAGCAAAGCAGAAAAGACGTGTGGGAGGTATGATGAAACCTGAATGCCTCCAAGAATAAAAGGTTGATAAGGAGAGCAAAAAGAGGAGATATGAAAGATTTAAGGTGAAGAGAGGATGTGAAACTCTAAAGAACACAGGAAGCCATCTAAACTGGATGTCAAATGAAAGAAACATAACATTTCCTGAAAATGGTTACTTCAGATGTGCGGCTTCACCACATCACAAAGCTGTCCCCGTGCAAGTTAGGACTTTAAAGAAAGCTTTTTTCTTGCTAGTGTGGACCTTGCCAGGTCTTTACTACTAAAGGAGATTGTTTTTATTTGCCTAGTGCAATGCATTATGCCCATAAATTCTATCCACTCAGCAAGTCAAATTATTGCTAACCTACAAGATACATTAGGTTAGGGCTTAAATCAGTCACTTTTTAAGATATATGGCAATGCAGTTCACATCCAGATTTGTAATATATTCACCCTTTAAAATAGCCAGTAAATGTTATTTAGCAAAGGCATTGTTTGTTGAGTTGTCTTACCTCTGCCAGTAACATAAGGATGTAAAGAATACAGGCTTAATTTGTGTTATCCCACTATTACTACCAATGAAATTGATGGCTGCCAAAAAACACTCTAGTGCCACAGGAAAATGCACTCTGCTGAAACTCATTAGAATTAGTGATATAATGGTAAACCTAATGAGCAAACATAGTACTTTCCATCAGAGGCAGTTTGTACTAGGATTCTGTGACAATGAGAAACCTTTTCAGGTGACTGCAGAAAGGGAAAGCCAGTGAATTATGTGTGAATGGTTAATGGTGTATGGCAACATTAAGGTATGGTTAATGGTGATGTTCAAATTTTGTTCCACTTATCAAATCTTCCTATTTTACAGAATATTAAGCATTTGTATACATTATCATCAAAAATAATTTCAGAACACCAAGATGAATCCATCCAGTTGCAGTGCTAAACCTAGCACAAGTATCATTTTAAGGGAGTGAAAAAAAGAAAGAGAAAGAGATGCAAATATTCAAAACACAGAAATTTAGTAGTCAGAAAAGCCTTTCCCTTGAGGTTAAAAATGCAGAATGTAGATACATTTCTACAGCACGTGACATTCTTTGTTAATATTTACCCAGCAAGTGGAAGGATAATGTGCAGTCATTACTGAAATCAAACAGCCTTTTAAAGTCATAGTTTTTTGGCTCATGATAGAGCTACATGTGTGAATTATGCCAGGGATCGTGCGTGGACTGTGCCATTGGCATTGTTATTTCAGATCTATGTCTTGTTTCCAGATGGTTCATCTGTTTGTTTTTTCAGATATTCAAGATTCATTGTGTTTGCCACAAATTTACACATTTTTTATGTTGATTACTTAAATAAATCTGATCCTCGGCAATAGATAAAGAGCTAACATCTGTAGTTTTTCACACTGATGCTAATTTAAAATTTACCTAAATAGTCAAGATGACAATAATGATTTTTTTATAAAATTATCCAAACAGGAAAGATATTCTTGCTTATCAGATACTACAGAGATAGAAGCAGTTCTGCTTATCTTCATGATAATACCTCTTCTCTTATAGAAATGTTGAAAATACAAAGCAAGTGATGTCTACTATATTTCTTCTACTTCAACAATAGGGACCAAGGTTCAAGGATCAGTCAAAGAAAAGTTCTCACACAGCAAAATAGATTCAAATCATGTACTATAAGTTTAGTTCTATATTTTCATGTTCTACAACTGGTCCTACATTTTAGATATTTCCTCATAAATATTTTCCCATGAGGCCTCTATTTAATTCCTAGTTGCCGAGAACTGACAGCATAAAAACACCATCATCATATTTGGCAGAAAAGTCCAGGACTAAAATAATTAAGAATGAATTATCATCATACTCCAAGTATTGCTACTATTGTGATTGTCTTACAAAATGGCATCAACTAAGATTAGGGCCCCATAGCATTTGGCACTATCCACACACATAGGAAAAGACAGTTTATGCCTCCAAGAGCTCACGTGCTAAATGGGCAAAAATTACCATCCTCATTTTAATGATGAGAAACTGAAGCATGGAAAGATGAATGACATGCCAAGGTCACAAAATGAGTTTGAGAGCACTCTGAACTGAAATCAGACCTCCTGAACCTCGATTCCAGCCTTCCTCCCACATCAGAGTACAAACCATTGGCTTAGACAGAGGGAAGCCTGCCCTCCTGAAGTAGCATAACAGTGGATGGGTGAAGTGGGGAACAAGCCTTGGGCACTATATCAAGGCAGGGTTGATATAGAATAGAGCTAAGGGGGGTGCCTCACCCTCCTGTCACCCATCCTTCTCCCTCTGCCTCAACCTGGGTCTGGCAGGTAGGAAGGCAGACCAGCTGCAGGAGTATTAGCTGGAGATTCATCGATGAAGGGAGAGATGTCACCTCCTTTTTTGTGGATGA
>NW_017729031.1:59460296-59460658 GCF_001723915.1 Gavialis gangeticus
TCCAGTTCAATGTTCTTAAGTCTTTCATGAAGCACTGTAAACAAGAATGTTAATAATGTGTTAGTTACATTTCCTGGGTTCTTGTTAGCTGGAAAAAAAATGGCAGTGTTTAAATGGCCACTCAACATAAAAATCAGCGACAAGAAAGAAGATGATGACATCTCCCCCCACAGCAGTACAGCTCTGGTAACTGCCACTGCACACATTGCAGCACTGCTGGAGGCAGTGGTGGCAGCAATCCCCCATGGTTAAGGATGATTGTGGCAGGCCAGTAGGGGGTGCTCCTGCATTGAGCCGCCCACCTCCCTGCGCCCAAGCACCTTCCAGGCTCCGAGTGCCTCCCTAAGGGTGCCTCACGTCCG
>NW_017729031.1:59465658-59476299 GCF_001723915.1 Gavialis gangeticus
TGCCTGCCTAGGGGTGCCTCACGTCCGGCTGACCCCCTTCCTGGAGCACACTCACTAGCCTGGGGTAATGTAGCTGCCACCACCCCGAGAAGGGACTATTAGGCCTGTGTTTCTCTGAGGACACAGGACCGAGATAGTCCTACGGGTACTCAACCCAGTACAGGCACTTGGGGCACTTCTCCAAGCCAGGGGTCAAAAAGGAAAGTCTCCCTTAGTCCGCAGACCTAAGGGGCCTCTTAGGCATAATTTAGACCCACCCCTCAATAAGTCTCCCACACCGGTCACAAAGGAGAACTTTATTGATTACAAGGGTAGGATGAAGGTAGGGTACAAGATTGAGCAATATCATAGAAATCCCATAGAGCAAAACAGTCTGGCTGAGGTAGCCTTTTGATCACGCATCTGAGTTACTGCCAGCTAGATATCTAATCAGATCTTGAGTAGCTTACTCACAAGCATCATCCAGAGGCTGCTGGAGATTTCCTCTGGAGGCAGGCTGTTCCTAGCTCATGAGTTATGGGGGAGAGAGCCAGTTTCAGATGGTAAAACTCCTCTCTCAGTCCCCTGCAGGCTGCTGCCCCTTCCTCCTGGGCAGTCTTAACTTATATAGCCCCTGTGACCTCATTCACCTGGTCCAATGGAGGCCAGCTCCTGTTGGCTGTCAGCCAACCAATTTGAAATACATCACTAGTTGCCGGGCTCTAGCCCACCAGATAGGTGCCCCTCACCCAGGTAGCTGATACCAGTTATGTAGGCAGAGGGAGCAGGTTTCCCCCCTCCCTCAGGAATGTAGCCAGCTCAGGTTACCTAAAGAGAGGGGTAAGGGTGTGTCTCCTCTACTGGGCCCATCCTAATCAAGTTGTCACCGAGCAGAGATTTTGGGGAGAAACAAAGGTGGCTTCCTGCCACAATGATCACTCCCATGAGTCAAGTAAAGGGTTGTAGATGAGACTGTTGATGGCTAAGAAAACTGTTCCTAGAGCCACAGACTCTAGCAGATGCCATAGGTGGGGGTTAAAGGGAGGGTGGGACCACAGATTTCTTGGTTTTGTTTCCTTTCCTTCCATTTCTATCATTTTCCTGCCTCCAGGGCAAGATGGTTTTCCTTAATGTAAGATGTACCTTCTCTTACAAGGTGTTGCCATGTAGCCCTGTCCCAGGCTAGTTTTTCCCAATTTGTCTTGTCAATGCAACACTTCTTAATGTTTACCTTGAGGGTGTCCTTGAAGTGTTTCCTCTGGCCCACATGTGTCCTTTGTTCACGGTTGAGTTGGGAGTGTAACAGTTGTTTTGGTAAACATACATCAGGCATGTGCATATAATGCCCTGTCCACCGCATCTAATGTTGAAGAATCAATGCTAACACCACTAGCATGGAAGCATTGGTAAGGACACTGGCATTTGTGTGATGATCCTCTCACTTAATGCCAAGAATCTTCTGGAGGTAGCACTGATTAAGGTATTCCAGGCTTTTCAGGTGGTTCTTGTAGGTCACCCAAACTTCATAGCTATAGAGAAGAATTGAATTTACCACAGCCTTCTATAATAAGAGCTTTGTTTACATCCTGATGTCACAATCACTGAATACACTATGCCACAGTCCTCCAAAGGCACAGTTGACATATCAGTCCTATACCCCTAAATCTCCTCATTGATGTTCACCTTCTTTAAGAGATGGCTGCTGATGTATGCAAAGTGTTCAACATTCTCCAGCTGCTATCTGTCTGTGAGGATCTTTGCTAAGGGAGTTAACTGGTCCAGAGCAGGCTGGTGAAGCACCTTTGTTTTTCTAATATTAAGGGTCAGTCACAGGCACTGGTATGCTTGACAGAAGCAGCTAAGGGCCATTTGTAGGTCCTCCTCCATATGTGCAATGACAGCACAATCATTGGCAACCTGAAGTTCCACAATCAAGGCCAATATAACTTTGGTTTTGCCATGGAGGTGGGAAAGATTGAAAAGGTTCCCATTCATCCTATACTCAATGCTGATGCTATGTGGCAGATGGTCATGGATGAGCATCTTGAAGACCGCAGAAATATGGAAACCAGAATTGATGTAATCATGCAGCCCTGTTTGATACCAGTTCAAATGGTAAAGGGCTCTGTAGCAGAGCCACTGCATAGGATGGAGGCAGATATCTGGTTATGAAGGAGTCTTAGGATGGTGATAAATTTTCCCGGGCAGTCCAAACCTCAATAAGATCTTCCATAGAGTCTCACAGTTAACAACATTGGTCAGTTAACTGTGGTCAAATCGATAAAGGCCATATACAGTTCCTGGTCTTGTTCTGGGCATTTTTCCTAGATCTACTAGACTGCAAAAAATCAATGGTCTAAAGCCACACTGAGACTCAGGAAGGATTTCTGCTGAACTGACTGCTCCTCTTAGCAAGAGAGAACAGTTTGTTCAACAGAATCCAAGCAAGGATCTTCCCAGCGATGGAGAGAAGGGCAATACCTCCACAGTTTCCATAGCTAGACTTATCTCCCTTTTTAAAAATGGTGACAATAGGTCAGTGGGAATTCCCTCATTGTTCCAAATTTTAAGAAACAGCATGTGGAGTTTATTGATCATAGTTTCCCCACCAGCTTTGAAGACCTCAACTGGTATGGTGTCAGGGCCAGACGCTTTGTTATTCATCTGTCTTAACAACTGGTGGATTTCTTTAGATATTCGTAGACTGGTAAGTACTTCCCTTACTGGATGCTGTGGCCTGGTATGACAAAAGGAGCCAACTCACAGCCTGGTCATAAGCTCTCTTTTGTCGTTGGGCTGACCACCCACCTCTTTCATCTGCCACACCTCAATGTCCTATTGTTCTGATATCAGTAGGCAGGAGGCTGCCCTTCAATCCACCTGATGTCAAGGGCCAGATGTACACACCCCAACCATCCCTACATGTGTCCCATGCCTTGAAGATAACACCCCTCTGGCTTGAGGTAAGACCAAACTGTATGCACAGTTAGGCCTCTTACTTACTGCTCCCTTCTGGGCCACATGCATACCACCCTGCTCTCACCAGGGCCTCTTTCATTCCCCCTGCTTTTACCAGAGCTGTCACATACCACCCATCATGGGTCTTTCTCATACTGCCCCCTTTGGCCACACACACCCTCTCCCAGGGCCTCTTAACTTTTCCCTCTCCCATGGCCACACTACTCCACCCTCTCATTCAGGCACAGGGTCAAACACCCTCCCTAGGCTCAGGTGTCACTCTACTTGACATGCCTAGTCCACCACTCTGGGCACAGGGTTGAACATGCCCATAGGCTCAGGTGAAGGCTATGGCAAGCCTGGCCCACAACTCTGGTTAATGCACCCACCTTAAGGTAGGGGTTTAGGCACCCCGATAGTTCTCGAACCTGGCATTTAAGTGTCCCTGCCCTACCATAGGCAGGACCAGCAGGCCTCCCTATCCCAGCAGGGTACAGTTTCAGGTCACGCCCAGGACCAATGAAGCCTCCTCCTTCCCCATAGCCTCACCCTTACCTCCAAGATATTCCTGGAGCAAGAGCTCTGCAAGGTGATGTTACTCCCAGCACTGCTGAACACAAACTGTTCTGCTTTTATAACAGAGCTCTCCAAAATGGCCACCATCATCAGACACCTGATGGCTCGCTGCTCCAGCACTTAAAGTGACGGACCACTAAAGCTGCTGTGTCACAGATGGATTCAATGGTTTCATCAGTCACTGTCAATTCTCAGTTCAGGAGCTTTTGATAGTGCTCTTCCCAGAAGTTTTAGATGGACTCTTTGCCTTTGAGAAGTATACTAGTGCCTTCAGATCTAAGCGGGATGAGTCCACAAGAACTTGGTCCATACATAGCCTTGATGGCATCGAAGAAATGCTGCATGTCATGACTTAACAAATTTTTGGATTTCTTTCACCTTCTCCTCCCACCATTTGTTCTTCATTTCTCGAATCTTCCTCTGGACTTCAGCTTTAAGCTGTCAAAAAGGTCCCTGCTTCTGACTGGATGTAGGATGGTTTTGCCAGTCACAGAAAGCTTTTCTCTTCCATTGGGTAATAAAGCCAGCTGATTCCATGCGAGCCTCATGGATGGTCTCATTTACAGCTTGCAAATATTTCTCAATGCAAGCGTTAAATCATTTTCAATCCTAAAATTGGTGAGTTTCTTACTGAGATGTGTTTGGAGGACTTCATAGTATCTAGGGGTCTGAAGGCATTTGATACTGTACTGTCTTTGGAATGATTTGGGGTTGTTTTTGATGTTTCAGTGCAACCCTAATGGACATGATTGATTTTACTAAATGATGATTGGTCCAGCAGTCATTGGCTTCTCTCATGACACACATGATATGGACATCTTTTAGATATGCGCTCTTACAACGACGTAGTCAAGGAAGCGTAGGCTCAAAATTTGATACCTGGATTTCCAGGTATCAGAAAAAGCCACCCTGGAGAAAAGTGACACAAGCTCGGGCTCAGGCCTCCAGAGATGCTCTGGCATCTGGCCAGAGCATCTCTATAGTGCCTCCTGCTGCCCTAGCACACTATGTTTGCAGTACAAGGAGCAGTACAAGGTGACATGACCCAGGTGCTGTCCTTGGTAAATAGGGATTGGAGGTGGGGGGGATTGTGGGGGAGGCTGAGGCTGTGGATGTGTGGGGCAACTGTGGGGGAAGGCTGAATGGGGGGGGCTCATCAGGGGGCATGGGTCCCCCGCAGGGCCACAGCACCCCCAGCAGCAGCAGTGGCCATCAGGCCTTCAGAGCCTGCTGTGGCCAGAGCCCCCCATGGCACAGCACAGCCCTGGCCACCTCAGATCTGATGCCATCAGTGCCACTTGTTGCAGGTCTGGCCTGTATACTGAGGCAAAAATCCCCAGCACAAATTTGTGCCACTCCTATTTGAGCTGCCACAAGTGCACATGCCTGAATGTGTGGATGTGCCCTTAGAGTAGTATATTTTTTGTTCTTTAATTGCCTTCTGGCTTTCCAGCCTTTACTGTTCACATTTTCAAGCTTTCCTGCACAACCATGAGGACTACAAACAAGCTTTAAAAATGAAAGCTGAGTTTCATAACTCCATGATCTAAGCCTTCAAGAAAAAGTACCAAACATCAGAAGAGTTGGCACCACTGAAAGAAAATATAAAAGTTGGAAGCCTAATTTAAAAAAATTAAAAATTGGCTTCTGGAAATGATTGTAGACTCAAAAATTATTGCTCTGCTTTAGAAGGGGTTGAATACTTTTATCATTTGTTATGCTTCACAGTAAAAAATAATCAAAAAGGTCTGCCATAGCCTGCTACTGTGCAACTGATTAGGTGTCTTATGATGTTTTTGCCTTCCTCTGAAACATCAGCTATAGCCATGATATTGGAACTGAAGGACCTGTGGTCTGATCTAATAGTGAAAATTCTATGTTCCTGAACACATGCAGAGCCTGAAAGATAAACTGCTGGCTGTATTCACAGCAGCTCCCCATGCATGGTACTTAACCTTCCACCCAATATTACTACTCAACAAAAAATAAAGGAAAAAATGTATTAAATATTTTTTAAAAAAATCAAAATGATCCATTTAAGAGGTTCAAAGGTTTCCAACTCTGCCTGCTCTTCCTCCCTCACCATTTTTAGCAGTTTCTGGAACATTTTAATCACTTTTTCTATTGGAATATATTTTAATTATTATTATTAACACTTTTCATATATTGAAAATGTTTGCTTATTGAAAACATAGTCTTTAGTAAATATTATTCTATTTTTTTTAAATAGTTACATTTTGTATTAACAATTCCTGTAAAATTATATGAAAATGTTCACAATGCTTCATGAAGTTTCTTTTCCTGAAAAAGCCATTGCTTTTCATAAAACAAAGATTTTAGTGAAAAATCTTTTACCCAATTGTACCCAGCCAGGACTTCAAGAGCAGCTGTCATTAGAAACTATATCAGTGGGAACTGTGTGAAGGCTCTTTGGCCTCTGTGGCTAGGTGCAGATGTTACATCTATTGTATATTAATTGCATTACTTTAGAAAACGCACTAAAGGCGTAACTGAGAAGACATTCACAGGTCTTAGCGCACTAAAGGCGTAACTGAGAAGACATTCACAGGTCTTAGAGTGTTTTTAAAATGTCAGATTGTGCTCCAAGGGCAGCTGTATACATGCTAAACATCTGCTCCAACATGTGCTAATTAGCACACATTGGAGCTGACCCTGTTAATTAACATGCTCCAGCAGCCTTCATGTCATACCTATTCAGCTTCCCAGTGCTTCAAAATGGAGGCGGGAGCGCTTTAACTAAAGTTCATCAAATGAGTTTTAGTTTAAGCACCCCTGCTGTTATTTTGAAGTGCAGGACACCAAATACCCATGACACTGCAGGGACCTTAATTAGAGCAGCTTTCGGAGCCACTCTAAAGCACCTCCCCTCCACCCCAGAGGACATATATAGATTCCCTAATTTAACCCTCAATGGATGACATATTAGACTAAAGCACTTTTTATTAGAGCATTTTATCTAATGCCTGTCTCAGATTCCATCATGGGTTATCTTAGAGTGCGATTGCTGCCATCCCAGGTGGCATTGTGCAGGGCAGTGCTCTAGCCTTGGGCAAAGCTTGTTTTCTCTGTCTGAGTACTGGGATGCCCCTGCTTCCCCAGCTGTCACCAACCTGAGGCACCTGGGGAGTCCATGGGGCATGCTAGATGTGGGAGAGCTCCCCCTACCTGCTGGACCTCAGGCATTGTGAGCCTCCCTGTGGCCTCCTCCCCCCGCTCCCCACTGAATGGCAAACTTCTGTTCAGTTCTTAGGCAGATAAGTTTTTTATGGTAAATCTGTTATCTTTTATTAGACCAACTCGAATAGTTGGAAAAATTCTTCTCAGCAAGCTTTCAGGCACAAACACCCTTCAGTAAGCCCGATGAAAGGGGGTTGTGCCCGAAAGCTTGCTAAGAAGAATTTTTCCAACTATTTGAGTTGGTCTAATAAAAGATATTGGATTTACCCAAAGAACGTTGTCTGCCTATGTCCTTAAACCAATACAGCTACAACCTACACCCCTGTTCACTCTAACTTAAGCACTGTAACTATCATGCTTTACTTAAAGTGCTATTCATCACAGGCTTTTTGAACTTCTGTACTTAGCCTGTGTTGATATCTCACATATATTGTACAGAACAGTATCAATCTCCATTAGAGTCAAGACCTGATATTCCTAATACCATCTTCTAGTTGTTGTTCCTGGTTATTTTTTTGAAAAAAATAAACTTCATTCCCCCCTTTTTTTCCCCTTCTATTGAAATATATTTTTCTAGGGCCAAGTTAAAGAGAATGCTAGGGTGAAAATTCAGAGCAACATTCTTTTAAATTTGCATCTCCTTCAGCAAAGCATTCTAGCATGCATATAACAAAAGATGAGGTGAAAAGTAGGACTGTGTGAAGCTTTGGGCCCTCATTCAGTTTGGAAGACATTCAGCCGAATCTCCAAATCCAAATCAAATCAGAGGACCCTTTAATCTCTCCGAATCAAATCAGTACCCTCCGAATCAAGGTGGAGAGATTCAGAAAGATTCAGAAATTTGGACATAGATACAGCTTTAAATGTTTTGTCTACATACCCGGGTCTGCCAGGGAGTGTGCTGGAGGACCCCCATGGCCCCCCCCCGGGCTCAGTGACTGGTGCCTCCTGAGTCTGGGAGGGAGGGGGCATCCAGGGTCCCCTTGAGGTGGATTGTCGAGCTGGGGAAGTGAGGTGGAGGGGCCTATGCAGCACACTCCCTGGCAGCCCTAGAAGTGGACCGGAAGTACTTCCAGTCCACTTCCAGGTTCACCACCAAGCACATGGATGGCCCCCTGCACTCCTGTGGGATGCTCCATGCACCCCAGCATCATAGTGATCATGAGCCATGCCTGCTACCTCAACGTATGTAGAAAAAACTTTTAAAGCTGTGTCTATGTCTGAATCACTGATTCTCTGGATCAGCATCAAATCTTCAGATTCAGCTGAATTGAATCAGGGACAGTGAGCCAAATCAACAAATTGAATCACTGTCCCTAATTCAGACTGAATCTGAATCTAATAGGGCTCGCTTCACACACCCCTAGTGGAAAGTTCAGCTTCTGCTGTTGACTAACCAGAAAGCTATAGCCCAGGCAACCTAAAAAAACAACTACTATGGCTCCTTATTTCATGTTTTCAATCTTCCATTAGGATTAAGCTGCTCCATCTGAAACATATAAGAAAATACAGAATAATTCTGAGGCTCATGGAGGCACCACATGGCCAATCCTGTGATTCCTGCCAGTTGCTAATACTTAGTGAATGAAAGAAATGCTTAGACTTTTTTCTAATCCTGAAGAGGCTTTAAATTCTGCTGACAAAGCCACCTCT
This sequence comes from Gavialis gangeticus, assembly GCF_001723915.1. Taxonomy (NCBI): domain Eukaryota; kingdom Metazoa; phylum Chordata; order Crocodylia; family Gavialidae; genus Gavialis; species Gavialis gangeticus. The sequence goes on from NW_017729031.1 coordinate 59,474,023, forward strand.
CTGATCTTTTAATACAATATGACTCTAGTAAGTCCCAACAGGTTCCTCAGACATAACTGGAATAAAAAAAAAAACACAATACAGCCACCCATGAGTGAACACATACACAAGCTCAGAAAAAAAATGGCTTTGAGCTCTGAAGTAACAGAATTCACAAGTGTTGTCCTCAGTACAGAATATAGATTATTGTCATCTAAGGGCATCTGTACACATGCCCCAGGTTGGGAAGCATATTAATTAAAGCGGCTCTTGGGAGACGCTCTAATTAAAATGCCTGCAGCATCTTGTGTATTCAGCATCCCACATTTCAAAATGGCAATGGGGGCACTTTAACCAAAGCTCGGTCAACAAGCTTTGGTTAAAGCACCCTCACCACCATTTTGAAACATGGGGGCACTGAATACATGAGATGCTTCAACATGCTGGAACATTCTGATTAGAATGCTCCAGAAAACTCACTTAATCGAGTCTGCTCTGATGCATTCTAATCCGAATGCATCGGAGCACATATAAAAGTGCCCTCAGGTGCTATTTTTAGCCAGATTAGCAAGGAACGTTTGCCTTTAAAGTACAATGCATTTCCACAGCATCTTTCATATAAAGATTTCAATATGCTTTATACATGCCTGGAAATTTTGTCTGTATTATTTCTGCCTGTACTGTTATGTTATCCCCATTTCAGAGATAAGGAAATTGAGGCACAGAATTAATATAGGACTGACTTTCAAAAGCTTTCAGGCTGAAGAAAACCAGACACCTGTTTGCATGAGATGTGGCTAATCATAATTCATCAGTGATAACTAATAGTTTTTTGAATATAGAAACTAGGCAAAAAATTATATGTATTTTAAAAAATGGGACCAAAACAAGATATGCAGAATTACCAAGTTACATACAAAGTTTCTGTTGCAGGTAGAAAAAAAACAAGTTCTCTTAAATTTCTGTTCTAAACACAAGCCACAAGAACATTGTCACTCACCTTTTGAGAATGTCCCCAAAAAGCTTAGAGAGAAGAAGCAGATTTTTTTTCTGTTCCCACAGAAACATGTTCTCCATTCTCCAAACAGTGCATTTACCATTCAGCAGTCAACACTATATTAGAGCCATTAACACTGTTCACTTGCACAATGATGAAAATGATATCTCTTTTCCCATTTGAATAAGGAAGCAAAAGAAACTGGTCCCACATATTATTTCAACTCACAATAGCATGCCATACCATGGAGGTCAAATAGATGTACAAAAATAGCTGTTTATTGGAGGAGAATACTGTAAAATTGCTTATAGTGGGACAGTAGGTTCTTTTAAGAGAAGTCAATAACAAAAAGATTATTCAGTTACATTTTAAGGCCTCATTCTTGCTTTTTATATTACACTCAGAATCAATTTTGCATGGAATTCATGTGAACATTGCATTATTTATAAAGAAGCAGTAGGCAACCTTTGCTGCATTCTGACGGTGTAAAATACTGCCAAATTTCATTCATTATTCCAAGAAGTCAATCATGCATTTACTGCACATCAGATACTTGGTCCTCACATTCACAAAGCACAAAAATGAGAAGGAAAAGCAACAGCACAAAACCAAGATACAGTTTAATGCGTTTGACAATTTCTGGTCAGAAGAGCATCATAATCAAAGGAGTGAACTGAATCAAGGGTATAACTGAATATCTGATATAGCTCCACAGGTCTTCAGGTTATCTGGCCATACTCCATTTGCATAGGTATTACATTTATTAACAAGTTTATTTAATGGAATTGAAAAATCCCTCTTGGATTCCAGAGGGCAAAGCTCTCAAAAATTAAGGGGAAATATCCAAACAGACATAGAATAGAATTAAATGATTGTTTACATCATTCCAAGAGTATGCTACTATTTTTAGTGAAGAGTTTACTTTATTCATTGTATTTCTTGTTTTTATTTTGCTTTTTTCTTCCTGTTTTGTTTTGACTGTAATTAATTACTTTATATCACTCATATATAGAGTATTGTTATGCTTTTGGGATTAGGGGAAAGAAAAAGAGATTTCTTTATAGTACAAATGTCATGTATGAATACATTAAACACACATGAACCCAATCCCAAATTCTGTGTACCCAAGACTACTAGGCTAGGGACAGACATTCAAAAAGCCTGAGCCTGAATTGATTCAATCTTTGCAGGTTAGTATATCTTGGCTGGCTGAACTGGTTTGTAACCATACAGACATCTCTTCTGGAAGGAAAAAATGCAGGCATGCCTGCAGTGGCTCAGGCTAGAAGCCAGGAGGCACT
>NW_017729031.1:59476466-59496441 GCF_001723915.1 Gavialis gangeticus
AGAAAACAAAAGCCTCTCTCATTAGTTCAAGCTCTTCTTAACCAACTTTTTTCAAGGAAGAAATGGAGGGATATTATCAGCTGAGCTGTTGAGTACCTGCAAAAAGCCTTAAGCAAACGCTGTCCTGTCTGCCTTACACAGATGCCTTTCAGCATTAGCTAGCATACCACATGCTGGCTACCATCCATGCTGCAGGGGGGGAGGGGGCATGGGGAAGCCAGGCAAATGCTGCTGTGCCTGCCATCTCTGCCAGAGCTCCAGCAAGGGAGCAGAGGGGAGGGGCCAGCCCAGCTCTCTGGAACAGAGAGTCCCGCCCAGGGCTACAAAGCATCTGGGATTCTGGGGGACTCTTGTTAAACCAGGAAGGGGTCTGGGACAGACATTGCATAAACTGATTTGACCCAAATCAGTTAAGTCTGATACTACATTCAACCAGGTTTATCTTAAACCAGTTTTAGTCATTTTCAAACTGGTTTATGTGCACTGAACATCTGTTCTGTTATGGGTTTAAACCAGTTTATGTGTAATGTCTGTCCCTAGTCCTACTAATTCAGTTTCGAAATCAGAAAAGCACTTAAGCATGCACTTAAGTTAAATTTAGGCACATGCTTCATGAATAAAGATGCTTTCTTAGCTGAGGTCTTAATTAAGAGTTTTTGGCACAAAAGATAAGTGGGATTTAGTACAATGTAGTGAAAATCTAAATATCTCAGGAAAGTTAGCAGGCAGATGCTTACAAGGAACCTGTGATGTCCTGGAAACCATTAGCTGCCTAATTTCTTAAAGCATGGGTGAAAAAACATACAGCCTGTGGGCCAGATCCAGGAATTGGGGAAGTAGCTATAAAGGGGCCTACCATTTAATCCAGGGCCGCAGGGACTCAGGTGGACATGGCCATCAGCAGAAGAGGGACAAGCAAGAGCTGTTTGACACAGCAAGTGCTGTATGACACAGTGGCTCCTGCCAGTGCCACCTCCACCGTCACCACAGTAGACACTGCTGCTACCACCCAGATTTGGCCCGAGGCCAAAAGTGAAGTTGACACCTCTATCTTAAAGCTTGCCATGACCCACATTCCGCCTACCTTTTAAAGAAAGAGTTAAAAATCCTCATCTTATTTACTTCTTTAAAAAACAATAGCATCATTGTATTGACCCTGGTGCTCATGAATTGGTAATGAGCTTTCCCTGATAAAGTCAGTCTTCAAAAGCGAACTCCATGTACTAGACAGAAAAGAGCAAATGTGATAGTCTAGCTTTATCATACAGTATATTAAAAAAGGCAAATGAATTTGTGTGCCTTGATTGACCAACACAAGAAATCTGAATAGTGACTAAAACAACATAATTCACTGCTTGAAATGTATGAGATTCATGGTCACTTAATTAACAAGATAAATATTAGAAACATTTTATAATAAAGTGTTAACTGTAATAAGACACTCCACTGCATGAATGATGAGGTATTAATTCACACCCAGTTGTGTTGAAACTGGGCATGAATGAATAGGTCATAATTTATACCTTATGCTTAAAAATAAAATGTAGACAAAACTATTCAAAATTCAAAGGAAAAACACTATGCCAGTCAAAATAAACAAAAAAGATTAAGAATATAACCTATTGTAGTCCAACATTTAATAAACCTTTTGCTGCATATTAAGTGAAGTTTGATCTTGCAGTCTTTGCAAAAGGATTGATCAACATATATTCCCAGTTTACACAGAACGGATCTCTCCATTAACTTCGAGTAACTTGGATTTACACTTATCAGGTGACTTACTGACTTCCAGGAAACTTTTGCCCATAAGAGAACTGCAAAACTATGGCAATTTGCAGCTAAAAAATGAGCTGGGCAAAATGTTTTCATTAGCAATTTAGTCACCAAAAGGCAGTTTCAACATAACCAAAACTATTCAAGAGTTTCAACTGAATTCAAAAAGTTGTCTTGACAAAGAAGAAGAAAGGTTGCAGAAAGTCAAACATTGAATGTTTAGAAATTACCAAAATTTGATTTTTAAAAAGTTTAAAAATGTCTAAATCTGAAAAAATATTTTATTTTTGGTCAAAATGAATATTCTCCCAATCCAAAATATTTCTTTCTGATTGATTTGCTTTGCCCAGTGAGTCTGCACAATTCTTGAAACTTCATTTTTATTGATATATATTTAAAACTCTTGATGCAGGTTATTTACAAAGAAGCATATTAAGATCTGAATTAGAATCCAAACTCTAGTGTTAACCCATATTTCCATAATGGGTTCAAGCAAACATGATCTAAATCCAAGGGAAATCTAGGATCAAGTCCAAACTTCATCATTCAAGCCCTTCTCAATGGGCTCATCTACACATTCATTAGTGTGCCATAATTATGGCACATTAAGTTTAGTACCTGTAATCATAGGTGCTAACTTAATGTGCCATAATCTTCACCACTGCACATTAGCGCAAATGAACAGTTTTTAGTGATGCTAAATGCGCATTAGACTAAAATTAATCTAATGCACATTTAGCATCTCTTGTAGACATGTACAATTTGTATCATTTGTCCATGTTCTTTATGGGAAGGCACATCACTTTAAATCTAGTTAAAGAGACCCTCTAAATGTCCCTTTGGAAAATAATTGCTTCAAAAAGAATAGAGAAAGTTTGTAGTTTAGAACATCCGACTGGTCCAGCATCCAAAAAGAGGGGAAAACTTTGCTGTGCTATGGGATGATACAATCAAAGCCCTGCCCCAGATTACCCAGACATATTATATTCCCCTGAGAAAGTCAGCCCCTACCATTTTCCATTCATTAGCTACTATTTATTCACACACCAGAGAGCTGCACTAATATTAAAAAGTATATTTACATGTCATTAATATATAGAGCTTTAACATTATGGGGAAGCACATGCTGGGGTGTCAGAAATTTACCCATAAGATTCTGCATCCCTTTCGCCAAAGAAACAATGAGCTATAGGCAAGAAAATTCAGAGGAAAGTACCACTTTGATTCAGTGTTCGTTCAGTCTTCACTTAAATCAATGGGAGCTTTGGGAGGGTAAGAACAACAGGAGAAAGCACTACCTACCACCCTCCATGGGTCCTTTGTGTAGTACAAGGGTGACTGAACATCAGGAGAGAAATGATGTCCACTCCAAAGTTGATGAGGGTTTTGCCACTGACCTAAGATTTCACCCTGGATGAGCTAACCTCTCATGTGTGCCATAATAATGAAAATGAGGGCTGATTTGCCTGATAACATATGGAGGTCATATATATGATTAGAATGTATACAATTACTATTTAAAATGTATGTGAATGAATTACCTATACTATGTGTGCATTCATTATACAGTAGTAATTTAGGAAAAATAACCTTGACCACTTTTCTTCCTATTTTCTGTCAAGACTGGGTAGATATTTAAATGTCTTGGTGGATGGGAGGTGCCAGAATGGGGAAGTGCATGCACCATAATGGCAGCTTGCATTTTATTTGTTGTAACATTCTTTAATAAAATTGTAATTATATAAACCAGGTCATCCTGGCTCTGCAGTTCCTGTCTGCTGTCAGTTTAAATTTGATTTTAACATTATTCAAATGGCAGGTTTTTTGCATGTGAATTCATTTTATTTTTAAAAAACTAGTTTGGAGGGATAAAAAGGAGAAAAGGCTGAACAAGGGAATCTGATCCCTCATGACTCTGTACTGCCTGCCTGCCCTTTCCCACCAGAAAAATTACTCTCCGTCTTTGGAAAAGTGGCTCAGTGCCATCCCCATTGCATACATGGTTTCAAACTGCTTTGGCACTATGCCATACGGAACTTCTGGCTTATTACACAGAACGGATGCCAGACAAACTGGCTGAGGTGTGGTTGGGTTTTATGAACTTCCAATTTGAAAGTTATGCTCTACATAATGTGATTAGATCTGACTGGAATGTTATTCCTTGTTTTCTTTTATTGAAGTTTAATTATTTCCTTACTGTACTGACATCTCTCCATTTGACTAACACTTAAGCATCAGCAGTGTGATGTGAGAGAGTTAGCCAGTCTCTATGCTTTTATGTAGACCACTACTCTGGGAACATTTTTATGTTCTGTAATAAAAATACCATCAAAAGCAAATCTATTCTTTAACAATTGTGTCCTGACTTTAATGGGAGTTTTGCCTGAGTGAGGACAACAAGTTGAGACCCTAAATCATACAAACACACATTTATCCAAAATAAATGCAGTCCTAATTTCTATAGAGAGACTTACAGAGTTTATATCATGTCTGTGTTTATTTTAGACTCTAATCTTGCATTAAGATCAACACAAGGGAAGTGTTGCACTTCCCACAGAGCTCACGGTGGGTAAAGCAGTCCACCCATGTGGATTACAAGGCAAAATAACAACCTTAATTTTTATGCCCAAAAAAAAAGATACAGAGATTTTACCATATGCCATATTTTGATTATAGCAAACGTGAATGGCTGAATTATGGGACTCTGATGTTAGTGGGGGGGGGGGGTTGTCGGTTCCCTTTGTATTGCTTGGTGGGAAATGTTTTCTGCATTAGAATATGCACTTTATTTTAAAGAGGAATTTTATAATAGGTTTATACCAATGATTTTCAGACAGGATGCCATAGCACACTAGAGTGCCTTGAGATCCTTTTAGGGGTGTTGCAGGGTTGCAAACACCCACACATGATTCACAAAATAAACTCAGAGTTTTCAAATAGAAATCCATAATGTCAAAAACCTTCTGTTGTGGTCTTTCTAAGTTCTTTGCAATAGTGAAGAACTGTACTATTATTCCATAGTCAAAAACTAAGTGAACGTTAAGAACTGGCATTTTTGAAGGGTGCCTTGAATCAAAAGTTTTAGAACCACTGGTTTATATAAACTCATGGCTTTTAAGGTCAGAAGAGATCACTATGATTATCATTTTCTCTGAATTCTGTCATAATACAAGCCAAAGAGGGAAGTTATAATGTCTTGGATTATTTTACCTCTTTATAGCTTTTTCCGATCCACGTAGTTTAATAGGTACCAAAGATCATTACCATCTAATAACTCTTTGTTGGCCTATGAAAACAGGTTTAGTAGTTAGTTGTAGCAGGCTTGCCTTTTGGAGCTTGGGTTGAGTCCCAGGCTTGAAATCTTACCCCAGAAGCCCTGCATAGTGGAGCCCTGTTCCAGGGGACAGCAACCCCCACCAAAGCCCACTGCAGGCGAGACAGCAACTTGGTGCAGAGGACGAGGTCCACCTTCCAGGCCTGGGAGCCATGAGTTGCAGAGAAAAAAGGATTCCCACAGGGAAGGGGGAGTCCCCCCTGGTTAGTTAAGGGCTCCTGAAAATGGAGGTCCTATTGGGAAGGCTCCCTAAAGTTACCGACTTCCTTGTAGGGCTTGGGAAAAGCCCAGAGGCATTGCGGTTTCCCCTTGGGATTAAGTTTATCTTTGGGGTTTTTGTGCCATAAGTGGTGTGATGGCATGTCTTATATTTTGTGAACTCTCATGTTTCTAAATTAGTAGATAAGTAGAGTCCTAGGGCTCTGCTGGGACCCCCTGTTGCTATTATTTCACCTGTTGTTTACTTGTATTTATTTGTGGCTTATTTATTGTTCACCCATACTTATCTATAGTTTATCTGTTGGCTATCAATGTTTATTTTGGGGTTTACCCGTTTCAGATCAGATACTTACCTGTGACTTACCTGTATCTGGAGCACTGGTATAAGGTTTTATGTCATTTATCCAGAGGGTATTGTTTATGATACTGGTTTAGATAGATATAGATATATGTACACATGTGTTTACATATGTACACATATGTACTATGTGTGTGTGTGTGTATATATATATATACTGTACATATGTTAATATTCATGTTCCTTTCCCTTGTGATAAGTTAATGTAAATAAATTGTATATAGTTAAGACCCCTGACTGTCCTGGCCTTTGTTCTATAGGGATGGAGGGAAACTGAGCAGTCTGAAGTTCCCCCCCACAGCACACCTGCCAGCTAACAATCCCTTTCAATTGGAGAAGGGGAGTATATAGCCCAAGTTACCTGGGCTACATAGACTTGCCCCAGTGGTAAGAAGTTCACATTCCAGAAACTTCAGACAATACCCTCTTTGCAGATGAACCATGAACTAAGTTTGGTTGAGATAAGTTAGCAGGACATTTTTAAGAAACCTGCAATGAAAATATAAGAGCCCATTACTGTTAATCCATTATCTTGCATAAGTTACAAATCCATTTACTTAATGTATTCCTGTAAATTTGAATGGTAAACCTGTAGCCCAGTACCAACTCTTAAGTGAGGGAAAATAACTGTAACTATAGCGCATAGTTAATGTTCACTAGGGCTGTGTGAAGCTTTGGTCCCTGATTCTATTTGGCAGAGATTCGGCCCAATTCAGTGGCTGAATCTCTGAATCCGAGGACCCTTTAATCTCTCTAAATCAAACTGTAACCCTCTGAATAGATACGGAGAGATTCGGAAAGATTCAGACATAGATACAACTTCAAATGTTTTTTCTACATACCTCTAAGTACCAGGCAGCTTGTAAATGCTGTGATGCTGGGGCGCATACAGCACCCCACAGAAGCACAGGCAGCTCCCCAGCGCACTCAGCAGTAGACCCAGAAGTGGACCAGAAGCACTTCCACCCCCACCCCACCCCCCGCACCCTTCCCCAGCTTGGCAACTAGTGTCTCCTGGGTCTGGGGAGTGGGCACCCAGCATCCCCCCATGGCCGATCACCAAGCTGGAGTGCAGGGTGGGGAAAGCCCTCAGCGCACTCCCTGGAGGACCCAGAAATGGACCGGAAGTACCTCCAGTCCACTTCCGGGTTCACCACCAAACAAATGGAGGGCCCCCCTCCCCCCTGCACTCCTGTTGGATGCCCCATGTGCCCCAGCATTGCAGCATTCATAAGCTGCACTGGTACCTTGAGGTATGTAGAAAAAAAACCTTTAAAGCTGTGTCTATGTCCGAATCGCTGATTCTCCAAAACAGAATCAAATCTTTAGATTCAAATTTGGCTGAATCGAATCAGGGACAGTGCTCTGAATCAAAGAATCAAACTGTTCCTGATTCGGGCTGAATCCCAGTCAAATAGGGCCTGCTTCGCACATCCCTAATGTTCACACTTAAAATAAAAATCCCAAGAGTAGTTTTGTATTATCTAAAGAATATCATTGCAACACCTGTATTATTATTAATTTGGTTCTGAACAAAGCAAGGCCCATAGTGTTTCTGAAACAAATATAAAAAAACCCCAAACCTCAGTTGGGCCCTCTTTAAAGACATTGTCCAGAAAGATAAAATGCTAAATGCACGTCTTCTCACTTATCTTCAGGTGCATGAAGGTAAGTATCTGCAACTTAAAATAATGTTTCTATGTCCATTTACATATCAAGGTAATTAAATGATATGACTATATCACCTGGATAACAAAAAAGCATTGGAAAACCTTGTAGCATCCGATGTCAGAACTGGCAAAAAATGGGCCAGTGTCTACAGTTACTCATTTGAATTAATAATAATAATTTGCATTGTATGATGTCCATGACAATAACACCAATGTTTTACCTTTTCCCTCATATTCTGTGAACTCCTGTACCATCAAGCATTCAATGGAGGAGACCCAGCAGGAGATCCTTATTAACAATAATCACTTCAATATACATGAAATGTTTTCTCCCCACTCCCCTCTCTGCTTTATCTTTTCTCTTTCTACTCTGTACCTATTTACATTCCCACTGACATCCTGCCACACTTTTAGCTTCTCTCATTCCTTGGACCAGCAGAGACTCCCTATTCCTAAAGAAGGGTGATAGCACCGGAAAGCTTGTCAAGAACTTTTTTCCAACTACTCAGTTGTTCTAATAAAACATCACTCATCTACTCAAAGAGCCTTGCCTGCCTATGAGATTAAAATAAGCATATTTCCTGCCATTTTGCCTCAAATGTAACTATAATTTCTTCAACTGATTCTGATATTGTGTATGCATACTGCTGCCCTCTACTGGATAATGTTAAAAACAGCTAAACTGTGTGTCATGGGTCCTGTTTCCTTAACGAATAAGAGAAATACTCCCTTGTAGTTGTAGCGAAAGAAGATGGGTTTTTGGAGTTCATATGCCTTCAGAAGGGCCACAAAGTTCCAAGTAGCCATGGTATGCAACACAGTGCCAATAGTGAAATTGCTACAAGATCACAGAACTGTTAAAATATAATGTTGTTTTCCATTCAAACCCCAAGTGATATTGTAACAAGGTTTTACTATACTTGCTGTCAGTTTGTATTAAAAGTCCTATGGCAGTGAAAAAAGACAGAGATGGGAAGAAGAGGACAAATTGAGAAAAGCAAAAATCTTGTTGGGGGCAGAGAACAAATTTGAGCAGCTGAGAGAGTCAACAGAAACATTACTTGAACTGTAACAGGTCACAGTTTACAAAGTATTCCCTTTGGATCAGTGGTTACAGTAGACCAAAACTTAAGAAGAGGAAGGGGGGGGGGTCTCATCACAAGCTAAGCTGAAGAAGGAGCAGTAAGGGCTCTATGCCCAAGCCCGGGAGATAAGGAAAAGAGCTGCGCTCTCACCCTTGGAGATAGACAGATCCTCCTTGCAGGGAGGTCAGATGTGCCTCAAAGTTCCTAAAAGGAAGGCAAGAGTAATATCATATGCTTGCAGCCTCCTTATTGCTGGCAGCCATGAGAAATAGCCTCTGGCAAACTCCATGGGAAAGAAAGAAACAGAAATATGCCAAGAAGCAAAAATAAAAAATAAAAAAATGTTGAATCAGACTTCAGTTCCCAAGGCTTAAGAAACATCAGTGAGGGAGACACCATCTTACATAACGGAGTGGGAATCTCAGTTTACCCACCAACCTTTTCACCAAGCTCTTCGATAACAAGCAGAGGTGAACTATCAGGAAGGCATACCGGAGAGAATAGGAAAACATGAAAACTCTTTGGAGATCCAAGCTATAAAGAGACAGTCTGAGTATTCTTAACCAAAATACAAAAAAAAAGACACTACAGAGAAACCAGAAGGAGGTTGGAACTTGGCAGAATCAATAATGCTGCTGGTATATCACTGTTCTGGGCATATTTGCCATCTCTCTTGATGACAGTAACCTTTATAGTATCCCACACTGTGTCCTTACAAAGAGGCTAGGCAGAGACCATTTAAAGTGGCCACTGCAGGCAACGAAAGAGAAACTGAAAAACAACAAAAGTATCTTCTGTGGTAAAAAATGTAATCTAGGTCATGCTCAAGTAGTTCTGAATTGATAGAATTTTCCCTTCCCTTGAGGAGGAGTGCCAACTGAGCCCTCTTAACTAGCGTCAAGGCACAGCTGCTGCATCTTCCTTTATACATGCAGTGAAGGGTTGACCTATGGATCCCCACTGACATGGGACCAGTGGCCTTTTTCATCCCAAACTCCCCCCTATACGATCCAAGGTGAGCAGGGGTCATGGATTCTTTCCCACACAGCTGAACTTTGCAGAAGTCAGAGAATCTAAGCCAAAAATGGGAAGGCTCCATCTCCTTATCCCTTTCAGATCTCAGCTACGTAACTCAGGAGAAAAATGAAGTCTAAATGACAAGTACTTACTTTCTTCAAAAAGAGGTTCCACGGTTCTGTGTGTCCTGTCAGCCTTTTAACCTGGCCAGTGTCTGCAGATTTCTGGAAAAGGTTAAAAATGAGATAATGCTACAGGATTCTAAGAAAGAGGATCTGGAAACTCAACCTTGTAACAGATGGTTTCAATCTACTTACTTCCAGACTATAGTGTTCCTCCACCCCCACTTTTTTTTCTTTGTTCTTCCCACAATGAGCTCTCATTATAGACATACATTAAACCACACTCCCATCTCCAACAGAAAACAGATAAATAACTAAACCTTCTAAAATAGCTTTTGTCTCCACCCAGGAACTCTGGTGAGATGCATGTGATCTCCCTGCTACCAAAGGCGGTGCAGTTATTAAAATAAATAGGGGATAGGGGAGCATATCTCCTTCCTCTCCTGTTGCTTGCTACCAAAAGAACCAATCAAATAGTTCATTTGTCTGGTCATTATTGTTCAGATTGGTCATATGTGCAGATGTTTATTGAAACAGAAAATTCAACTAGTGTGAGCGCAAGGTGCTTGTTTGGCAATACAGTTTATACAGTTAAATGGGTGATAAACAATTAAAGAGCAAAGGCTCTTTGGGAATCTTTCAGATTAGTTCATTAAAAAGATGTTTTAGTGCTCTTTCCACTTCAGTCAAATGGACTAGTGTTTTGAAATAATGAAGATTTTTTTTTTTATAACATCCTGTGTAAATTCATCTCTTTTACATTTACCCCTAAAATATCCAAAAATGTATATCAAACAGAGATACATATTTTTATATTTACAGGATGGAATTATAAACGGGCCTACATATTTCTTTTCTTTTTTTTTTTTTTTTTTACACTCATAATAGGTTTACAGTTGTGTTTGGTTTCCCTCAAACTAAGAAACCAATCCAAGAAATTTTTCATGGTATATATCCATGGGAGTGGTTAGGGCTGAAGTCAGGGCTATCAGGTAATGTGTTCAGGTCTGGACATTTGATTTATTGTACATGCATTGTAATGTCTAAATGTTTGACTACACCAATATAGTTACACACATTCATATAGTAATGTTTAAAATCATTTGGCCACGTACAGTGTTCCTTCTTTTCTTCTTCAAAAACCCACCTCACAGTAAACACAGATTATTAGAGATCGTACTATTAAGAGTGCGAGAAACAAAACTAGACATGGTTAATAAAGAAATGAAAATCAAATTACATCCCAAAGCACAGCATTTTTAGCAAAGTTTGGCTCTGTGGTAAAACAAAACTACAGCTGTCAAAAATATGGCATTCTAACCCCTTAACAAATTAAAAAATACCATCTGCAGGCAATGCAGTGCAGATAAACAGATGTTGCAAAAGTACAAAGCCCAGAGAAGAGAAAATGGGTTGACAGTTCTAAGGTTAATATGTCTGAAAAGAGATAACATATGCTTCTCTGATGAAGAGAAAGAGAGACTGCAAAATGCAACAATTGCTAATGTTTATAAATAGCTATTGAACTGCTAATGCATAGTAAATACCTGCATTCTTTTTTTTTTAAGTTTCCTTAAGAACAGTAAGTAAATCAATTAGAGAGGACTACAAGTTCAGCATCTTTCCATGTACCATTAGTTGTTTAGTTTAGCTGGAGAAGGTCCCTACACTATCTTTAATCTGCTTGTGGATTTTTTTCTGTCCAGGAACACCGCTCATTAAAACTAACTCTTTTGAAATATGCAACACTGGCTAGCTATTCCCACTTACTAATGGTCCTGAATTGATTCTTAATTAGTTGCAGTTTTGGACAGAATCCAATTAAAATAGCTGAGTGCTCCAATAGGAGAGAAGGCATGGGCTAATACGTGCTCTGCTTTGAGCTGCTGAAGCATACATTAAGCTAGCACTAGCAATGGCAGCTAGGCAAAATGTGGCAGGATTCAAATCATACTGTTTTCAGGTTTTGAACAGAAACCTTCATATGGTAATTTATCCTCAAGCTATAAAATCTGATCAAGAAAGGTACACAAATGCTGTTAGAAAATTACATTCTTCCAGTTCTCTCCTAGTTCTCTTAAGGAAAAGGCAGGATACTAATTCAGAAGAAGAGCACGAAATCTTTTCAATAAATCACCGAATCTTTTCTGTATGATTTTATTTGCAATATATTTTCTAACCCTCTGTTTATGTTCCAAAAAGCCTTTGGGAAGCAAAGACTACATTTTCATGTTTTCCTTCCAACTGACTGAATAGTTGCTATGAGCTGAACCATATTTTTGTTTATGAGGGCAATCAGAGGTCATCGTACAGGTACTGCTTTATGGTTTGAGTTTAATTATAGAAAAGTGGGGTATCAGAAAAGCAAGGTCCTCTAAAGCACTATCTGGAGAGGGTGTCACTGCTGTTAGGTGACAGCGATGTCACGTGAACAGCTTTTGTATTCAGCAGCAATAATTCACTGCCTGCATGTGGGGATTGATCCCAGCTATGGTATCCCCAGAGGAGCCTCAACTAGGAATGGATTCACATATTCTTTGATCTGCAGATTAACATGAGCAGGATCACAAGCCTTTGTCTCTTGTAAACATCTTATGTCCCTAAATTTGTATCCAGCAAAAGGCTGAGTCTTGTGTTTATTTGGGTAATGAATTGCAGTAATTAATGCATGCATCGATTCCTCCACTGACTCTTCCCTAAAGGCCATTTCCATTTTTAATTTATAGAAAATGCATACAATTCCTTTATTCAGAGCACAGCCTGGATTCTGAAACAAAAATAATATGAAAAAAAATTGAAAAAGAAGAGAGATTACAGGACTAAAGTAAGGTGAAAGAAAGATGAATTCAATATTGTGCTAAAAAGCAGTTAAATATCAAGAATATATGTTTGTAGCTATGGGGCCAAACTCAGCCATAGAATAAGGCAGGCACTAATTTTAGTGAAGATATCTCTACATACACCAGGTCTAGGTTTGATTCAAAACATACGCATGTGTATTTATGTCACACATTACAGCAATGTTTTAGAAGCAGTATTGCTTTCATTCAATACTATCCTGAATTACAAAGACTGCAGCATTTACCAAGCATTCATGAGGGAAGAGATTCAAAAGCTAATCTGCATTTCTGCTATGAATCGTGATTATCATTAAGTGTCAAAAGTAGCACTGTAGGAGATGCAAAACACAGACAATCCCTACCCTGAAGCCCTGCAGATTTTGCATTCCACACACAAGAACTTACAGTGTAAAGAATATTGCCCTGGCCTTAAGCAGGATCATTCACAAAGAAAGTGGCATCAGAACAAAGCAACACCAAATGATTTACAAACAAAACAAAATGCTTTTAAATTTAAATGTAAAAAAAACAAGTGACAGAATTATTTAAAGACTCCCATGATATTGCAGATGATGCTATTTTCCAGACTGGTGAAATGCTTTCTCTATTTCACATCATAGTTCTCTGCATCTATAAAATGTATATATAATGTGCATAATGTATGCCTGTGTGAGTATGGAAAAAATAGCAATGAAAATACACAGCAAGAGAGACAATGCTGTGCTGTGGAATGCAGTCTAATATTTTTCTGAAGTGCACAGGTAATATAAATTAGAAAATACCCTGTGGCATGTATGCAGCGTAAAAGAACACAAAAAGAAAGAATGATTTGGAAGCACACACAAACTAAAGGAATACCTGATTAACCTTTCACTGACTCCTGGGCCACGTGATGCAAAGCTTGCCTTCCTCCTAGAGTGATGGCTTTAGAAGAAGATGTTAAATTTAACCTCTGGCGCAATGATAAATTGACAATAAAAAATTCAATGGCTTGGTAATTACCAATCACTTTGGACATCGGCAACATTTTTCAGTTCTGTCAGTGCTCATTGGCACAAAAGCTTCAGCTGAAATTCTCTCGATCTTCCTCTTTTTAACTTTGTTTTCATGATGCAGATTAAATCTGCCACCCTATTACTGATTCATTTTCCTAATTTTTCATGTCTGCACCATGCCCCAGCTGCACCAGGCTGATAATTGTGGAGCCCAGCCCTGATGATTAACATCAGAAGAATTAATTATGCCTGCCATTAAAATTCCAGGTTGCACATGGTGATCAAGAAAAATTAAGTTTCTCTAGGCCTCTAAATCATTTCACCTTTGAGGAGAATGATAGTGCCTTGCCTCGACAGCTAAACTGCAGCCTGTGTTCCAGAAAAGGTCTACACCAAACACCCTTTGTGTAATTCACTAAATGCCTCCCGAATTATTCTCACCAGTGTATTCCACTTGCTAAAAGGATTTAGTGTTCAGCAAATAAAAGGGAAATAAAATATCTAGCTGATCGCTTGATTCCAGTAAAAACCATTATCTTTCTTCTCACTTCCTTTTGAGGATCTTCAAGAAGTATCAGTTTTATTAATTGATAGTTTAAAACATCACATAAGAATAAAATATCTAGCCACAGAAGTTGCTGCACAGAAGAGTGTTAGAGGTAGCTCATTTACTTTTTTAACAGTTATAAACTGAAAAAAAATAATGGTTTTAGTGCTAGGTAAAGGCAATGACATCTCTCAGAAATAAATTGATAATAGAATAAAAACAGATTCCTAAGATCTTTAGGCTAAATAATAATGGGTAAGGAAAAGCCTGTTGACTGACTCATTTCCAAAATGATTGTTGCATGAGAAACTCAAAATGTATTCGGTCTAGCCTAAGGTATGAAATTTACTAGAGCCATAAAGAGTAAGATGATATGCATTTATCATGTTCTTTGCCTACACTATGTTGCGTTTTTAAATTACCATAATCATGTATATTACTGGGATAGTTGTAGAAGACTGCAATGGGGAGTCATATTTTGATGAACAGATGTAAATATCTTCTGCCAAATGGTAAATGTCACTCACAACTACACAAAGAGTATGCATAAACTATGCATCATATCTGCTTCATTTGTTATAGTTAGGCAGCAGTACTACCACAGGAAGCCTATTTAGATGCAGATATTCTTGTTAGTTTATATAGGTAGCAGATTTTTAGAATAAGCTTAAGAAAATTGGAGCAAAGAGCATCACTTATAAAATATGCTATATTAAGATAGGAGAACTCTGTGCATTTAGAGATTAATTAACTTCTACTGGAAGTCAGGTGCATAAGAGAAAGACCCTTAAATTTAAAACTTAAATCCAAAAGCTTAAAATGAATGTCACTGCTATAGCTCAAGGATATTGTATTCTATATAAAATAGGTCATTTAGTACTTGTGATGACTTTATTGCACTGTCTTACAAATGACAACTACTGTAGTTTTTGTGATTAAATGAACATTTATTGTATTTGTAACAGTATTCCAGGAATGCTATAAAATTAACTATGAAGTCATACCTTTAAGCATTTTAAAAACACATCTTAACTGAAAGTATTGAAAGGATCTCCCTACAAGATTTTCAGCTTAATCCAAAAATGTTTTTTTCCCAGGACCCCAAATGATGAATTCTGAAGTACCAGGCTTTCCTGGATATCACAGAGGTTTCCCCAGAGTTTAGGAAACACACAAAAGACAATTGACAAAAGGCTTAAGCAACAAGATGAGAAAAGTTTGAATGGATTAACAAGTCTTTTCCATCTCTAACGATCCGTGTCAATTAAAGGTTTAAAAAGGAATATGAGACAGACAACATAAAGTGGTCTTATACACTGCAAAAACAAACTGATGTTTTCAACCTGATCAATCTATAATGAGTACAGGACATGAATCAACACATGAGATGCTAATAAGCTAATCATACATCACTCATGGAACTAATTTTCAGCACTATCATAGAGAGCAAATAACACAGTTTCTATACCTAGTAATCATAACAGTATAAAAATGAACTGCAGTGGTCTGTGATATGCACTGAAAACCAACTCCAAACAGAATTTGCTTTTTCCAGAGTCCCAATATATCAGGAAGAAAACATCTATAAAAGGATACTTAATCTTTCATGCTATTTTTATCTGCAAAGAACTTAACATTTCACAGAATTGGCAAGCTTCAGTATCACAAATATTGGGTACAATTCCCTTTGCTTCCAAAGGAAATGACACCAAAGAACGAAGGGCAAAATTCGTCCTAATGGACCAAAATACCAAAGTTGCCACACAGACAGCCCTGTACACTAGCATATGTATTAAGAGAAAGTTGTCTCACCAACTCTGGTTGTGAAGATGCCTTTCATCATGAAAGGAGCCTGAAGGAATGTTCTAGAATTAAGCTTTAATGTCAGCATAGCTGGTAGTTGGGGGGGGGGGGGGTATCCATGTGTACATATTCCAAAATAGCCATGGGCCACTATGCATAACTGACTACTCAAAACATTCTTGTTCGCTCACAGATGAATTCAGACTATACAAGAGCACATAAGAGCACTACTACCGGTAGTCACAAAAGCACTGAATTCAAATCTGTTCTAAATCCAAACTTCCGTATTTGGAGGTGTCTGACTTTAAGTTTTGTCCCGGGGATGTAAGGAACAGCTATGAGGCTGCAACCAGGATTCCCACATAACCAATTACAAAATCAGTTCTGAACCCAGAATTGTAGTTCATGCCTGTCACTTGTCTAAATACAAAAAAGTCAGGCAGAAACAACAACAAAAAACAGTAGGTTGTGGGTGGGTGTATCTGTGCAGATGAAATGATAGACCAGTGCAATACAGTTAGTGTGAAGATGTAGAGAGCTATAAAACAGCACTGCCAGAGTAGGAATTCCTTCATCCCACTGGACAACAATCACATCCTGTTTGAGTCCCTGAAAATACACTAATACAGGAGCTGGAAACTTTTAACAAGTCACAGGCTGGAACAATGCAGATCTGGCAGCCCGGTGGCTTCAGTGGCACATCAGCAGCAGGGGTCTTTCCCGCCATTTCTTTCAGGCCCCTGCTCCCCAGCTGTTGTACGCAGGCACAGACCCTAACAAGTGGGGAGCTGCACTGGGACCAGATACCTGCAAACTGCATCCATGATGCCACCACTTGTCCCACTCCCCCTCTCCCCATTCCCCCTGCTGGGACTCAGGCACAGCTGGAACTGCCCAGCCTTAGCACAGCTTCCCACTGACTGGAAGCTGCATCCATATGGTAGCTGGGGTGGAGGTGGGGGGTGGGAGGGAGTCAGTAGAAGCAGTGGCAGCACACACAAGCACACCTACGCATACCCAGTTTGCAGATGTCCGGCCCTGGCACAGTTCCCCATGAGCTGGAAGCTGCATCTGCACTGCAGCTGGGGAGAAGGGGGCTGGAAGAAGAAGTGGCAGTACAGATGCAGCTCCCAGCTACCTGGCCCTAGCATGGGAGTAGTGGAAGTCCCCCACACACACATGCTGCCAAAACTATCCAGCCCACATTGGACCAGCACCAGGAGGGCAAGCAGAAGAAACCTCCTTGCCCTGGCACAGCTCACCACTTCCCATCCTGGTCCAGGCACAGATATGGGTATAAGCAAAGCCCTTCAGCATCACAAGCTGGATCCAGTGGCTCTGCAGACTGGATCTGGCTTGCGGGCTATATGTTGCCAACTGTGCACTAATATATCTACTTCTGTAGCATACTACAGCATCTTACCCTTAACAGTGGGCACATCTACATGAGATGCTTAATGCTCAGTAGATTAATGCACAGCAAAAATCATGCTAATATGCTAATGAGCAGTAGTGTTAGTCTACTCCGCATTGTGTCACCCAAAAAGCATGTGATCACATTAATGCGCAGTACAGCAGCCTACTGCGCATTAATTTAGTAATTTGATTATACAAGTACTAAATTTAATGTGAAGTGGGCACTGTGCATTAATAAACGTGTAAATGCACCCAGTAAGTTACAAAAAGGCAGTGAGGGGGCAAAGTACACACGCATCTTTTATATCAACTCTTTTTCATGATGGTAGAAGAATGCATTTAGGTGCCAAAGTCTACTTATGCACCTAACTGGTGGAACAGAATCTGGCCCCTGGTGCTTTGTTTTGTTTTTAAAAGTCTTAAAGTGGTTTCTGCTACTTTCTTATTTCCTGCACCATCTCATTCTGGAAGATATTCCACTAGCTTAGAATAAAATTTGATATGGAAAAAATAAACTATCACTCCTAGTGTGACTCCTTTTTGCAATAAAAAGTATTGCTTTCCATTCTTGCTGTTTACATGTGTGCTCTACTGCCATGAGCAACACACACACACACACACTCACTTAGCCAGATTCTACATCACTATAATAAGATTCTGCTACCCTTCCTTCTGTTGAGCAGTTGCTTATTCTGCCATTTTTATTTCACTGGGATAACTGGTGGAATATATAACTGGTCAACATGAATAAGGGTTCCAGGATCTTGCCCATAATCTTTATTCAGTGAACAATCCCTCCAACCCCCTATCCTTATAGTGGCTCTTTTCAATTAGTCAGTATCTTTTGAAGGAACATTCAGTTGCAACACACCAGATGAGATTTCATCTGATCCTTGTTAAAAAGGGACTGTCACCTCCAAGCTCCCAAATTACACTGACATTTTCCAGGTTGCAGATATATTTAGGTGCACGTTTTGTTCACCTTTCAAACAATAATAGTCTCATACACTATTCCTGCATAGCGTATTCTCTTTGACATGGTTGTTTTTCATGGCTTTGATTGTCCAGGGAAATACATATACTTATTCTAGTCAGTCAATAGACATTGCATTTGCTCCAATTAGTAAACAGTATTACTGTATGTCCTCAGATCTACATCTTCATGCATTCTTCTAGTAGCTGATCTACATATGATAAAAGACTCATTTTTAATTGCCAGAAGAAAACATCCTGAAAATCCAAAGTAACTACACACATAACACAAACCAGAGCATCTCACTCAGTGGGAACATTTACATATGCCTAATGCACTGTGGTTACTGAGAATTAAGTTTAGTACCTGTAATAACCGGTAGTAACTAAATGTGCAGTAACCAGTGCTACTACATGCATTTTAAGTGTTGCTAATTCTACTTCACATAAAGGCAATAGCACAGTTTTTGCTGTGATGCGCTAATGTGCAGTAGAATTAGTCTACTGTGCATTTAGTGTAGACAGGCCCACTGGGCATGTCCTTAACATAAAGCCTAATAGCTAATCAAAAAATTGTTTTAGACCCAGTATAGGTATATGGGTTGGGGTTTGGATGTATATGCGAATATGTGCACCAGAGAAGGAAAATATGTGAATGTTGAATATAAACAATTCTTGAATTCTATGACAGTGTGATGTATTATGTATAAAGGCCTGCTGATTTTCATTTTTATTATTATATTAGTATTTATTTATATTATGGCAGTCATGAACTAAAACCCATTGTGCACCAACACAGGAAAAAAAGACAGTCTCTGATGCCAAGAGCTTACAATCTAAAGGGTGATGACCCATGACACATTTACTGTGTAGTAAATTGACTTTACTACATAGTAAAGTTGCAGCACACACACAACACGCCGCCCTACAACATAGTAAATCGCTCAGATCTCAAGTGAAGTTACCCCTCAAAAAATATGCAGTAACAAAGTTACTATGTAGAATGTCATATGTCCACTCCCATAGTAAAAGACAGGAGACAACGGGATGACATACACCAGGGATGTCAAACTCACCTTGTGCCCCAGGCTGGATCCACACTGTGGGGCTCCTTGCAGCCTGGATCCAGCACAGGGTACAAGGAAGAAACTACAATGACCCAGGACATGTAGCGGCAGCTCCACCCCTTGCATCATGCTATATGCCACAGTGGGAGCTCTAGCCCTGGGTCCAGGCATATGATGGGAACCAGCACCTGGAAAGGTAAAGCTAAAGCATGGGTAACAGATGAAGTATCCAGAGAGTGACCAGGGCTGTGTCAGCCTTCACTTATCCTCCTGCCACCAATCAAGATGTCCACTGGAGCCCAAAGGCCCCATATTTTGCAACAAGCCATGCCATTGCCCATGCCCCCCACAACTTCTGGTGAACCACTGGTAGTCCAGTGGGCCACAGAGAAGAGCTCCAGCCTGTCGGCCAGATGTCTGATACCTGTGACGCAAACAGACCAATAGGGAAATTGAGGGAAACAAATGAGACAGTATTGGTCAGCAGGACTGACAGTGACCTCCTAACGCAAGTGGCCTGACACATTGTCAGGTTTTTTGTAGGCATCCTAGCAAAGTTTTATGGGGGAGATAGGAAGGAGACTAATCTGAAGGGGTAACTTTGCAGGTATTTATAGGGAGCTGCTCTGAAGCTGGAAGGGAAGCATGAAAGTTGTATGCACATCTTTGTGTGTACAAATTCTCGATGGTGGTGGATGCTTTTAAAACTGATGCTTGTTCTACAATGTATTCATCTGTGTTATCTAGGCTTCCTTTC
>NW_017729031.1:59496543-59497364 GCF_001723915.1 Gavialis gangeticus
TACTGAAATGGATGTACCTATTAAAGAAAGCCATAGAAAGGACAGTCAAATGACCTGGGAAAAATCACAGAAATAAAAATAGAAGTAATAGTAGCCATAACGTTGCGAACATGACACAATAGACAAAAATGTTCCTCTGTGTGCGTCAAATATGGGTAATTTTACAAATATAGGAAAGAATAGAGAAAAGGTTTTTTCCTATATTATTGCTAAATAAGACATCAACCCAAGAACCACCTATACTTTCATGTAAGCCCATACTTACATGAATACTAAAAACTTATTTTTACAAGGAGAAATTACCAAGGTTTGCAGTCAGCTTTCAAAATTTCAAAGCTTCTTGTTAATGCCCAAAGCTGGTGATAACGTTGTTCAGGTATCCAGTAGGGCTGTGCAAAATTTCACCAGCTGTTTCGTTTCTACACTGTTTCAGCTCATTTCAAGCTCAAAGCAGCAAAATCGAAATGAGGGACTTCAAAACAGCCTTGAAACAAAATGAGAGCAGTTGAAACATTTCAAAAGTTTCTAAACGTTTTGAGTTTCAAAGCTGAAGCTGGACTTGCCTGCAGGGAAACAAAAAGTAAGGAGAGGAAGGGGAAAGAGGCAGGAAGGACTGCTCTGAGATTGACTGACTGTTTGGCTGCCTGAGATGCTGCTGGTGCTACTGTGCTGCTTACTAAGTTATTACCTATTGTCATTTAAAGTGGTGGACTGGACTGAGGCTATAGGGGAGGAGCAAACCTCATTGGGGCACACTACCATGTCATGTAGAGGTCCCAGCGCCAGTGAGGGCACACCTTAAAACACACACACAGTTACAC
>NW_017729031.1:59502364-59511938 GCF_001723915.1 Gavialis gangeticus
TAAAGTGGTGGACTGGACTGAGGCTATAGGGGAGGAGCAAACCTCATTGGGGCACACTACCATGTCATGTAGAGGTCCCAGCGCCAGTGAGGGCACACCTTAAAACACACACACAGTTACACATGTCACAAGTTTTGCTTGTCAGCAGCTTGAGGTGCAGTTTCCCAGAAACCCCTATACCTGTCTCCTTGAAACCTGGCAGGCTTCATGGCCTCAGCAGGGGCTACTGTCCCTGCTGTTTTCATCCAAATCTGCCACAAATGACACAGTTCAAGGAAGTTTTGTGCTTTCCCAGTATAGCCTATGGGCGAAACATCGAAACAGCATAGAAACAGCAAAAGTTTCAACAAAATGAAATGGAACAATGCTTTCAAAATGAAACAAAACTCAAAATTAAACACTTTCCCATCAAAACAGTGAAATGGAAGTCGAAACAAAATGATGCTATTTCACACAGCCCTAGTGCCCAGCTTTGTTGGCTAGGGCCAGACATTCAAAAAGCCTCAGCCTGAAATGATTCAATCTTTCCAGGTTAGTCTAACCTGCAAAGAATGAACTGGTTTGCAAGTGAACAGACATTCCCTTTTCATTTCATAAATCCACAGACAAATGCCTGCAGTGGCTCAGAACAGAAGCCCAGGGACACTAGAGCAGCCCTCCCTTCCCTTTCACAGGGAAGCTGAGCTGAAGGTGGGGGGTGGGGGGCAGTGTGGCCAGGCCCCAGAAAGCCTGAGTAAGACTGAGGAGGGGTTTAAACCCCCACTTTGGCCTGTGGGGGAAGAGTGAGTGTGGCCAGACCCCTGTGATTGGGTGGGGGGGAATGAGAAGGAGGAGGAAGAGGAGGAGGGGGGGAGAGCTCTACCCACCCCAGCAGCTCCCTTACTGCCAGGAGCAATCTGGGCACAGAGCACTGCCCAGTCCCAGAGAGGGACTCTTCCCCGCTCTGTTAGGTGCTGGGGGGGACTCCTTCCCTTCCTCCTCCCCACCTCCTCCAGTCATGGGGTGGGGAGGGGGGAGGCTCTGTGCAAGTGTGCCTGGCCCAGCCCAGCCTGGGTGCAGGGAGTGGCTGTCACTGAACCGCAGCCCCTGAAGGTGGTCCAACTCCCGCAGCCCAGCTCAGCCCAGCTGAGCCCTGGCCAAGGCAGCTGCATGGGGTGGGACCATCCCCAGGGGCTGCAGCTCGGTGACATCCTCTCCCTGCACCCAGGCTGGGCTGGGCCGGGCAGCCCTGCACAAAGCCCCTCCTCCCCGCCCTGCAGCAGCGGGAGGTGGGGGAGGAGGAGGGAGAAGAGTCCCCCCACCAGCCCCATTGTGGGGGGTGAGAGGGAGGAGGAGGAAGAGTCTCCCCCAGCACTGAAAAGAGCCCCCACCACTCCACAGGGGCAGGGGAAGAGTCCCCTTCTGGGACCAGGCAGCCCCGCACAGAGCCCCCCTGCCCACCCTGCAGCAGAGAGAAGGAGGGGATGCTCGACCCCAGCTGCAGTCCCCTGGTGGAAGGGGGGGAATTAACCCCCTCCCTGCCCCGTTAACCTAAATTGAGCCATGCTAAGACAGCTGCAGTCCCTCCCAGTGAAACAGGGAAGGGAAGGGGGAATAAAACCTCTCCTGGGCAGTCAGACAAAGGCTGCTGTCCTTCCCCATTCCCTCACTGCTCCAGCAGCAGGACATGGGCAGACACCATCCTAGCATGGCCCCATTAAGGTGAAGGGGCAGGAGGGTTTAATTCCCACCTCTGTCCCTTCTGTCCCCAGGGACTGCAGCCAGGGTCTGGCAGCCCCAGCCACCCCCTCTGCCTCTGCCATTCCCCAGCAGACAGGCAGACCCCAGCTGCAGTGGTGGGTAGGAGAAGGAGGGAAGAATTAATCCCCTCCCTGCCCACTTTGCCTTAACAGGGCCATGCCAGTCAGTGTCTCACCATGTCCCTGCCCCTGATCAGGCTACAGAGTACAAGGGTGGGGCAAGCCTGCTCCACTGGAGAGCCACGAAGAGCCCAGCCCAGAGAGCATGCTGGGATGCTGGGGGACTCGAGTTTAACTTAAACCAGGAAGGGGTCTGGGACAGACATTGCATAAACCGGTTTGAGCTCCGTCAGTTAAGTCTGATACTACATTCAACCAGGTTTATCTCAAACTGGTTTCTGAAACTAGTTTATGTTCATAAGGAAGTAGGGCTGAAAAGGACCGCATGAGATCAACTAGTCCAACCCCCTGCTCATGGCAAGATCACCCTTGACAAAAACCATCCAAGTCAAGCATCTATCTAACCTGCTCTTGAAAATTTCCAAGGATGGAGATTCTACAGGGATGGGGGGAGCTCGTTCCAATGCTTGATCATTCTCATTGTCAAAGTTCTCCCTACTCTGCAACCTAAATTTCCCTTTTTGCCATTGCCCTAGTTCACCCCCTAGAGCCACAAAGAAAAGTCTATCTCCATCATCTTCATAATTACCAAAGGTATTCAAAGGCTGTTAAAGTGATTCAGGTTTGACTCATAAAACCAGTACAGTTGGCTTGTGAGTAGAATAGATATAAAGGATTTTGTGATTAGTCCAGGTGCAGGGATTTCTCGTCAGTCACAATGAAGAAATGTATTTCCTTGCTGCTCTCATCAGTGTCCTGAAAAAATACTATTCTTTGCACTTCTGTAGTACATCTCTCAGAATAGAATAGTCTGCAGTTTGTTTTTATCAAAATATATATCAAAAGATTTTATATGCATTTTATCAACATATTTTAGGGTGTGGAACATCCCTGTGATGGGGGACCATAATGCAGCCGGTCTAATTATTGGCCTGCCTACCTGTCTGGGGCAGTTCACCCATCTGCCTTGCCTTTGATATAACTTAATAGTAGTTGTTTATAAGGCAGGAGGCTGCCCATTTACTGCTCAATGCCAAGGGTGTAATACATGGCTCCGAACCTTCCCTTATACTGTGTCCCACGCCTCACAGATGGCATCACTATATGGCTCTGGCCCCACAATGGACTTCCTTCTCTGCCCAAATGGCATTAGGACCCCACCTGGATCCCTCCTTCCCACATAGTCTAATCTGCCATCATTCTGGCCTGCAAAGTTCCCTAATTCTTTCTCCTTCTTGGCAGTGGCTCCCTCCAGGACCTTTGGCCACACAGGTTCTGGCCTTGCCTCTAGGCCAATTGAAACTCCAGGCCTCTGGCTCTGGCTGTCCCTTGTGGTGGGCACTCTGGCCATTCGACCATTCTGATCTTGGACCCAGCATTGACCAGTCAAGGGTTTTTCTAGTTAGGTCATTGAGCCATTCACCCTCTCTCTCACATATGGTTCTGCCTTCTCGGGCCCCTCCAAACCCAGCTCACTCAATCACCAAAGCCGGCCTATGTGCAATACTTCAGGCCCACCCATGTGGACCCTACTCTATGCAGCCGTCTCACTTGAGCCTACTGTTTTCTCATACGCCCTCTTACTGGGCCCACTACTCCGCCCCCTCACTAGAGCTCTCAGCCTTATGCCCTTGGGTCTTAGGCCTGATGACATGCCTGGACCCCTTGCCTGTCCTGTCCACAGGGTGACCCACCAGGTCATGAGGACTGAAGCTATACAGCATCCCTTAATCGCCTTTCACTACAGAAGCACTGGTGCAGCATTTCCTGGGACTGCCCCACCACAGGCAGCCCCACCCACCATCCAACCCTAACAGGGTGCAGGGTTAGGTCATTCCCCGAGACCAGGAACCTCCTCCATCCCCATAGTTCCTACCTTTAACCTCCAGGTGTTCAGGGACCAGCAGCTCCAGTGCCAATGTTATCTCTCTGGCTCCTTGCAGCAACTGCCTGCTTATCTCTTGAGGGCCTGGGTTTATACCGAGGCTGCCAAGCCCCATCCTCCATTCCAGAAGCCCTCTTGTGGTCATGTGACCACATCATTAAGCTGCACCTGCTGGTTGCTCCACAGCCTATTCAAGCCTCTTAAAGTGCCAGGCATCAAAGATGCCCTGCTCCATTCCCATAAAATATGTGTATGTGTTGATCTACTCTATAAAATCAAATCCTCTCAAAGAGAGGTAGGATTCTGATACAGTAAGTTTAACTATTATAAATGGAATGTAAAAATGTGACTTTGTTCTAGCACTGTTTTACTAATTCACTCTTTACTATGATCATAAAGAAGAGAGGCTCATTCTGCAAAACTACTTACATAATAATCTCATCCCATCAACTAATCCTAGTGGGAAGATTCACGTGAACAAAGGATTGCAAGACTATTCCCATAAAAGTTTCAGGTCTCTAAAGAAAAGTTGGTTTGTAGCATAGCAGTAACACAACTGATTAACTCTTGTTTTAGCAATAGTCACACTGAGGATAACTGAAACAGCAAAGAACGCACAATCATTTTTTACAGGAATAATACTTAGAATAGCAACTCTCCTTATTAACAATATTGCTTAAAAAAAATCAAAGCACTCATGGGAAGTAGTGATTAATAATGTTCTAGTTTGTTACACTCTCAGTTGATGAGGACCTGCTAGCTAGGTCAATATTTCATCCCTGGTGATTTCCCTTTTTACATGCTGCTAATCCATGCTCCAGGTCTGGAGAACAGGCCACTAGTTTTAAACAGTCTCTAATTCTTTTCATTTTACAATGTCAGCTGTGCTTCACTTAAAAAATATCTTAATTCTGAAACAATAATAGTGTCTTCCATGGGCCATAAAATAATGGAACAGAACAAACTGCTGGCAATTTAATATTTGGTGGTGTTCTAAATCAATATAATTTTTGAAAAAATCCTGCCAGCCATTATCAGAGGAGGGGCTTTCTGCTGAGAAGAAAACCAGAAGAGCAGCCATGCAAAACATGGCCTCATCTGATCTTCCAGAAAGGGTTTCTGTAACTTTTTCATATATCAGTTCTTTCTTCATAGTCTGCTATGGTAAGTGTTGAAAATGCTAGTCCTGATCAGAATCAGACTAGAATTCAGACTGTCTGCAATGCTCATACATTCTGCACTTGCCAGTCTGATCCTCAAGGGATTAATGGAGAAAAAGGAGACCTTTTTATGGCAATTTCCCCTCCTTATTCTGTAGTCAGGATAACCACTGGCCACCAAAGGTCAGGAGAGAAATGAGAGACAATCAGCTACTAAGGCCTGCCAAAAGACAAAGATAAATTGATATGTATGTGGGAAGCTGGACTGAAGGGAGAATTAAAAATATATATATCCCCAGTGTTCTGGCACTAGTGACGGAAGACAGGCAATGACACACCCCACTTCCACATGTCAAATCTGTTTCCATATATTAACTGGAAGCATTGGAGGAATGTAATGTGACATCTCATCAAGAATCAGGCCCCACATCTGTATGTAGTTCTCTACCAGACACTGTTATCACTGTTTCACTAGCTCAGAGATACAGTTCTATTGCGAGTCTTAACTTGGACTAATGAATACAGCTGAAAAGTGTTGTGAATTAAGCGATCTGTATGTTGACCATCACTTTAGCAACATTTATGCAGGCCTCCCAAGCTGGGAAATAAGGCAGGAAATGTCACAAGGGGAGTCTTGCCATGATGATTCAGCACATCAGGATTTTAGTTAAGTCAAAAATTCCAAACAAATAAATTTCCTCAATGCATTGTGTTATTTTGAGTTTCAGTGCCTTTTGAAACTGAAAATGTAGATGCATACAACAGATTGAAAAAAGTTGTTAAAATGTGTTTGAAATCGTTTATTTTAAAGTCAGTGGTGTGCAAGATTTGAATCAGTTTTTGTTTCATCTAAACTGTTCTGTCCATCAGCATCTGATATCTTACTGGAACTGAGTCAGATAAAGTGTGCCATTAGTCCATTCTGTTATGATATTTGGCTCAGGGTCCACAACTGGAATTTAGTTCTATCCATATGGGAAGAAATCCAAATGATAAAGAACCTGTATATTGAACAGAGTAGCAACATTTCATTCATGCAGAGCAGGAAAATTTAGTTCCTGTGGGTTGTGTTACTGGGAGCTCCTTAAATCAAGGCACTGAAACTCAATATTGAGGTACATAAAATATAAGCGGTATTGATCACGTCTGCTATGAATGGGTACTCTAACAGGACCTAATCCTGTAAGGTGCTCATTACCTTCAACTCCCATTCAATTTAATAGGAATTGAGGGTCATCTACACTTTTCAGGATTAGCCCCTAAACTCCCAATGCCTTGTTCCAGCACACACTGGGCTTAGTATAAAACCTGGAAACATTCTCTGGGGAAATCTCTTCTTCAGTTGCTTTAAAATCCAACTTGGAGCCTGAGGAGGGCTATCTGGAATAAATCATAGGATATACTTTCATTGGAAGAGGTCATCCCTTTGGTATGGGCTCCAGGGATGAGATTAAATAACTTCTGGTTTAAAGGTGAATGCTGTTTTATCTAGTGCCATACTAGCAATCAGTTCTTACTTGGATAACTTTGCTTTATATTAATAAATTTGAGTGACTTTTTCTTCCGTCAGATATGGGGCGACAGTAAATAAATGCAAAAGAAGCATCCAGTGGGGGTTGAAGGAACACACCAAGGTTACACATAGGTACTCATATTTATAATCAAGCTTTATTTTCATGAAAAGTTTCTACAGCACAGACAGATACAGCAACTAAAGTACAACAGAGCTTGCTATCAAGCGACACCCTTCTTGGCCTGTTCCTGTAAATTTTCCACAGTGACATGTTTTATTGCCCAGGAGACACCACATGATGGCTATTTACTTAATGACTTGGGAAGCCCAGCCAAAGAGTGTGTCTCCAGTCCGGCATGTTAGTTCCCTGCTTGCAGATTTACAATTGAGCACCATTTTGGCATTCAGTCTGAGTGTTAAAAGTGTTAGGGGCCCATTTCACCACGTGAAGTATAACAGCCTTGTCTGCCTCTACATCACCAAGATCCCCTGAAAGACACAGAACAGAAGTGCCGTCTGTTTGGAGACACGTATGTGCTGCCCTTCAAGCCACTGATTAATATTTGCCATATTCTTGTAGCAAACCTCTATGTCAAATTCAGCGTTTTCTCTCTTCTGCCCTTCCCTTCTTTGCTCCTGCCTAATTTTAGAGACAGACAGCTGTAATATGCAATAAAAACATAACTCTTTACACTGAGAATGTCATCACTTAAGAATACAAGAGAGTGGTATGTGTCATGTATGTCTGCAAAATGCAATTGCTGTCTGTTACAGTCTGTAGCAACTTTTAAATCTGTCATCACAACATGAATTTCATATTAAGCTCCTTCCCAGTGCTTTAGCCAGGAAGTAAGGGGGGGGGAACATACTGTATCATTTATGGGCACTCTGGTGCTGGGTCAACCATGACATCACTCTCCACTCCACTGAGCTGTAATGAGGTGAAAAGGCAGATTTAGAACAACATAGCACTTTATTTATTAGGAAAATTTAAGTGTACATATATTTCAATTTATGATAAAACCAAAAACAAAGGTTGTGGATTATAGCACTCCTTACACCACAAAGTAAGGAGGGGGCAAGGGGAATCCTTTTGCAGTTGGTGAAAGATTTAATGCACATAAAACATGGAAGACTGAAGGGCTTGTGGAGGCTAAAATCCTGTACTGACAACCAAACTAAATTAGAGATGGTGCACAGCACGTTTTGCTCTAGTCAAATTGTGCTGCCTTGATCTGCAGGATAGAGGTGAAGCAAGAGGCTAAGTCAGTCTATGTACTAAAAAGTTGGAAATGAAATGGAACTGAGGCTACGAGAAGAGCTGAACTGAAACAATCCACAAAGGTCTGAGGCTCACAGCAGCTTTGATTATGGAAAGCGTTTCAGTACCCTGCACTGCTTGTCTAACACTGGTGAGCAAGGCAGCTCATAGCATCCTTCTGAGTTAATCTTAAGCTCAGGAAGAACATTTATATTTGAAAGTATTTCTATTTCCTAGTGCTGAAAGTGGGAAGAAAAAGATACAGGAAAACAAGTAACACTAACACATTTGAACTGGGAGTAAATCAAAGAGGTATAACACGATCTTAGCTTAAGAGGCCAAGAAGCTATGTAGCAGTGAACAACAGGTCCATTCAGATTCTGCAGTTAACTGCTCTCATTCTTCTCTTCCAATTACTTTCTCTAATGCTGTATTTCACTTTTAAGCTTGGCATCATTATTTTTCATGCTTAAAGTGAAACAGTAAAAAAATATTTAATTTTTATTGCAAGAAGAGTGAAGCATTCAGCTTCTGCTAGAAAACACAGCCAGAGCTCTACTCCTATTTACTTTACTTCGAATCTTCCCTTACCTCTGAAATCCATCCTAGAGCAAACTTATTTCTCTAATTCATCAATCTTGCTAGTAAACATTTCAGTTTGCTTTTGACTGGGACACATGACATCCACCAAGGAACACTTAAAAACCACTGCATTTCAGCTCTGTAAACTCTTTAGATCACAGATCACCTTTTTGCTTTGTTTCAACAGGGCCTAGAACAATGACATCCTGGCCCCACCTGGAATTCTTTGGCATTACTGCAGTACAGCAACAACAGCAACTTTCTAAATGTGTAAATAAATGTATATTTAAGTAACTACAGAAATGCCTTTAAGTTTTACAAAGAAAATTGAAAGATTTAGTAGTAGTAGTAGTAGTAGTATTGTTGTTATCAATATTATTGTTGTTGTTAATTAAGAGGTAATAAGCTGCCCCTTTAACATACCTGAATAAGATGTTCCTTTAAAATACTTCATCGCAAAATTTAGGCATGGATAGAACTGAAGACTGCCATTAGCCAGATCATTCATGGTCATAACCTTGCTAGGTCTTGCAAACTTCATAAACCTATCAAAGATCTGATCAGTATTTGGCAGGGTAACTTCCAAGTGAAATCCTGCTCGGTAACTGTTGTTATTCCCTGTGAGGTGGGCACTCCTTTCTCTGAGTCAATGTTAACCCAATGTCTCAGTATGGTGCTAACATACAATATACAGATGAAACATAAAACCACAGTCCACACCACTGGTAGCAGTTTAAGATGCCTCAAAATTTCTCTCAGGGAAAGATGTGCTACTCCTGGCCATAACTGGTTACATTATAGACAGTGGAAGATTCCTAGCAACATTTTTCTTCTATGAGTTTTCATGTGTATTACTAACAAATATTTTGTAAAATGCCATAGAAATATTTTAAAAGTTAATCTTTAAAAGCCAGTGGTAAACTTGAAATAGTGACAATATTAGGTGGAACTGTTAATTTTGCAAACGTACTTACTTTCCAAAAATATCTATTATGCAGAAAAAGCTACTGAGTTCGTTCCAACCCCTTCATTTCCAGTTATGCCCTTTAAAATACATTCCCTCTCTGAACTCCATTCTGCTTGCCCATCTACACAGGCAACTGGTGGGGGGGGGGGTATGGAGGGACACATGCTCCTCCTGAGATTGGCCCCCAGCTCAGCACTGTTCAGGATGGGGCAGTTTTTTGCCGTGCGGGGTGGCAGCATATGGTGGGGCACTAAGCCATGGCACAAAAGTATAGGAGTGGATATGGGGTTTTGACCCGCCCCTGGGCCTGCCCACAAATTGTTCCCCCTCCCCCTGACTGAGGCGGC
>NW_017729031.1:59516938-59522384 GCF_001723915.1 Gavialis gangeticus
TTTGGGGGGGGGGGGGGTATGGAGGGACACATGCTCCTCCTGAGATTGGCCCCCAGCTCAGCACTGTTCAGGATGGGGCAGTTTTTTGCCGTGCGGGGTGGCAGCATATGGTGGGGCACTAAGCCATGGCACAAAAGTATAGGAGTGGATATGGGGTTTTGACCCGCCCCTGGGCCTGCCCACAAATTGTTCCCCCTCCCCCTGACTGAGGCGGCACCAGTCACCCCTGCCTACCTAACAATCAACCTAGGATTTTGTCACTTCTACTCACTGTGAGTAGTACTGTATGTATTAAGTGAAAGCTCCAATTGAAAAAAAACTAGGCTAAATTGTGAAACAAGTGACTCTTCAGCCTGAGTAAAGGGCTAGATCCAGACCTAGGTGATTAGCAAGTGGTTTTTCCCCCCTTTTCTGTATTCTTTTTGTTAACGCTGGAAAAAGTATTCCTACATATTTGCCTCTCTCTACCTTCCTTCTACTGTAACGTAATCAGAAGTACTCTCTATAAACTCATTTGCTTTAAAAGGAACCACAGTTCTTAATCTTGGTCTTTCTTAATCACTGCATTTTTACAGGTTTCTGAAATGGTTTTGCATACCTAGGCATGTGTATGTGTTATGAACATATCCAGTACTATTTCTCAGAAAGCAACATTGGAGAACCTATTTGTTATTTTTAATTACTTCAGCTCTGTACGCCATTCTTTTTACTTCTACTGCATATGTTACTTGTCTAAAGTTCAGCGTGGATCTGTAATAAATGCTATACTCTGTCTCAAACTGTGGTGGAAGACACCTCATAATCATACAACATGGGCCAAACTAATTCATTGTTTATTGCCTTACATATGGACTTAAATTAACTCAGGTGCAAGCTTTGCTTTCTATTGGAATTTCTCATTAAGTTGCTCGCCATTGGCATCTGTCCTTTCTTATACCTTATAGCCCTTTCTTATTCAATAATAGCCTTACCATATGCTCTGGGCACCTCTACTGAACTTACTTTTCATCTTGAGATTCCTGAAATGTTAATCAACCATTTTCTTGCTTAATTTGCCATATGCCCTTTGATAGCAATATTTTATTTTCTCTTGTCTCCTGACTAAGTTACCCATTTTTGGCACCAACTCTCTTTTCAAAAGTTTATGCTCCATGACAGTCTAATTTTTGTTCTTTTCCTCACATTAAGGAAGAAATGTTGGTGTGTCCAAATGTGGCCAAATACGATCACTCCCCTAAACTTCTTACCTACAAAACTAATTCCCTGCATGGTTTATAATATTGCAGTTTGGCTCTCAGGTATGACACTTTTTCTCAAAGGTGCTCACCCAGCTCACACCGCATAGCACCTCTGCATGTCTCTAGCTACATTTTGCACTGTTCACTAATCACAGGATTCCCTTTCCATTTTAATTCCCTAATCTTTCATACTCACAGTCCTTTATAATGTGAAAAGCTGAAACGGGAAGAAAGAGACAATGAAACACAATGCAAAGACAGCCAAACAGTCAGAAAACCCCCACTCTATCCACACACAATCAGCACCAGCTGTAGTCCAATTAAACTTAATCTAGTCACATGCTCATGTGTTCCTCCGAAATTAGAGGAAATCAATTCAAATGCTAATGAGAAAACCCATAATTTATTATCTGCTGAGGAATGCATGTTACATTAATTTTAACTGTAAACAATTATTTTTATTGCAAGATTAATTACCCCATCTTACACAACTTCCTTTTTTCATATTTTTAAAAGGAATTAGTTTTCTGTTGCCATTTTGTTGGTCTGTCATAGTACTTTAAGCCTGAAAAAGTATAATTAATTTAGGGATATTGCAAATATTGTTTTCTATTCTTCTGTCAAAGGAAAATGGAATAAATGCATGGGGCAAAACATTGAGAGATTTAGCTGAAACTTTTGGCCAGAATGAAGGGACCAGAGCTAAATGAATAAGGGATCTTTTGGTGTGGTTGCTGAACCAAAATATCTAGGGAAAAAAAGTGCAGATCAAAATGAGAGAGAGAGAGATTTTCCAGCTTTGGGACTGAAACAATGAATCCAAAAAATATTTTTAAGTCTACAGAAAGTGTTCCACTCAACCCAAAATGCAATAATTTGTTTCATTTTCAAGTTATTCACCTTGATTTTTTTTTTAATTTCTTCTTTAAAAAAAACAGGTCAACTTTTAAATGTGAAATGCTGTTTCAAAATATAAAGTTAAAAAGTTTAATTTAGAAAATATCAAAACAAAACCTGTCAGCATTTCAGGAATGAAACATTTCATTTCATATACTGAAAGCAATTTGAGCAAGACAATCCCTATCTAGTGGCTATTAGAGCTGAAGAAAGAAAAGAAACCTATATATTTTCTTCAAAACATGTCAAGATAATTGAACATTTCCATTTTATTTGAGGTTTGTTGTGGGAATAGGGATGATGGGAACAAAAAACTAAAACCATGTTTTAGTTTTCATTTTTTCCATTCTGCAAACATTTTCAATGTGGTTGAAAAGCCATTTTTCACTGAAAAAAATTTCAATGACAACATTTCAACTAGGCCTCTTGGATATTTTTCAGGGGAAGGCATTAACATATTCCTAGCAAGAAGGCTTGAAATACTTCAGAAAATCAGAGTTAAAACCTATTTCACCTCTACGTGCCTTAGGTACTTAGGTAACCATGTAAGCTTATGCTGCTTAGACACAGTTTGAGAACCTGCATAACCCACCCTTCCCTATTGAGCATGCTCTCTAGGCTGAACTCTGGCTGGATAGGTGCCTGGGCAAAATAGTATCCCCACAACACACACTTAATGCCTGGTACATCCTAAAATCTTAGTGACAGAAAAACTGCAGGAGAAGCCTGCTCACCCTTTAGCCTAATGGCCTAGTGGTTAGGAAATATGGGAAGCAGAGGGTGCAAGTTCAAACCCCTTTTCAGTGAGCTGAGTACTTGGGTCTCCTACTCCTGGGCCACTGTTCTAACCACTAGGCAATTGGGCTAAAAGGTAAGAGCCATTCTCCTCCTCCATTTTGTTTCCAGCAGGTATGTGTACACAGCAATCCTACAACAGGTGAAAAAAAGAATCTAAATTGCACGTATGTGCCAAAAAATTACTGTTACACAACTGCATAAGTGCCATTTAGTCAGGTGAAGGGTGAAATAGGATTTAGCCCATAGTGACTGCCTAAGGGAAAGTGCTGAGGTGCTCAATTCCTTTTTCAGAGCGTAGGGGTATATCATTTGGCTCAAGACAGTGCAGTGCAAAGTTATCCCCATAGTACTGCATGTGCCAGCTCCAAAACCAGTAGTAAGTACTGTTACTAATCCCTGGCTACATGACTGAAACATTTTCAATAGAAGACTAATGTATAACAATGGGCAAATAACAAATAAATAAGAATCAGCAAAGACCCTTGTTTGTCCACATATACCCTTGTGTGAATACAAATACAAGCGCTAATGTAAGTAATATCCTATCTTCAACATTTGTGCAAATAAATCACCCTAGTATGACTGCAGTTGAAAAAGGGGTGTTAATATACAGAACTGAACAAATGTTTGGAAGATGAACAAATGTTCCCAAATTCTGTGTTTGCAGCATTTAATCATCTCTTACACACTTGAAAGAGAACTGAGGATTGTTTTGAAATAGGAAGCTATTACATGCTTAAAGGGAAATATCTTAGTGAAAAACGCCTGAATTATTTAATGTTTGTTTCAATTATTTAATTTAATAATAATTTGGAAACTATAAAACATGTAAAATGCCCCTTGTCTGTAATATCTATGTAGAGAAGACAGTTACATTGTTAGAATCTGCCACAAAAGATTAGTATTAACTAACGTTGTAAAGTCTTATCCATACCATAAAGCTAATATGGGCACAAGGTAATGTTTGAGGAATTGCTGAACCCTGGGGCTCAACAGAAACCACGGTTCAGCAACTACCTGAATTATTCTCTGCCTGCTCTGAAACACCTCTCATCTTCTGAGCACAGTTGAACATGACTATGGTATTTGTTGCATTTGTGCAAAGAACCCAAAGCATTGTAGGAGCAAGTTCATCATGAGGCATATGGCTAAACTCTGTAAACCTTGGTGCAAAGGAATTAAATAAATAAATAGAGCAAAGTTGGCATATACTAGGGCTGTGCAAAGCTTTAGTCCCTGATTCAATTTGGCAGAGATTCAGCCCAATTCAGTGGCCAAATCTCCAAATCCGAATTAAATCATGAGACCCTTTAATCTCTCCTAATTGAATTGGAACCCTCCGAATCAATTCAGAGAGATTTGGAAAGCTTTGAAGATTCGGACATAGACACAGCTTTAAATGTTTTTCTACATACCTCAAGGCACCAGGCGGCTTGTGAATGCTGTGATGTTGGGGCAGATGAAGTGTCCCACAGAAGCAAGGGGGTGCTCCCCAGCATACTCAGCAGCAGACCCATAAGAAAACCAGAAGCACTTCTGGTCCACTTCTGGGTCTACCAGGGGGTGCACTGGGAGGCCCCTCCATGCCCCCTGGCTCAGCAACTGGTGCCTGCTGGGTCTAGGGGGACACCTGGGGTCCCCCCATGGCTGATCGGTGAGCCAGAGGGGGGTGGGGGGTGGCCCCCAGCGTGCTCCTAGGTGGACCTGGAAGTGGACTGGAAGTACTTCCAGTCCACTTCCGGGTTTGCTGCCGAGCATGCAGGGGGCCCCCCTGCGCTCCTGTGGGATGCTCCATCTGCCCTGGCATCACAGTGTTTACGAGCCATGCCTGGTACCTCAAGGTATGTAGAAAAAACATTTAAAGCTGTGTCTGTGGCTGAATCACTAATTCTCCAAATCAGCATCGAATCTTCAGATTCAGATTTGATCTAATTGAATCAGGGACAGTGAACTGTATCAACGAATCGAATCACTGTCCCCAGTTTGGGCTGAATTCGAATCTGAATTGAATACAGTCCGTTTCGCACACCCCTAGCATATACCACACATATGGTAGGAAATACTGTTTAGCTTGAATTCTCTTTTGTTAGGCAGCAGGATGTCTCTTTCAGTTCTTAATGCTTCAAATTCAAGGATTTAGCATCCTGCCCCAATAAAATCTGGGTGTGGGTGTGATAAAAGGACTTACTGAACTGCTTTGCAAAAAACACAGGATATGATATGATATGATATTGGAGACATCAGATCTTCACCATCTGTGTCTGAGGGAAGTTCCTCTGATGCACAGCTACACATTGCTGTGAGTGAGGAAGGAATGAACTGAAGATTTAATTCAGTCTCTCCCTCTCAATTTGCAGGTGATATTGTTCATAGTTTCCTAGTAGTTTGGGGTCAGAAGGGACCTGAACAGATCATCTCATCTAACCCTCCACCACTGGCTGGAGCACACGCAGAGATCACATAACCCCAGATGGGTGTTCATCCAACCTCTTTTTGAATTTACCCAAGGTAGG
>NW_017729031.1:59523038-59543566 GCF_001723915.1 Gavialis gangeticus
TGCCCACTTCTGTAGTCTGTCTAAATCTAATTGCAGCCTCTTTCTCCCTTCAGGTGTGCCTACCTCTCTCCACATCTTGGTGTCATCGGCAAACTTGGACAATGTGTTTTCTACCCCCTCGTCCAAGTCACTGATGAAGATGTTGAACAGTGTAGGCCCCAGGACCAAGCCCTGGGGGACCCCACGATTCACATCCAGCCAGGCCGAGTACGACCTGTCCACCACCACTCTCTAGTTGCACCCCATCAGCCAATTTTTGACCCATCCAAGTGTTGGAGCCACAGTTTACACTATAGCTAGTGGGAGTGTCTAAGTCTACCTCTGTTGACATAACAGGTTTCTGAAAGCAGATGTAAGACCTTTATAAGAACTACAACACAAATAATAAGGGATCATGAGGGATGTCTGAGTTGCTTAAATAGCAATCTAAAGGGAAAAGGGGACTAGAAAAATAAAACAGATATAATCAACTTCAACAGAGAGGCCTAAATAAAAGAGATAGGAAGGGCTATTTATAGTTTAATGGGGTTTAAAGCCAGATAGAATTGTGAGAACATTTAATCTGATCACTTGTATGCCAGGATCTATTCCAGTTCACCCAGGACTAACTGACTGTCAAGCACTAACACTTCGGGGGAAACTGACTGTCAAGCACTAACACTTCGGGGGATCACCTACACATGACGGTATGTCGCTGTAGCAGGGCACTATAGCAACATAGTGTCTACAGCAAAAAACCATTACGCTGCAACTATATCACTATAGTGATGCACTCCCTCAGTATAGCACACCACTGCAGTGACATAGCAGCTAAAAATAACTGTGCGCCACATGGGCTGTTACTGTGCCATCATTTAGTACTTACAAAAGGAAGTACTAAATGATAGCGCAGTAACAATGGTGCTGTAGGGAGTCAAAACAGCCAGGGGCCCACAAGCGAGGGATGCCTGGAGCAAGAGGCTCGGGACTTCGACTGGTCTGAAAGGTGGGGCTAGTGCCTAGGAAGGCCAACGATCCCAGAGAGGGGAATCACAGTCGTAGAGAGTGAAGGGTTACAAGTGAGCTTAGCTGCCTGGGATGCTACCTGCGAGGCATGGGCCCCAGTGTAGGGAAAGGTTCAGAGCTCAGGATATTACCTCTAGCCATTGGGGTCTTATACACCCACCTGAGTAACATTGTAATCATTTATCATCCAAATGTGACAGGAAAGGTGGGCAGTTAGCCCAGAGACAGGTGGGTGAGCCAACATCAAACCAACCCTGGGAAGGCCCCCTGTTACAGCCCTGAATGCACCAGGTTACAGCTATGTAAAAAAAGACCACATTGCCTCTCTCACCTGGAGAAAAATCCCTTCCCAACCCTGATTCTGATGATTAATATGACCCTAACCATTTGAACAAAACCCCAAAACCAGGCATCTGAGAAATAGGATTGTCTGTACCACATGAAAATTCCAGCGCACAATGCAATGACCTGTAGTCAATCTCTAACGCTTCAGGGAAAAATGAACATAAATACCAAAAACTGCCTGAACAACTGCATCCGGGGGCGGGGGGAGAGAAGGGAGAAGGGGCAGAGGGAGAACGCTTCCTGGCCCCTGCAGGTGATTGAACAAATCTCGAAAGTATGAGATGTGCCTTAATGCAGCAGAGTTGCAAGTGTTAGGAGCATGTTGAGGGCACAGCAAGCAATCCTGCTTTCACTGAGACCCATGAAGGAAAGAAGTGAATGCTGACTTACAGGTTCACAGACTGCAGCCAGAAACAACCATCACAACCATGCACCATGATTCCATTTCCCCTATCTGCAACATGCATGGACACACAGACTTTAGAATTCCTCCAAAAACTCCTGAATTAAAGTATGCTGTGACAGGTTCACTCCCGGAAAGGCCACTGACAGATGGTGGGCCTGCCCTATCTGCCTGGTCCCACCACACCTACCTCCTCTCACCTGCCATGACTTTGCCAAATAACCACAAGGTACCATCTCCCCATAATTAAATATTCATCTGGGAGAAACAGCAGTCTGGGCTCTTGAGCTTTCCTGGGGCTCCTTCTCTCCTACACCCTACCTCTTTCCATTTGGGTGTTATTATCAGGCCTCGACAATGAGTCTGGTTTCCGTTGGATTCTTTTCCTTTCTAGGTGCTCAGTAAAGTAAGAACCTGCTCAAAACAATGCTTGCACTCCTACTTCGAGGATTACATTGTAACAGATAATTAAATCTAAAATTACTCAGTCCAGTTGGTAATTTCCCCATAAGCAGATATATCTTTTACATGTGTAGGTACCTATACATAGTACTACAATAGCAATGTTCCAGTCCTTTAGAATTTTCTTATTTTTCCAACATTTTTTAAATGTTAACAGTGTTTCAAATAGCTCCTCAGCTAGTTCCTTTAGGACACTTTGATGCAAGTTATCCAAGCATTGTGATTTGTTTATATACAGTATTATATAAACGGAAAATGTTTATATACAGTATTTGAGCAAAATGTGTATGCATTTTTCGTTTGTGAGGAAAGATTAATACATCCAAAAGAACTATTAGAAATGTAACTGACAACAATGTCTGATATTTTGCAACTTTGATATGCTGCTGTATTTCATACTAGCTCATTACCACCATGCAGCTGCATACAAGGCACATGGCATGCATAAGCATAGAGACCTGGATGCTTGAAACAAAAATTCTCCCTTTCACTACATGGCACAAAGAGGACCAAATCACAGAAACATGTTGAAGAGTATATAGATATTCTTGGGTATATAGACAGCAGTATAGTAATATGCATTCCTACTTATGTGAAACAGCCTTGATCTTTTCAGGAACTATATGAGACCTGACAGTTGTTCAAAGGGATTGGCATAAGCTCTTGCATTTTATACTTGC
This sequence comes from Gavialis gangeticus, assembly GCF_001723915.1. Classification (NCBI taxonomy): domain Eukaryota; kingdom Metazoa; phylum Chordata; order Crocodylia; family Gavialidae; genus Gavialis; species Gavialis gangeticus. The sequence continues at coordinate 59,525,934 of NW_017729031.1, forward strand.
ATTTTAATATTTATAAATATTTGGATTAGCCTTTACAATATATGGCTTTGTTTCAATTGAAGTCTTATTGCAATATGCTGCATTGCCTGTATGGAATGTGTTCTTAGTCCAGTTCCTAGTTTTCATCTGCCCGCATCCACAACTTCTGCCAAAAGCCACCACAAATTGTCACAGCCTTGCTGTAGGGCACTTGGATACAAGGATAAGATAGAAAGTGATGCCTCCTAATTTGTATCTCCTTAGCAAGCCATGGGCATGGAAAATGGACTTCTTCTTGCCTTCAGGAGCCACAGTAAACTAAAAGATCTATCTCAAGGCTCTGAAGAAACTAAAACACTACATGCAAAAAGCCTGGCAGAGACATGCCTGAGATGCTACTTTTGCATGACGATGCTTGCCCACACACCAGGTTGTTTGCCACAGTGGCAATCTCATAATTGAGATTAACTGCGCTGCTCCATCCTGCATACAGCCCAGAGGGTGAAGGACTGACTACAAGAATGACATTTTCAGGAAGACAGTGAAGTGCTAGAGGCTGTGCAACAGTAGCTGTGCAACAAGGACAAGGACTTTTACAGTGCCAGGATACAGGTCTTGTTCACTAGTGGAAAAGGACCACTGATGGAGAATTAGTCTATGCTGAATAAAGGCTGTGTGTTCAGTGATGATGTATGCATTTCACATGTAAGTTTCATATTTTTTCAATAATAATTGGCTTTTAAAAAGTAGACATTACTGACCCTCATACACTGACTGACTGTTCTGACTGACCCTTGTACACTGAAGAACACAATATATTCTGCCCGTGAAAAAAAAAAAAGAGCATTAAATGCGCATCCTAATTTGGCACCTCAACTTTTGGGTACATAGTTTCATAGTTAGTAGGGTTGGAAGGGACCTAAGCAGATCATCTAGTCCAACCCCCTGCCATGGGCAGGAAAGGATGTTGGGGTCAAATGATCCCAGCTAGGTGGCTGTCTAGCCTCCTTTTGAAGATCCCTAGGGTAGGGGCAAGCACCACTTCCCTTGGAAGTTGGTTCCAGATCCTAGCCACCCTGACTGTGAAGTAGTGCCTCCTGATATCTAGCCTGAATCTACTCTCCATCAACCTATGGCTGTTATTCCTTGTTACTCCCAGTAGTGCTCGGTGGAACAGGGACTCTCCCAATGCCTGCTGGTTTCCCTTGGCCAGTTTATAGATGGCCACCAGATCTCCTCTCAGCCTTCTCTTGTGGAGGCTGAACAGGTTCAGGTCTCGTAGCCTCTACTTGTAGGGCCTGCCCTGATCATGCAAGTGGCCCTCCTCTGGACCCTCTTCAATGTTGTCCACATCCCTCCTGAAGTGCAGCGCTCAGAACTGGATGCAGTACTACAACTGTGGCCTCACCAATGTCATATAGAGAGGGAGAATCACCTCCTTGGACCTGCTCGTGATGCATCTATGGATGCATGACAAGGTGCAGTTAGCCTTCCTGATCGCATCCCCACATTGGTGGCCCATGTTCATCTTGGCATCAATAGTGATTCCAAGATCCTTCTCTACCTCTGTGCTGACAAGAAGGGAGTTTCCCAGCCTGGAAGTATGCTGCTGGTTCTTCCTCCTCAGGTGCAACACCTTGCACTTATCCATATTGAAACCCATCCTATTCTTATTCGCCCACCTCTGTAACCGGTCAAGATCTAGTTGTAGCCTGTCCCTCTCTCCTAGCATGCTCACTTCTCCCCACATTTTAGTGTCATCTGCGAACTTGAACAAGGTGCTTTCCACCCCCTCATCCAAATTGCTGATGAAGATCTTGAACAGTGAGCCCGAGGACCGAGCCCTGGGGAACCCCACTGCCTCCATCTCTTCAGGTCTAAAAAGACCTGTCCACCACCACTGCTAGGAGCGGCCATGTACTTCTCCTAACGCCCCTACCGTGCCAAGTGACTATAAAATGCACCCTCGTTCTCGCCCACTACGTCTTTGCTGGTAATATTGTCAAAGGGAGGCTACCTTTTCTGTCCTCCTTGGCATGGTCCCCAGGTGTTCTCCCGCCTGTACCCCATCTACCAATAATTCTGGGTACTCCCGCCACAGGGCTATACATGGCTCCTACCACCCCTAATACCACATCCCAAACCTCTCAGATGTCCCGGACATTGTTGAGTCAGTTATTAGCACTCGCCCTCTCCTGGGGCCTCTCTCAGTGGGCGCTCACCCTCTCCTGGGGCTTACCACCATGCGCTCCTGCCCGCACTGGGGCCTTGCTCACACTCCCGCCCGCACTGGGGCTCTTCCTGCACAACACTGCCCCACTGGGGCCTTGCTCAATAGGGCTCAGGCAGCTTCAGACTTACCTGGCCCTCAGACCCCCTTCATGGGTCCTATGCCCTACTGGGCTTTTTGTCTGTACGCCCCTCCCTAGGGCTCTGCCCGCACTAAGGCCTTTCTCTGTGCTTGGGGCTCAGGTGGCCGTAGCCGTGCCTGGCCCCCCCAATGCACTGTGCCCCTCCTCAGGGCTGGGGCAGTGCACCCCTAACTGTGGTGCCCTCACTGGCACCAGGGTTCCCACCACTGTGGAGCCCCTCTGAGGCCTCCTCCAACCCCTATTAGCCTCTCCCAGTCCTCCGGTATAATATTAAAGCAAAACCATAAGCCAATCGGCTGTAACACAAAAACCAAGCCTCCTGGCTGAAACACACGCTCTAGCCCTCTGGCTAAACCTCACTCAAACCCCTCCCAGGGGTTTTTCCTCACCCGGGAGCTGTTTCAGGCCCTTGGGCATCTATAGACTGTAATGCTTCCACAGAGCTCCCGCTCCATCAACTGCCAGAGGAGAACTGCTTCCTTGGCCTTAGCCTAGGCTGTTTATATAGGCCAGGCCCTGCCCCCTTCCAGTCAGCTGACCGACTGCGGCTACCCCGGCAACCAACACCTGTATCTCTTCCTAGGAGCAGGGCACCTAAGTGCCCCTGCGACACACCTTCCCCCTTAAGTTCAAGACTCACTGGGGCCGCTCTTCCCTTTGCGAGGTGTGGCATCCATCAAAGGCTCTTCTCTTGGGTTTTCTTAAGGCGTCCGGCAGCTCAGTTACTGGAGGTGGAGGTTTTGAGGTGCCTCCTCCTCACCTTTTACCCAAGGCGCACCACGTGGAATTTATCAGGATGTACCTGCCACAGGTAGTCCCCCCACATGAGCCAACCTTGGTAAATTACGCCCTTCACCAGCTAAGCTTCTGCCTACCCTCCGAGACTTCTTTTCACTTGCCACACCCCTGGGTCCTCTTCCCAGTAAATTGTCAGGTTCCCAATCTCTCCCCGTCTCCCTGAAAGTCTTGGAGCCTTCCCCAGATCTCCCACTGGCGACTCAATGCCTTCTGGGCATCTTCTTCCCTCCAAAATTCCACTTTTCCTTGTCCAGTGGATCTCCTTCCCAGCCCCTTATAGATTTTTACGTAGGCCACTTCCCCAATATTTTCTTCAATGCTCTTTCTTAGGGTCTTCCACGTGATCTGTTTAGGGATACCACTCATATATAGCTGTGGCCTTTTCTCAGGCTCTGATCTCCTTCTAGCCGATTGTTCCCTCCTCTTCATCTCGCCGGCCTGGGCTTTATTTTCCTTTCTGGGCTGCATCACTCCCCTGTTCATGGATCCTATCTTCAGCTCGTCTCACCTTGGACGCGAGCCTGTCTGTATACAGCCCCTGTCAATTGGGCATGGGGTCTCACTCCTCGGGGAAGTCTTTTCATCTTTACTTGCTGTCCCCATTTCTGCTAAGTCAGCCACCTCTGGCTGCCCTTGGCTAGGCTCTACCCTTCCTCCCTTGCCTTGCAATAAGGATAGTTCCCTCACCTGATGTTCTAACTGGCTCATTTCTTGTGCGTGGCGCTTCTGCCACTGGTCCCACCTCAGGTCCCAGTATTTTAGGATGGCAGACTGGGCCTCTCTTTGCACAGCTTCCAATTTCTTATCCATAGGACTCTCTTCCCTGATGTTCCTTCCCCACTGTCCGAGCTCAGTCTCCTCTTTAACATTCATGGAACTCTTGACCCTACGAAGTCCCTCCAACTCTCGGTATTGCATAATTCTAGGCCGTACGTTCTCGACTTGGGTCTCGGCTTGTTTCAGGGATTCCATAAGTGCCTCCCTCTCCTGGAATTCCTGCTTAGTGGCCCTCATGTACCCCACGAGTAGCATTTCAAGAGCCTCCAGCTTTTCCCTTAGTGTATCCATGCTCTTAGGGGTCTGCCGTTCCCGCTCGGCTATTGCCTTCTCTTTTGGACTCTTGACTTCCTTGTACTCTTGGATTTCTAGGGCCATCTGGCTATTTACCTCTTGTAACTTTTCGCTGTCAGCTCCCAGCCTCTGCAACTGTTCCCTCAGAGTTTGTATTTCCAACTGCAGCTGTCCCTTTTCTGCTGTTATGCTTTCTTCTTTGGCCTGGCTATCTCTTAGGAGAGTTTTAAATGACTGTGCCTGTTCTCCAATGTGGTCTTTTTCTGCCTCCAGACTCTGTACCTGAACCCTTAACCCATCATTCTCTTTCTTACTATTTGCTAGCTCCCCTTCAAGGGATAGGTATTGACCGCGCAGCGCCTTATGGTTTATCATAAAAGCTTTTACCTTTTCCATTTCCCGCGCTATCACCTTGCTATTTTCCTCAGTTTGCGTACGGCTTTCACTTAGTTCTTCTTGCAGCTGATCAAGCAGATGTTCGGTCCCCAAGCATCTCTCTTGCCATCTCTCCAGGTCCTCATTTAGACCTTCTATTTGGTCCACTTAGCAGTCCTACAAAAGAAAGTCCACAGCCATTATGCCTCTGGCCACTTCCAGCTTCTGCGGCATCTCCTGCTGTTCCCCCGCCTGAATTGTGCAGGCCTCAGGAGACCGTGCCATCCAGGCTGCCATCTCCGTCTGCATCTTCTGCAGCTTTTCTTCCCTCTCCTGACTCTTCTGAGCTTCTTGAGCAATCAGTTGTTCCAACCTTCTAGTTTTCTCTGCCTCTGCTGCCACTAGGCGCCTGATTTCTTTTGCAGTTCCCTCTTTCTTACCTGGCAATAACTGTCGCTCTAAGGCTGCTGACTTTGCCTTGGCCCTCTCTTTCTGGGCCTTTGCTAGTTCTACCTCCTGCTCTAATCAGACCACCTTCTCTTCCATCTCTCCCATTCTCAGTTGCCAGGCCATGTTTTCCTGTCCCTGGCTCTCCATAACCCCTTTCTGAGCCATAACTACCCTGACCTTGTCCTCCTGGTTCAGGGCCTCAGTCTTGCTACAGAATTCCGGGCAATGGCTATCCTTATTCAGCGCTAACTAATGAGCTGTGGTAAGCCTGTCTCTTACACAACCATCCGTATCTTTATATTAGCCCTTAGGTTCATTTTCCCTTTTCAGGGACACGGGTTCCTTCCCCATGCATGGCCAGCTTCCCGGCCAATGCACCACTGTCACGCGGCGCGACGCTAGGAGCGGCTGTGTACTTCTTCTAATGCCCCTACCGTGCCAAGTGACTATAAAATGCACCCTCGTTCTCGCCCACTACGTCTTTGCTGGTAATATTGTCAAAGGGAGACTGCCTTTTCTGTCCTCCTTGGCACGGTCCCCAGGCGTTCTCCTGCCTGTACCCCATCTACCAATAATTCTGAGCACTCCCGCCACAGGGCTATAGGTGGCTCCTACCACCCCTAATACCACATCCCAAACCTCTCAGATGTCCCGGACATTGTTGAGTCAGTTATTAGCGCTCGCCCTCTCCTGGGGCCTCTCTCAGTGGGCGCTTGCCCTCTTCTGGGGCTTACCACCATGCACTCCTGCCTGCACTGGGGCCTTGCTCGCACTCCCGCCTGCACTGGGGCTCTTCCTGCACAACACTGCCCCACTGGGGCCTTGCTCAATAGGGCTCAGGCAGCTTCAGACTTACCTGGCCCTCAGACCCCCTTCATGGGTCCTATGCCCTACTGGGCTTTTTGCCTGTACACCCCTCCCTAGGGCTCTGCCCACACTAAGGCCTTTCTCTGTGCTTGGGGCTCAGGTGGCCGTAGCTGTGCCTGGCCCCCCCAATGCACTGTGCCCCTCCTCAGGGCTGGGGCAGTGCACCCCTAACTGTGGTGCCCTCACTGGCACCAGGGTCCCCACCACTGCGGAGCCCCTCTGAGGCCTCCTCCAACCCCTATTAGCCTCTCCCAGTCCTCCGGTATAATATTAAAGCAAAACCATAAGCCAAATCAGCTGTAACACAAAACCCAAGCCTCCTGGCTGAAACACACGCTCTAGCCCTCTGGTTAAACCTCACTCAAACCCCTCCCAGGGGTTTCTCCTCACCCGGGAGCTGTTTCAGGCCCTTGGGCACCTATAGACTGCAATGCTTCCACAGAGATCCCACTCCATCAGCTGCCAGAGGAGAACTGCTTCCTTGGCGTCAGCCTAGGCTGTTTATATAGGCCAGGCCCTGCCCCCTTCCAGTCAGCTGACAGACTGCGGTTACCCCGGCAACCAACACCTGTATCTCTTCCTAGGAGCAGGGCACCTAAGTGCCCCTGCAACACCCTCCAGCCAATTTGTGACCCATCTGACTGTGTAGGCATCAACACCACAGACGCCTAATTTTTTTTAATGAGGATGGAGTGAGAGACAGTGTCAAAGGCCTTCCTGAAGTCCAGGAAGACTATGTCCACCATGACACCTGTGTCCAAGGCTTTTGTGACCTGGTCATAGAAGGCCACCAGGTTGGTCTGACAGGACCTGCCTCTAATGAACCCGTGCTGGTTGCCCCTAAGCATAAAATCCCCTGCTGGTCCCTCGCAGACGTGCTCCTGGATAATTCTCAAAGATCCTCCCCAGGACTGAGGTAAGACTAATGGGCCTATAGTTTCCTGGGTCCTCTTTCCTCCCTTTTTTGAAAGTGGGGACCACATTGGCCCTTTTCCAGTCATCAGGCACCTCACCAGAGCACCACGAGTGCTCATAAAGCTGTGCCAGGGGCCCTGCAATGACCTCTGCCAATTCCCTAAGCACTCTGGGGTGGAGATTGTCAGGACCTGCTGATTTGAACACATCTGCTCCCTCCAGAAGTTCCCTGACTAGGTCCTCACTGACCCTGGGCCTGGCTGCACCTCCCCTGGGGGAATAGAAAATTGAAACCTTTTGAAGACCATCTATCATTCACAGTTTTAAAAACTATAATGTACATTTCAGTGTTTGTAGAACCAGAGATGTGACAGTTTGCTATATACTGCTGTAGCCTCATCACCAGGGATCTGGGTTTTCTGTTTGCTGTAGAAAAACATGGATTTCCTCTCTTAATGAAGAAAAGCATGGATTTTCTCTTTTAGATGAGAAAATAATGTATTTTCCCCTTTAAAGGAGAAAAACATGGGAAACTATGGCTTTCACCTTGCAGGCTGGCAAAGTTCCAGCTTGCAAGGGGCTGCTTGGGGCTGTGGGGAGCAATCAGGCAGGGGGCACCATGTGTATGTGTAGCAGAACAGCTCCCACAGCTCCCTCCAGTTAAGTCTATGGGGCCAGGGGAGGGAAGGGGCACAGACAACACATTGGGCTGTGGGGGGAAGGGGGAACAGGCCATGTGGTGGGGGGGCACATGCCCCCCCAAGATATTTGCACCCACAGAGGGGTGTGGTGCTGCAGCAGGGTCAGACCAGCTCTGGGCAGGAACCGCCTCCACAGCACAGTGTGTGGAACCAGGTGCTCCCTCCTGCTCCAGGAGCTACCTGCTGGGCTGTAGAGGCAGCTCCTGCCCAGAACTGGTCCAGCTCCACAGCAGCCCCATGCCTTGCTGTGGATGCAGAAATCTCAGGGGACATGTGCCCCCCCTGCCACATTGCCCTGGTCCCCCTCACCCCCTCCACTGCATTGCCTGTGTCCACACCTGCCTTTCCCACATACCCACTCCCTTCCTCACACACTTGGGGGCTGGGGAAGGGAGCAGTGAGTCAGGAGTGAGGGACACCAGCAGGTCTGGGGGGGTTATGGGTTGTGGGTGAGGGGCACCAGCAGGGCTGGGGGACTGTGACTTAGAAGTGAGGAGCAACAGCATGGGCAGAAGCAGGGCACTGGCATATCAGGGCTGCTCAGTGCCACCAAGCATACAAGAGGTGGGAGAGCCACAGCTGGACCTGTGTCCTGGTAAGTGAAAGGGGAAAGGGCAGGGAGAGCTCTGATTTTCCATGAAAAAAACCAAAATCAAATGCCAACATTTTTATAGGTATTTAGAATTTATTTTATTATAATGACTGAGACACTGGTAGGCTTCCAAATTGCTTTAAACTGTACATATCTCAATAAAAATTATGTTCAACTGATACCCACAGATATAGTGGAGTTTCATTTTAATCATGGAAAAATGCAGGCTTTGGGGGTTTTAATCAGAAAATTTGTAATGTTTTATCATAGAATTTGCAATTTTTAAACAGAGAAAACCAGGATACCTGCTCATCACAGATAATGCTGTAAGTATCTCTGCACTGATGGAAAGCCAAATACAGTATCCTCTGAGCATTTTTTTAATCAGATTGTCTTTGTGGCTGTATGCACTGGTGCAGATGAATTCCTGCTGAGTATTGCCTGATGAAGGTGCAAGATCAGTTATTTCTATGTAAAACAAACTCTTTCTTACTAATCAACCTTCAAATCTTGACACTTCAGTGTTATGGCATACACATCCTTTCAGTTCTGCCATCAGAATGTAATAAATCTTCCCTATAGTGTCATAACATTCTTCTCAATATTTATCCTTAAAAAAATTTAACTCTTGTCTGCATGTTAAAAAAATGTACAGAAGGATTGATTACTAAAGTAAAAATCAATCTCAGAGCTTTGATGATTTAACAAGCCACAAAAGCATATAAATGTATCACAAAAACTTTGATTGATTTATGACTTTGTAATCCATCCCTCCTCATCTATTATCCTGTAAGTACTATATTAGCAATCATTAGTACTGAAACAAGATAGAACACTGACATCTTCCTGACACAATATGACTATAACTGGAATTTTCTAATACACATATGCATTTACCTAGCTATTAATAGTGCCCTTCACTAAAGATGGACTGGTATTGCTAGCTGCATTGAGTGACTGAAGTTTTCTGTCAATCCTGGAAGTGTCTGTTCAGGACTGTTGTATGTACCAGAACAATATCAGAGTACCAGCCAAAGCACCACTGTAATACCATGCCTACCAATATTTAAATTTATCTCTATAGGAAGATAAGCAACTTGAAACCCTCTGGGTCAAGCTAGGGGGAGGTGGGGGTGAGAGAAACCTAACTGTAGGTGTTTACTATAGGCCACCAAACCAAGAGGAGGAGCTAGATCTGGAGTTCTCTTGATAACTGACGGAGGCCACACGTGCCAGGGAATTGGTGGTCATGGGTGACTTCAATTACCCAGACATAGATTGGGAGGAACACTTGGCTATGTCAGATCATTCACACCGTTTCCTGGCTGTGATCAAGGAGCTCTTCCTGACCCAGGAAGTGCATGGGCCAACCAGAGGTAACATTCTCCTAGACTTGGTCTTGGCCAAGGTAGATGATCTAGTCTATGACTTGAACATTGAGGGTAACTTGGGCGACAGTGACCATGAAATTATCAGGTTCACCATCCATCGCAAAGTCAATAGATCAACCAGCAGGATTGAAGTCCTGGACTTCAAAAAGACTGACTTTGACAGGCTCAGAGAATTAGTAGGGGAGGTGATACAGGACTAGGAAGGCAAGGCAAATGGGGTGCACAAAGAATGGTTTTTGCTCAAGGATATGATCCTCAAAGCACAAAAGAAAACCATTCCTGCAAAAAGGAAAGGCAGCAGAAGGACTGGCAAGCCCTCCTGGCTTAATAGGGACATTGCAGTCCTCTTAAGAAAGAAAAAGAAAGAGATGTATGCACAGTGGAAGCTAGGGATGGTCCTCAAGGAGGACTATACAACAGTGGCCAGCACTTGTAGGGAAATGATAAGAAAAGCCAAGGTGGTGATGGAGTTTAGGTTAGCTATGGGAGTCAAGGACAATAAGAAGTCCTTCTTTAGGTATGTAGGCAGTAGAAGAAAAATAAATGGAAGTGTGGGACCACTGCTTAACACCTCCGGACAGCTGGTAACTGGCATTCAGGAAAAAACTGAACTCCTGAATGCCCACTTGCTTCGGTATTTCACCGGACAAGGGCGAAAGTCAAGCAAGATGAGGCTCATAGGGGACATGCTGGGACTGACAGCCTCCCCACTGTGGATGCTGAATGGGTACAATACCAATTAGAAAAGCTAGACATTTATAAGTCAACAGGACCGGATGGACTCCATCCAAGAGTGCTGAAGGAACTGGCTGAGGTCATCACAGAACTCCTGGCAAAGCTCTTTCAGTATTTGTGGTGCACAGGAGAAATCTGTGATGATCGAAAGAGGGCCAACATTGTGCTCATCTTCAAGAAAGGGAAGAGAGAAGATCTGGGCAACTATAGGCCAGACTAACCTCCATTCCAAGAAAAATCCTGGAAAAGCTCATTAAAGAATCTATGTACAATACACTTACAGAAGGTATTATTCTGAATGATAGCCGGCATGGCTTTGTCATGGGTAGGTCTTGTCTTACCAATCTCATCTCTTTCTACAACCAAGTCTCTCACCACCTGGACACAGGAGACATGGTAGACATTATATACCTAGACTTCCAAAAGGCTTTTGATCTAGTAACCCATGATATCCTTGTGGGAAAACTGGAAGATTGTGGGCTCCACTGCTCAATGATTCAGTGAGTGGGAAACTGGCTACAGGGTAGGACCCAGAGAGTTCTCATGAATGGATCTGTATCGTCCTGGTGCAAAGTGGCCAGTGGTGTCCCTCAGGGGTCCATGCTTGGACCGGTGCTTTTCAACATCTTTATCAATAATTTGGATGGGGGAGTGAAGAGCTTGCTGGCCAAGTTCACAGACAACACCAAGTTATGGGGCAATGTGGTCACCTCAGAAGACAGGTTGCAGATGCAGGTGAACCTGGACTGGCTCGCGAGTTGGGAGATGAAGCACCTTACACTTGGAAGCGTTAAACTTCACCTGGGGGCAAACAACCCTCAACATACATAAAGGCTCAGTGGTGATGGCCTGACTTGCACCACAGCCAAAAGGGACCTAGGGGTAATAATTGACCATCGTATGAATATAAGCCGTCAGTGTGAGGCAGTGGTCAGCAGGGCAAACAACATGCTGACATGCATCAACTGATGCATCTCATTTAAAACTAAGGAAATGATACTCCTGCTGTACTCAGAAGTGGTGAGACTGCAGTTGGAGTACTACATCCAGTTCTGGGCACAGCACTTCAATAAGGACGTGGAAGAATGTGAAAGGGTCCAGAAAAGAGCCACCCAAATGATCAGGGACTTGAAAGGCAACTCATACAAGGAAAGGCTGAGGGATCTGGGCCTCTTTAGCCTAAAGAAGAGAAGGCTGATAGGGGACTTAATGGCAGCTTACTGTTATATCAGGAGTGCATTAGGAGCTCGGTGAACAACTGTTCACTTGGGCACCCCGGGAAAGACCAGGACCAATGAATAGAAGGTCGCTTCAGGCTTAATAGCAGGAAAAACTCCTTCACAGTCAGGGCAGCCAGACTGTGGAATAAACTCCCTCCAGAGATGGTACAGTCACCTATCCTGGACGTTTTCAAGAGGAGACTAGACAGTCACCTTGCTGGGGTCACCTAACGCCAGTTGTCTTCCTACCTAAAGCGGTGGGAGGCTGGACCTAATAGTTTGCAAGGTCCCTTCCAACCCCTAACAATCTATGAATCTATGAATCATTTTAAACAACATCTATAGCAGGAAGGCAGCAGTGAACATTTGGAAGATCTGACTTTCAGAACAGGGATTCTGACTACATTAAAAAAAAGTTTCCTTTTCCATGAGCTTACACATCTTCAGTGTAACCAGATCAGGGCCTACTGTTGATGCCAAATTGTTATGCTAGTGCTTTGTAGCTCAGAGGGGTCTGTAAAGCCACTATAAAATCCCTTCTTCAGTTTCTTATGTTGGCCCTAAGTATTCCATATGAGATGAAGCCTTGAGAATAAAACCCATACCAAAAGTGTAATGAGTTGGGTGGGAGTTTCTGGTGCTTGTCGTTTAAGCATGTTATTAAAAATAACTAAAACTCATTTGGCCCTTTGTAAATTTTAAGAGGATATTTTATAAACGATAGAGATTAATGGTGCCATTGGTTTAGGTTTGACCATGGATGACTTTGACCTTCATGAAGTAAAACCATTGACTGGCACAAAACTTGTTTTGCTGTGTGATGTTGAACTCCTCCCTTTACCCCACAATGGCTGCATTTCATTGGTGAATTGCTTCCTTGACACCAGATTCTGATCTCCATTACACTACTGTAAATCCAGACCAGTTCCAGTAATGGCAGTAGAGATACCCTGCATTCACACAGGTGTAAATCAAATTAAATTCTTTCCCACTTTGTACTCCTAAGGTACTCAAATTTCCCAAAGTTTTACCTGTGCAAAGAATGCATACCATCAGTCTGGAACATATTTGAGATCCTTTAAGATAAAGGGCCTTATACAAATAAAAAATATTTTATCTTCATCAATATTAATATTAGTATCAGTATAATATCCTCAATTAATTACTTCCTGCTGTGGCCTGCAAGTGCCAGAAGCCTTGAGCAGAGAGAGCCCTTTGAAAATGGTGAGCCATTTTGTAAATATTTTTAGTTTAACTTGCCTTACACGTTTAAGTACAATCGCAGGAGGGTGTTAGAGTGAAAATGGCTCTCAACCCATGCTGAAGCCATGTGACTGCAGAATATATTCTTTATAAGGGACTGTGCCCTGGCAATAGTAAAGAAAAGAAGTTTTCCTTCTCCTTTTCCATTGCATCGGCAAACTGTCATCTAGCAGAACCGTTTTGGGTGGTGAATGGCCTGGTTAACCTAGGTTGTCTCGACCTGGAAAGTGAATCATCTACAGTCTGCTGTGACAAATTTGCCACCTAGTTTATAGTCAAAAAAATCACTTATATCTGACATAGTTGGGAGATGGCCAGTGGGCAAGACCATGCAGATTTAGAATGAGGTGCCATCAGTTTGCTGATGATACCCAGCTATATCCTTCTTTTTCATCCACCCCAGGCCTTGCTGTCTTGGGCTTTACCAAGTGCCTGGCAACAGTTGGACATTGGATGTGGATGAAACTGAATCCAAGTAAGACAAAAGTGATGGCTGTTGGCAGGCTTTAGGACCTGGTGGAGATAGGCATCCCTATCTCTAATAAAATTCAGTCTCCCATTGTTACTCAGAATTGCAGCCTCATGAAGCTCCTGGATTCTTTTCTATTTCAACATTTTCAGGCTATGGCATTGGATAGAAGCACCATTTACCAACTCCATCTGATGAGAAGTCTGTGACCCTTTCTTTCAGATTTGTTTCTGGCCACTATTGTCAATGCTCTCTTAGTTTTGAGGACCTTCCAGAAGCTGAAGCTGCTGCAAAACACAGCACCTCATGATGACCCATCCATGTCATCAGGGGACCATGACTCCAGTGCTCCAGAAACTGTATTGGCTTCCACTAGCTTTCAGTATGCAATTCAAAGTGATAGCTTTGAACTATAAGGCTGCTAGTGGTCTGGGACCTATGTACCTAATAGACTGCTTCCTCCCATCAAGATCCCCAAGGTCAATAGCAACCTCCTGCCAATTCCACTTCTGCACCAACGCATGGTGAAAACACATGAATATTATTCTCAGGAGTCTCTCCTGAGCCTCAGAACTCCATCCCCTTTGTGATCTATCACAGCCCAATCTCCCAGATGCACTATAAGACCTTCTAACTGGGTCAGGCTTTCATCAAACAGGCTTTGTCTTAGGGCATTTGCTGGGCAGTTTGTTCCTTTACATATTATTTTAATATTTTTATCTGTCACGGAGTGGGCCCTAGGATTGGCCGTGATCCCGCTAGCACCCCCTGCCGCGCCAAGTTAGGAGATCCAGCACCCTCTGATTCTCGCCCGCCACGTCTTTGATGATATATAATTTAATATGGGAGGCTGCCTTTGGTCTCCTAGTCCTGGGGTTATAATTGTCCAGGCTCCTACCCTCTACGGGTGACCTGGTGCACCCCCAGCCTTATGGGCTATGCGTGCCTCCTACCTCCCCTTTAGCACGCCCCAAGCCTCGCAGCTGTTCTGGACGTTGTCTGGTCACTTGTGCCTTGCCCGGCACCTTGGGCTTGTCACGCAACCCATGCCCTTCCTGGGGCGCACCAGGCTTGTCACGCAACCAACGCCCCTTGCTCTAGCACCCCTGTGTTCGCTAGCCCTCGCCCCTCTCTGGGCCTACTCCTGTGTTCACCCTTCTTCAGGCTCTATTGCACGCGTCGGCCAGCTCACCTTACTCCAGGCTTTTAATCGCGCCCTCGCCCTTCTCTAGGGCTTATGTCCGTGCCCCTCACCCTTCTCTGGGGCTTATGTCCGCGCCCCTCACCCTTCTCTGGGGCCTGTCCCAATATGCGCTTCTCACACTCGGGGCTCAGGTGGCCCGTAGCCGTGCCTGGCCCCTTGACCCTTCTCAGGGTTCCTCGCCCTACTGGGCTGAATACCGCCCTCATGGGCTGGGGTCTCAACCCCCACACACCGCACCACACTGGTGCCAAACAGCTGTGCCTCCCAGGCACTGCTCTGTGCCCAAACAGGGCACCCAGGAACCCCCAGACTACTGGGGAGCTCCCATGAGGCCTCCTCACACCCCTACAGCCTCATCCGGTCCTCTGGTATTTACACAACGAACTAAACAGAACCCTAAGCACACCGGCTGTAACAGAACAATAAGCCTACCGGCTATAACACACCCTCCGGTCCCACAGGCTTCTCCTGCCCCACCTCCCAGTCAGGGTTCTCTCTACTCTGTAACATGATGCAGCTGCTGGGTCTATCAGTCTGCTCAACCCAGCTGCAGAGCTCTTGCTCCTCCGGAAGCCAGAAGGTAACTAACTAGGTAGGCTCCGGCCTGGGCTGTTTATAAAGGCCCGGCCCTGCCCCCTGGAGGTCAGCTGACCCACTCAGTTGCTCTAGCAACCCTCACCTGGGCTGCCCTGAAGCTTGGCAATTAAGCCCACACCACTATTACTAGTAGCAGGCACCCCAGTGTCCTGCTACAATCTGTCTTTACAATTCATCTGATTTTTATTGTTAGCTGTCTTGAGCCTTGTCTGGGGAGGACAGCATATAAATCTCCTGTACATGTAATGGCCCTTCATGGGCATGTCATACCCTTCCCTCAGACAAGAAGTAGGACCCCTTCAGTAGTAGGGAGTCCCCCACCAACTTTGGAAGCTATAACATGAATGGCTTCATTAGAACCATTCTGACAGCGGTTAAGAGTAGGAATGTCAGGAAGGCCAGAGCCACAATGTAGAAGATGCAGGCCAGGATATCAGTCCAGGGAGACACTAATATCTCTGCCTGGTCCTGAGGGGAGAAAAGATGTAAAACCTACCCCAGTGAAATATGAAGGAGGACTCTCTAAAAGCTGAGCAATTCTTCTGCATGAGAACCCTATGATCAGTTCCTCCATTTTTACTCATTCCTTATTCAAGCAAAATTGTTATTGATTTCAGTGAGATTTTTGAGTAATTTTTTCAGGATTTGGCCAGATATTTAAAAAAAAATGGCAGGCAAATTTCTATAGGAACACAGTTCTAAGGGAGAATTTGGAACAAACCTGTATGACATGTTAACACAGGTCTCTGAGAGAGAATACAAGGAGTCTATAAGAAAATGTTGCGTTTTCAATGTTTTCACCAATAAGCACTTCATAGTTTGCACCTTAGTCCCTCAATAATCAAACAAAAGCTTGAAATGTGCTCATTGGAATATTTCTGAAAGATCTTAGTAAGCCTTTTTTTATAGAACTGTTTCCCTTCATCGTGCTCTTTACCTCCCAAAGAGCACAATTAAATAGACACCGTTAAGAGCATTTTAAAACACTGATTGGTTTAAACATTAAAGTGTCAAGGCCCTAAAACAACATTTTAATAAATTAACAGAATGTTGCAGATCAGGGGCCCAATCCCACAGGTAGCAAAGGACACCAGTAATTTTACTTGCATAATTAGTTCTAGTGGGCCCAATGAGACTGTCTTTACATGTCCACAAAATCAGGCCACTATGGCTTTACACCTTTCACTAACCCTCAATAAATTAATCAGTAAGACTGCATCGTAGACTGATACTTAGGCACTAATTCTGCAAGCAGCTATTTACATGCTTTCTTTACTTGTGTGAGTCATCCCATTGATGTCAATAGATCTACTCACATTAGTAAAGTGCATGTCTGTGCATATATAAGATCAGGACTTTAGGCAATCCTGAAAATATATAATTCAAAGTAGTGACAAGTCCCACTGAAGTGAGTGAGCTATTCATAGGTATAAATGTTACTCTATTCTGCAGGTATTTGTAGGATCAGGGGCTTTTGTTAGTAGTAATATAGTTCATTTTCCAAGCCTATTTTAGCCCAAGTGTTTTTCCCATTTTGAATTTTTTTAGAAAAAAAATTACCCTTATGAATATTAGATAGCTTTAATTTATATACTGGATGAGGTATACTAATATTTTAGTACTCATTTCATTTCCACCCATTGCAATAAATGATTTTTGGTTAAGATACCATTTGTATGACTATATAAAATGGGATATATATTGTCAGTTCCTGAATAATTTTTTCTGTTTCTCATTCTCTCTTTTGGATAATATAATCTGACTATTACATGGAAAATTAACACACTGAGGAATTTTTGGAGAGGAGAAGGTTAGCATTTCAAAACAGAATTGTTAATTAAAGCCAGATTTTGTTGTCCTTAGCCAAGCTGAGTAGGACCTCTCTCATTGGACTGAATAGGACTACATACTAGTGAAAAGAACATTTGTTGGAGCATTCATTATTTATGGATATGACATGCAAATAACTAGTCCTGGAGTCCTGCACGCTACCATGACTAGTCCCATAGTTGTAAGTATTTACATAGCAGCACCCCTTTTTAACAGATATAAGAACAAGTTGGGCCATCGTCCACTGCATTTTCAGACATGACCACGTTGCTGACACACAGAACAGTTCCTTGTAGAGGACATATATGACCTTGTGTATGCCCAATGTGTGTTGCTGTCCCTGCTGCCTCACTTAGTTGCACTAGGGCTGTCATTGAGCCCAGTTACTGTCATATCTCTGGCCATCCATTCCCTTTGCAATCCATTCATAGATCACTTTGTTTCAGTGGCTTGACTGGAGTACATGTTATTTCTTGATCTCACCCCCAATGGAAATGAAATCCACTACCTCCTCCGTGGTCCAGTTGCTGCCATGCTTCATCACAATATTGCACTTAGATTGAGGGGCCATGGTGCAAGGGGGATGGATGGGGGAGGGGGAGACAGAGGTTCAAACGTGCTGCTGTGGGTGGTGGATGGATCAGATGACATCCATGACAGTTGGGTGGTTAGGTGGATGGAGACCCCAGTGATTGGTGTTGTTTGAGATTGATTCAGTGGATGTAAGCTTGATGCCTAACTTGGGTGGGTGGGGAGCACAACATTGCTAGCAAATCACTGTACAGGGCTATTAGTAAGTGGGGG
>NW_017729031.1:59548566-59558296 GCF_001723915.1 Gavialis gangeticus
CAACATTGCTAGCAAATCACTGTACAGGGCTATTAGTAAGTGGGGGCATCCACCTGGGGCCTGACACCTCTGGGCAGTACAGTTCTGCAATAAGGGCCAGAGTGGCCACACAGAGTTCAAGAGGGGCAGGATTGTGGCTGAAGCAGTGTATTGCTGGATGCCTAGAGGACAAACAGGCGTGCTTGTCCTGGGATATCACAGGACAGCTGTTCAGACATCCCTTGTGACAGCACAGGACAGACTGTTAGTACCTGCAAACTTTTGGTGGGCTTTATACCACAACAGGTGGCAAGGACTCCTGCTTTGTCCCAAGAAAAAACATTTTCTCCCACCACCACCAAAAGGTGAATCTGTTTGTAGCCTTTATTCTTTTTTAATATCAGCATCTTTAGGCCTTAGTATAATTTTCTGCTTCTTATCTCCCTTTTCTTGTGTTTTGTTCTGTTCTGTTTTTCTGTGATTCTTCTTTCTATTTTATCACCATCAGCTCTTTTTTTATAGCATTCTTATTCTTCCCAACATGACATACCTTCCAAGGGAATGTTCCACAACACTATGCCCATTACATATTCCCCTCTTCACTTGCATATGATGAGTGCTAGTATTATTTCTCATAGTAATGTTTGCTGGATGTGTTGTATAATTCAAGCATTATTCACTTTAAAAAGTAATCATAGATAAGCAACAGAGAACATCATCTAAAAAATATTTTTTTGCCAACTGCTCTGAATCTAAGCAAAGATTCTCACTGGGCATTTTAGACAGGAAAAACCATCTTTTTCAAGGTCAAGTTTCAGCCTATTGCTCTTAAAATGAGGTTTATAATTTAAATGACAACTGATACTTAACTAGTGGAGCTTACAGGCCTCAACTACACTGCTCTGAACAGTAGTACATTCTTGAACTTGTAAACTCTTGTGAAATTCAGGTCCAGCCTTTGTGGTTAGCCCACTTCTCTATATAAGGCCAAACCAAGATCCCAGGAAAAAAATACCAGGCAGCTTTTATGTAAATGTGGCTCCAGATGCAGCAGAGATCAAGAAATGTGTGGCTTGGCCCCATGTCTAATTAAAATAAATAGCAGAGCAACAAACATGAGAGGATGCCAACAATAGGGTCCTAATGATGCAGTTATGGTAAGGCATTCTTCTACTCCAAAGAATTCATAGGTGCAAGGGGAAGTTCTTTTCCATGCGTGAGTTTTTCTGCCTTGTAAGAAAACAAAGCTAAAACTAGGGTGACCATATAGGACCATGGGGAATCCAGGACACTGCCCCCACCTCCAAGTCAGCAGCCCTGCTGCAGGTAGAGGCGGAGGCGGAGCAGAATGGTGCACCAAGCAAGTAGGCAGTAGCAGTGCCTGCCCACCCACCTGCCTGGCACACCATGCTGCTCCGCGTCCCTGCCAGACTACACCCCATGCCTCTACAATTCTGGGACTTTCATTTTCACTTTCACCAGCCAGCCAGGACTGCCCTCCGAACTTAGGGACTCTCCTGGCCAAACCAGAATGTATGGTCACCCTAGCTTAAAACTAACTCCTCATAAGTGCAATTTGGAGTCTGAGAAATCACAAAAATTTGGGGGGGAAAACTGGTAGTCTTAATATATGTTTAGGAGAAAAACTAAGAGTTTGCTATTTTCTGCTCCATATGCTGTACATAACAAATAAATATCATCCTTCATAGAGATGTTGTGGGAAATATACTGATTAACCAAGGCTCACAAAGAAAAATCGACTTCATGTCAATGTATAAGGTGAATGTGCTCTACTTGGTAACATTACATCTGTAAAATAAGCTCTGAGCTCCCTCTCTGGCTAAACTGTGCCATTACACTCTGTTAAATGACATTTCTGAAAGTAAACATTATTATTTAGTGTATATATACTCAGAGGTACAAAGCATATTTTTCTTAATATTAACTTTTTTTCAAATACACAAGCTATTTTTAACTTTTTCTTTCCATTTTCTTCAAGGCCACCTTGCTCAATAACCAAACTTTGCTCACTGTTTCTTTCCTCCTTTCTTTCTTTCTTTGTCTGTAGGCATCTATATACTCTGGTCTGGAGTGAGATATGTTTCTATTTGTGGCCTATCAGGAGACCTTAATGAGATTTTATATTTCCATTATGAGGCATTATTCAGATTCTAAAGCTCAATATAAAGCTGCCAATATTGAGCTGGCATCAATTAGCATATAATACATGTTTTAAGGAGTATGCTATTATAAAGGCATAATTTATTTGAAAAGAAATTAGAACAAGTTCAGAATTAATAGTTAGATGCATAAGAACTTATTCACATTCATAAAAGCCCCATATTTTTTCATATAATGGTAGACTACATCAACTCTTTTGAGATTAATACAGACATACTTTAGCCCATTTGTATTCATAAATAAAAAATATTGCTGGTATAATTTTGCCTTTTCTTCCCCTCATAAAATACATTTCATGCATTTTCATTGACCCCAGATTGGCTGCACTAAACAAACCATGAAATTTTACAGGAAAAAGTTGTATTACAAAATAGACAGAAACTACTTTGATTTGGAAGGGCACTCAGCAGTTAGAAAAGAATTTATGATGCTCATGGTCAATAAACTGACAAGTAGAAGTGGGGAATGCTGTAGTATGACCTGCAGGTTACTTTGATGGTAAGCATAGAAAACAATGTTTTCTATGTAGTAAGGAAACCCCTTGCATTTCAAAGTCCAAAATTATTTTCTCACAGTGGGCAGGAAAAGCATAATATAATAAGTAAAGAGCAAAAGATAAAAGATGACCATCACTGTAATTCCTAAAGACCCATGGCAACATTCTGTTCCTGATTTTATTATATAAATCCAGAGTAACTTCACCAAAGGCAACAGAGCTACTCACAATTTAAATTAGTGTAAAGAGACCTCAATCTGGACACCATTACTTTTTCAGTATTTGTTTAATTGGTGTAATTTTCTTACATTAACTGACCCTTGTTTTTTTAATTCCCTCTTCATTTGCTCTTATATTTTTGAGCCTATAATGAGAAGACACGTACCATCAAATCTGTGCTTATAGTTAGCTGTGGGTGCATCTACACATGTCCCTACAGTGCTGTTGTTTTCATGTAGTACTTCCTTCTGGAAGTACTAAATGACTGCACAGTAACAGCTTCCAGCCACCTTTTGGAGCAGGACACTGGCATGCACCCAGCCCTACCCACAGACATCCAGATGGCCCTCGCCCTGCTGAAGCTGGTTATGCTTGCCAGTCTCTGGTACATCAGACACCCATTTGGCATGGGTAAGGCCACCACTGGAGGCCTTGCCCACACCCTGGAGGTGTGCAGGGCCCTCCAGGGCATGCTGGGGCACACTGTGCTCCACATCCACTACCCCGTTGTGGTGGTGGCAGGGTTCTGTGCACTGGGATTCCCCCAGCGTATTGGGGCCCCGGATGGGACCCACCTCCCTGTCACCTGCCCACCCCATGGAGACTGCCCCTATTACAGCTGCAGGGGATTTCACTCCGTGGCCCTGCAAGCCATCATAGACCACCACAGCACATTCACCCACAAGAGTGCCATCTGGCTGGACAGTACACATGACACCCACGTGTTTTGCAGCTCCACCCTGGCAGCACTGGTGGAGAGTAAACGCTTCATGCTGGGGTGCCAGGCCTGTAGCTGGGTGCCTTCATTGTCCTGCCCCTGTTCATGGGGACCCTGCCTACCCGTTTCTGTGCCTGGACCCCCACCAGGCCCACTTGAACCAGTGCCTGGGCCAGACCCGCACCCTGGCGGAGTGTGCATTTGGCCACCTCAAGGGTCGCTGTTGCTCCCTCACTGCCTGCCTGGAGGTCACCAAAGACAACCTCCCCCAGGCCATCGTTGCAGCCTGTGTGCTGCATAACATTTGTAAGGCCCAGGAAGAGCTGTTCCAAAAGGCTTGGGTGGAAGAGGTGTGGTGAGCAGAGGATGCCTGGCAGCAGGAGCACCACCTGCAGTGGCAGCAGCAGTGGTGGGCTCTGCCCACTGATGCACCAGAGCAGGAGAGCCACGTACCCACCAGCGGGAGCCAGGGCACTGAGTGCAGAAGCCTCTAACTAGCCATGTCCTCTAGCACTCCTTGCTGTAGCTTGCCTACCTCACCATCCATGGACCCCCCCCCGCAAAGCCCCGGCACCACTCTCATGGCAGAAACATGTCAGAAGAACAAATCTTTATTTCCCTCACATGACATACAATGACCCCCCCTTTGCAAATTCACATTCTGATAAATTGTTATACGTGTGTAAGATTTTCATACGAACTATAAACTGTCAGCTGGTATGTCCTCATAGCTGTGTCAAGGACTGACATTTATAAGTGGAAAAATGTGCTGCAAAATTAATTAGAACTATTATTAATATAAGCAATTGATAATCATGATAAAATATGTTTTATATGCAATGCAATGCCCATTTGGACAAATACATTTCCCAGTGGTAACTGTTTCCCAAGAATGTGTCAGCCGTTAATTTTCATTTTGCTGATGTTTCTCTTCTCTCTTTGGTTAACACATTCCTGGTTATGCAGTTTCTCACATTTTCCAAGAAGGCCTCTATTTATGAAGACTCACAGCCATTTTCTTCTGGATGGAAATGCTGCCCTCAAGCTGCCATTGTAACCTGAAACAAGGATGCTTCATTGCCTCAGAAAAGACCCTGGGGACTCTTATTCATACACATATTTATCTTCTTTTTCATATACTCACAGATTTCCATTGTGAAGAAAAGCTGAGTATATCCAAAAGGCTACACTTTTCTAGGCAGAAGGGTTTGTCCAGAATTTAGATTAAACTGCAGCATTGGGGCGAGAGAACAATCTTTCCTGAACAGTACCTGCTTAGCTTCTCTAAGCAATAGGACAAAGTCAAATCATGGTTTTTGCTCTATTCCTGCCTCTTCATTTTCTTCCCTTCCCCATCTCTGTTCCCCTTCACTCACCTCTGTTTCCTCAATCTATGGGTCCTTCAGCTTTTTTCTTGACCCCCAGCCATAATCCTATTATTTTCCTGCACTCTATTCAGAATATCCATCTACATCCGCCTTTTTAATAGCATTGTTAATGATTTGAGGGGAGTAAATCACAGTCAAGATAATGGCTGCAAAAAATTAATAGACATGGTTTTTATGATATAATATACTAGTGTACTAATCGTCAGAACAGTTAATTGAAAAGCACTAAATATTTTATTATCCATTCAGTATTCCTTCTCCTTTTAACAGTCATTCTTCTGTTTATTTTTCTTCCTTTGGAACTTTTTGCCTATCATTCCTTCCTAATTTCTTTTAAATAAAAACTGCAGCAAAACATAAGATGGATTCTGATTACTGCATTTCATTATATACAGAACCAAGTTAAAGAATGGTAGAATGTTATAAATATAATTTTTAAAATTATTATTAACATTTAATTAAGGAACTAAGATTCTTTTGGATATTCAGAGTAGGACTCAAGGAATGCAGTAATTTGGATACATGAGGATCTCATAGTTGTTGAAACTATTTCTACTTTTTTAATAAATTTTAAAAAATAGAATTTACTTTAGAAAAAATAATTCTATACCCTGAGGCACACAGGCTCACCATTATGAATGGGATAAGAGCCTTAAAAGAACATAGGAATTGCCAAAACAGATCAGATCAGTGATTCATCTGCTTCTGTATCCTGCCTCTAACACTGGCCAATAACAGATGCTTCAGTGGATAGTACAAGAAACCCCATAATGGATCAACCATGGGGTAATTTTTTTTTCCTAATCACTGTTTGTTAGTGTTTGCCCTGAAGCATTAAGGTTGGCTCTTGTTTTCAGTCTTTACGTGGATTGGAGGAAGGAGTTTGTTCTGTTTTGTTTTTGTTTTGTTGTTAGAAAGGTTGCCAGTGACTTTATCATTTGTGTTACAGTATCTGAAAAACATAGAGTGCATCCTTTATGCAGCCAGTGGTTTGGCAACATATGAGGAATTAGGTTATATTTAATATTTGTAAGTACAGTACAAGGTTTTTGTAATGAGGTCATTTATTTTATAAATATATTTAATAAAAGTGAAATCAACCCAAATCATATTCAGGTCTTTTCTTTGTTTGGGATGTCTTTAATTGCAATTGAATTTAGGGCTTGCACAGCTATTATTAGAAAAAGTAACAGTGATTTAAAAAGCAAAGAGCTATATTACAGCAAACTCATGATACCTGTGCTATTTTCATCTTTTTCAAAATACAATCCAACCTGCACAATGTGTTTGTAAAGCTAATGGAAATTATGCTAGAGGTTCTCAACCTTTTTAGCTTTAAGGCGCCCCTTGTTAAACTCAGGGCACCCCTCAGAAAATACTATCTCTTAGCTTTCTCTTGTTTTTTGACTACAGAAGAATAATAGAACAGGTTTTTTCTGTTTCAGAGAACTCAGATCACAACAGGTCAGAATGTTTTTGACATTATAGATTCCTCTTTGAATTCTCTGGATTTATCTTGTGAATCATGTGTAGGTGTTTGCACAACTAGGAGTGCTAATATTGCATGGCATCCTATGGCACATTTACAAGGCTTTCAAGGCACCCTTGTTGGGAATCCCTGATCTAGTAGACCCTGCAAACAGCATTGCATGGCAGGATACTGCACAACTGAGGTAACCTGTTCACATGGAATCAAATGGAGGGTCAGAGCATCAATGGGGTTTCAAGCATTGCCAGCACCTGGTCTCTGCTCATTCTGTTAAGTGTGCAAGACAGAGTTAAATATTCTAGTAAAAATTAAGTATTTAGTGTTGACATTTGACATCTTGGAGCACTTAACTAAATTCATATACAAAAATATAGGATTATTGATGTGGTTCTTCATTTTTTGTAGGTTGCTTGGCATTTTATCACACATGTGCACGCAAATCCTGTGTTGATGACTTGGGGCTCAATTTTACAGAAGTGCTGGGCACTTGCAGTTTGTGTTGACACTGGCTGGAGTTAGGGGATCTCAGCACTTCTGAAAATCAGGCCCCCAGATTATAGACTGACACAGACAAACTTATTCCTTAATAAGCAGCTAGCATTTTGACACCATTTGATGTTATCAAGGTGCCAAGGAGACAGGGAAAAAGAAAGAAAGAAAGACTAAACATAACTGTTCAGAAAAAGACTATGTATTAATTCTGCTACTACCATTTGCCTAATGAACAGTCTGCTTGACATTGCTCAGCTGAGCTAACACTTTCAAGGATATGTATATACACAATGTATAAAATGTATCCATAACACCTCTTCTTCTCATATAAAAATTCCTTGTTTGTCTGAGTGGTAATACTGCTTCTTTTAGGACAAGTCCATATGTTCAATGTCACAGTGGGACTCATGTGCTCAGTGTAAGGATAATGAGGGCAAGAAGCCACTGAAAAAGCAGCTCTCCTTGATAGATGTGGGAGCTATACATGGCCTTCAGCTATTGAGATACATACACTGCACCTGGAAACAGCTGACTAGTTAATTCCACTGACATGCCCCCCACTCTTTTTACTGGAAGAAGCTGATGGCCAGCAGATTACAAAGAAATGGCAACTCTACTGTCTCTAGGAAAATGTCTTTGTGCTCAGTTGCACTACTTAGCTTATGTTTCAATCCATCATTTAAATCCCTGCTTTCAAATGTGCATCTTTGGATATTTTATCTATTGAACATTCAAAGTTTAATTTAGTAATCCAACCCTTCGCTACTCAGCAATATTTTCTTTTATTCAGTGTCCCTTACAAACACCATGTCCCATTTAAATATATTTTTATTTGGCTTATTACATTCATTAATAGCATCCAGTCTGTGGTTCCGAAATACTAGTACATTTTGTTAGGTTAGAATTAGTCTTTAACAATATTGATAAGATACTGATGAAAAATCAGGTAAACAGCAGTGCAATCTAAGCAGATCCCTTTATGCATTCTTTTGCATGGTAACAACTACATGCAATACCATGTTGTATCTGTGATTGTTTATAACCTTTTGCCTTGTGCCCTGTATAGATATGGCAAAGATTTATCCAGTCTTAGATCAGATAATTCTGGTGACTTTGAAGAAGAAAACATGAATTAAAATTTACAGCAAGGTAAAAAGAAATGAATTTGGTCCTATGTAACCACACTGAGCTATTTAGCAATGTCCATTGC
Organism: Gavialis gangeticus; assembly: GCF_001723915.1. NCBI lineage: Eukaryota > Metazoa > Chordata > Crocodylia > Gavialidae > Gavialis > Gavialis gangeticus. Next base: position 59,556,739 of record NW_017729031.1, read on the forward strand.
TCAGAGTTTTACTTACCTTGAGTGCTATCATTGTGACCATTTAGGACAATGACAATGAAGGACGAATTTCAACTTTCTCTCTCATTTATACATTATACATAATAAAATAATTGCAAATATCCATTGTTTCAGTGTCAGACTGGGACTGTGCTATGTTTACCATTTACTATTAGGATGGTCTGCTTTTCCAAAATAATTCATTAATTTGCTTACATTCACAGGAGCATACCCCCAGATTATTTTATCACAAGTTGTACACTTCTCAGAGGCAGTTAAGAGTGTTTCACAGACAAGGCAAGAAAGAGAAACCTCAGCAGTTCCTACTGAAACAGCATCAAATGTGCCATACGGAGCTGTTCTCAAGGTGAAATTCACCAGTCCTAAAGACGGAACAATTTTAGAGTTATTCACTGGGCATTATGTTTGATCAAAACAGATTCAAAAGAACTCTGTAGATGAAGATACTAATTTTATTTCTTGTTAATACTTTGGTGTGGTCTATTTTCTTTCAGTGAAGAATCTGAAGTGGAACCAACTATTCCGTTGTAATGAATCAAGTCAACAAGAATACTAAAAGGGAAATCTGTCTGCCTTTTATGCATTAGGCTTTAAGAATACTATATTTACTCACATACCACACAGACCTTACCTGCAAAAATCAATCCTCCAAAATTAGGGTGCATAGGTTAAATGGGGAAACTGATTTTGCTTCACTAAACTAAAAGCAGGGCGGAATAGTGTGTGTAAACACTGTGGCTGATGGCTGCCAAGACAGCTGCTGCTTCTTCCAAAGACAGCAAGCAGCAGAGGAAGAGTCCAATATTAAAGCTGCCATAGATGCTTTTGGCTGAAGAGTCACTGAGGTGACTGAGGGTAAGTGAGTGAGCTGCTGCATGCAGCCTGTAGTATCTTGATGAGGCTTGTGGTGTGGAAACAACACTTAATTATTTAAAGGAACTTACATCAAGAAGTATTTACAGCAACAGTCTTACTACTGCCCTTGCAAGTCTGTGGTCCAGCCTGCAGTGGCTCAGGCTAGAAGCCAGGGGGCACTAGAGCAGCCCTCCCTCCCTTCCATAATGCTGAGCTGAGAGGTACATAGCCAGGCGCAGGCAGGATTCTCTGATTAGGGAGGGATTTAAAACCCCCACCCTGCCTCACCATCTCAGGATTTTCTTCTGCTTGCTGCTCAATGGGTGGGAGTGCTGCCAGACCCCAACTAGCACTCTGAGGCAAAGGGGAAAGGGGGTGTGTGCTGTGCATGCATCTTTTGATGATACTGAGTTTTTCAATCCCCCTCTCCCTGTCTGCAGAACTGTCTTCAAACCTGACAGAGCTGCAAACCAGCAGGGGGCTGATAAAATGGAAGGGTTTATTAGCCCATCAGCAAAACAAAAGCCTCTCTCATTAGTTCAAGGCTCTTCTTAAATAGCTTTTTCCAGGGAAGGAAAAAAGGGACATTACCTGCTGACCTGTTGATTAGCTCCAAAAAACCCTAAGTGGACACTGTTCTGTCTGCTTATCCCAGTGAAACTGGACACACACACACACACACACA
>NW_017729031.1:59558320-59578462 GCF_001723915.1 Gavialis gangeticus
CACACTTATCAGCATTAGCTAGCATACCACATGCTGGCTAGGGTCCCTGCTGTGGGAGATGGGAGAGGGGGATTCCTGCTTGAGCAGAGAGGGAAGCCAGGCAGACTCTGCTGTGCCTGCAGTCTCCCCCAGAGCTCTGGCTAGGGAGGAGAAGGCTGGGGCTAGCCTGTTCTCTGGAGCAGAGACCACAGCACAGCCCAGCCCAGCCCAGCCCAGCTCAGGGCTGCAAAGTATCTGGGATGATGGGGGACTCTGGTTTAACTTAAACCAGGAAGGAGTCTGGGACAGACATTACATAAACTGGTTTGACCCAAATCAGTTAAGTCTGATACTACATTCAACCAAGTTTATCTTAAACCAGTTTCAGCTATTTTGAAACTGGTGTATGTGCACTGAACTTACATTTTGTTACAGGTTTAAACCAGGTTCTCATCACTTAAACTGATTTATGTGTAATATCTGTCCCTAGCCCATGTATCCAGGAGGACTTACTCTATGTTCTGTAGTCAGTCAGTTCTGGAAAAAAAATTCTACCTTTTAGTTTCCAACAAGGTGTATGTGTTAACTGAGGACACATGGTGTTCAAGAAAATATGGTATTTGAGAAAAATCCTGGTTTTGTTTACTTTGAGTCTAGGTTAGGCAAATTCCTCTTTGATACATTCAGTCACAGATGTAATTTATGGTTTTAAAAGCCTGTGGTCAATTGTGCTAGAAATAACAGCCAAGAAGTTCTGTAGCTCTACCTGTAGCAGACAAGCTTTACAAAAGGCCTACTTGCAATTATCTTTCAAGGGCTTACATTACAGGCCTAGCCAAATTGTCCAGCACTAGGCATGAACATGTAGCTTCATAAACATAATACAAGTCATACAGTTGACATTATTTTTTAAGGACCCATAAAAGGTTGAAACAGAGGCTTACCTTTCAGTGACAAGTTTCTCATCCTTGAGCTCCCACCAAATGTTAACTGCAATTGGGATCTAACAGATTTTATCCTGGATCCTAAAAATTGCCACATCTGCATAGCAGGACACACAATTTTTGGGATCTAGGATAAAATTCCTTAGAACCTAATCACACAACAGGTGGGTGGGGAAACTAGCATCAGGGATTCACTCCTTATTGCCAGACTCCCTGCCTACCCAGGGAGGCTGAGGGAAGCATGGTATCAGAGACCACTCCTGATGCTCTGCTTCCCACAGCACCCTTTCAAATTGCTGTTGTACAGGGAGCCCTTCATCAGGGCTGCACCACATGGCTGTCATCCAACCAATGTGTGGGAAGGTAGGGCTTTATCTTGCCACATGGTCAAACTAAGACACAATGGAAACAAGTCACAAAAATATTCCACATTATAAGTGGAACATTTTGTGGACGGTTTCTTGTTTTGTCATGTCATTAATTGCCTGAATATATGTCAGGGTTACTATTTATAATGTGGCTGCATAAGAGGAGTTTAAAATGCTTGAATTCTCCCAGTGCAAGACGTTAAGAGGACACCTAAAGGAAGGTTTTCACAGAACCTGCACAGGCTTTGACATAGACAATGAATGACAGAGCCACAGCACACAGCACACTTCAGAGCAGCAGCCATACATTATCAGCCTGGGACTCATACTGTGGGTCACTTCAGTCCCAAGAGCATCCCATAATTGGGAGGGCACAAAAGTGGCTTAAAGGTAGACTTCCTTTACTCTAAGATGAAAATTGGGCTCAGCACAGATTATTCAGAGCATTACAGATTAGCACAGATTATTCAGAGCATTTATATACTTTTTGAATTTAATAAAGTCCTTATGCAAAGCATTAAATATGATAATAATTAATTTAAGAGTGGAAGACTCCACTATGCGGCTTCTGAAGAGACACAGACCACTGATCGGATTCTTCAGCTGGACATTTAGCCTTATTTATCAATGCATTCAAGACAATGTCTTCCTCAGACATAAAGGCAAAGTGATTATTACCACCATGCAGCTTTGACATCGTGACAGCAGTTTTCCTATTATTTTTCTATGTATTTCTAGTGTGAATACTATGCATCTTTGCAGAATGGATAAGTGGCTCTTAAGAAGCATCAAACATGAAGTTCTTCCATTTTCAGACGTATGATTCTCCTGACAAAGGGCAATGTCATGAACTCATATCACTAGAAAAAATGTATGATGATAATGCAGTTTCATTACTTTCATCATCTAGGTTCCATATAGATGTGGAATACCTGCGTAGTGGTCAGAGGGCATAGCAACAGTTCAATTAATGTGTTTCTGACCTAGACAGACAAGGCTCTTTGGGTAAATCTTCTTTTAGACCAATTACATAGTTGAGAAAATTGTTCTTTTCAAGCTTCTTATGCCTGAAGAAGGGTGTTTGTGCCCCAAAGCATGCAAAAAATGATTTTTATAACGATGTACTTGGTCTAATAAAAGATATCACATTTACCCAAAGAACCTGGTCTGCCTATGTCCTTAGACCAACACAGCTACAACCAACCACCCTTTCAATCCTAGAGGCTTTTTAGGGGTGTTTATTTTATTTATTTTCTCTGTTTATTTTATTTTCTCATGATTCCTGTTTTGGAGGGATGTGGTTGTTGGGTGGGCACTGAAACTCTGCTGGGCTGAGCAGAAAAGCACCCTATGGTACCTTCAGGACCACATGAGATGTGGCCAGCTACCTCTTTGATTTGGGGCTTGAGGACCCTTAAATTTTACAGTCTAGGTGGGAGATGTGGCATTTCAAGAATCACAGGGCATCTGCTGAAAGTCCCTGGACATTTCTAAATTCTAGAGGTAACCTGAGCAGTAGAGCCCAGGTGACATGGGAATAGGGGCCACAAGCCTTTGAAGTGAGAGTAAGAACCACATGCTGGGAACTGCACTCTCCCACATCTGCTGCTGGTTCCAGACATCCTCCAGCCTTCCACCTGGCTGAGGTGAGGGCCTTGCAACTAGACCCTCATCCACCCACAGACACTGGGACCCCACAGACACCACCACAGACCAGGGATGAAACCGTTCTATCCACTGCTACCAGCCAAACCTGGGCACACAAGTGAAAGTTCAGAGAAATAAAGGGTCTCATTACCATCTGGGGAGAGGAACACATGCAGTGTCAGCTCCAGATATAGCATTGAATCAGAGATGTCTTCAAACATATCACCCAGCAGAGGCATACTCAGGGGCACAACAGACATTGGTCACACTGCCTCACCAAGACCATGTTGCTGAAAAGGCAATATTTCCATGTGCTTGACACTAGGGCTGGAGAAAGATTATGCTTTTTTTTATAAGAACCTTCCCCATTTCCTCATTACAAACAGGGCAGTTGACCCCCCACCACCCACGAGACCAGGGTGCTCCAGAGGAGTCACCCTCAGGGACCCCACTGGAGGAAAAGATGCAGGGAGGCCCCAGGATACCATCCCCACACAGGGGCCATAGTTGTTCCATGATGGCAAGGTTCAACCCAGCTCCATGCAACTATGACAGGGTCCCAGACCCCAGAGAAAAGAGCCCCTGGGTGAAGAATGTGGGAAAGGAAGGGGCAGGAGGAATACCAAAGATACAACCGTCTACCCCCTGTGGTCATAGCCCTCTCAGGCCGCTATGGCCAAGAAGCCCAAAAAGTGGTTGTAACTTGGGGGAAGGGGGAAAGGGCAGAAATTCTGGGGAATAGGGGGAGAGAGAATCATCCACTTTCACCCCATCTTTGCCCTCCCCTACTGAAGCCTGGAGCCCAACCAAGGCACCAAGTCCTGTCCTGTCTGCCACCCCCCCTCCCCACACACACCCCTCCTCAATTCTTGGATGCTGAAGAGAGCATTTCCCATTCAATGAGATCTTAAAGCTGTGTAATTGACACATCCTTGCCATTTCTCTCGGGACCATGATACACCTATGGGAGATTGAAGGAAACACTCTTTGGAGGCCAGGATAGGGAGTTTATCATAGACTGTTTGGGGTCCACCTGTGACACCCCTGACTGGTGCCAGTTTTGGCTCCTGCAGACAGTATGTAGCCCTCCCAGACAGGAGCTATGGGACAGGCTGCCTCTCAGCCCCACATAGAATGGCAAGCTCCACTCCAGGGACTCTTCCCTTGGAGGACAGAAACAGGGGTTGTAAGGGGGAGGCCTAGAACAATGGCTGAGGGGGAATGTTTCCCACTCTGCCCTGACTGGGAAATGCTGGGGAGCAAGGGGGGACTGGGACAAGAGATGTGGCACATGGAAGCTGCTGATTCGTGATCTGAGGAGACAGGAAGACATACGGTGGGGCCTGCTCTAGGGAGCAGCAGTGGGCAAGCCAAGTGGAGCAACTCCAGGCTGCCCAAGACCCAATGTTGGTTCCATCAGAGGCACCAGTGACCACCCCTTTCCAGGCCCAATGTACTACCCTCAAGCATTGGCAGTTGCCCCATGTGCCCTTTCCCCTCAAGCAGTTCCAGACCAGTTCAAAAGGGCACAGGAGTGCTCAGAAAGTGGGGGAAATCATAGTCCACCATCCCACTGCCTGGGCAGTTGGCTTGCGAAGTTTCTAGCTGCAGAGCCTGGCAGCTCCAGCTTGTGCCCCACCAGCCAGGACGCCCAAAGATATTTCTTCCACTCTTGATGGCCCCATTCCTGGCCTGGGTCCCACTGTGGGGGAGCAAGGCAGCCTTGGCAGGGATAGGCAGTTCCCTCTCTTGGGTCAGATGCCTGACATGACATCCCTGGTGGCGACAAGGGCCACAGGTCCATGGTGGTCAAAGGGAAAGACATGGTCCCAGGGGTCCATGTGGGAAAACCAGGAGTCCTCAGTGTCTACTGCAGGGATGCCTTCTGACCCACATTCCCCCCACCTCCACAGCTACCTCCCAGCCTGCAGCACTCTCACACAGACAGACAATATGTCTGGGATTGCACAGCTGTCCAGACACAATATGAAGTCCCTGGTCTTGACTTCAGACCCTGAAAGTATTGTGCCAGGTCAAAAGCCTCCTACTACATGCCTTTCCTCCAAGAGTTCATGTTTTTTTAATTCTGGGAGCAGGGGCATTCCCCCTAACCCCAAACCCCTTTCCAGGTCATGTTGCCCCTTTCTCAACCCCTCCAAAGACTTGCTGTTTTGTGTTAATTGGGAGAAGAGACCAAGCTGGGATATGTGCAATGTTCAACGGGTTTTCTTTATTAAACACAGTTAAAGTTTGGCAACCACAACATTTTAAACTGCACCATGCCTCTTCCTCGTGATGCATTCCCCCACACCCCCATGTGTACCCCTGGAGAGAGTTGAGGGAGAGGAGAAGGGAGGTGGTGCCTGGTCAGTCTGGGTTGTAGGCAGCGGTGCCCGTAACACAGGGCCACAGAAGCCAGGGTCTAGAGACCATGGCCCAGTGCTAGAGCAAGGGCCAAGGGTGGTCCTAGGCGGGGACTTGTGGAGCTATAGCCACCCCAAAATTTGCCTTAACCCCCCCCCCCACAAACCATAGCCACTCCTCCCAGCACCACCCCTGTCCTAGCCCCCTGCCTCCCCCATGGGCCACCACCACCACCCACTCCACGCAGCTGAGCCCACCCTGCTCCCGCCCACAGAGGCTTAGCACTCACAGCCCAGCCAGGACCCATCTGTTTGCACACAGAATATATTTTTATTCTCCTGTTGCAGCTAACATAGATAAAACACTTGTTTACATGGGTATTGTTAAAAAAAAAAAAGTATGTTTGGCCAGAAGATACATAGCGCAGCCCCCACAATTTTCTGTCTAGCCCACTTCAGTACCTCCACTGGGAAGAGGTTTGTGCCACCCCTGGCAAGGCATTCAAAGCCCTCCAGCCCTACTCATCCGGGGAGGGCTCCTGGTCCATGCAAATGAAGAGCCAAGATTTCATAGATCCAGACAGCCTGGTGCTGTGCGGAGCCAGGGACAGCAACATTGGTGGGATGGAGAATATAGGCATCTGGGACACAGGGACACGGACACACACACACACCCCGGGCATTCAGGACACACACACACAGAACCCAGATGTCAGGAACACACATGCATGCACAGACATGCACACAGAACCCAGCCATCTGGAACATGGACACACACATGCACACGCACGTACACAGAACCCAAGCATCCAACACACACATGCACACAGAACCCAGGCATCATGACAGCAGGGGGGTTGGAGGCATGATGACCTGCACCCAACAGCCAAACAGTGGTTGGCTTGGCCATTTGGCTCCACTTGGAAGTCTTTGGCAGTCTGGGAAGCCTGCAGGGCATGCTGGGAGGCATGTGAGAGACCGCCTACCTGCTGGGCTTGGCCCATGAAGGCAGGCTCTGAGCCCCACCCTCTACCCACAAAGACTAATGTATTTTGTACTTGCTTCCTGTCTAACCTTGCGTGTTTAGAGTAAAGCTCAAAAGTTAGAGCGCTCTGCCTCAGCCTCCTTGAACTCCTGTACTTAGCCTAAAGTTCTAGATAGATCAGAAACTCACAACAGCACTCTCTGAACTCTCCACCTATGATCAACATGCTCCCCTCTACACAGAGCTTTGAGCTAGTTTTACTGAGAGTGGTCTTAAACAACAGCCCTCGATAAGTGCACTGCAGTCAGTGCTGAGGGCACACTTTTTTTTGGTGCAAGAAAAGGACGAGCTATGACAAATAGATGCAGAAGAATCTGTAACTATTAAACACCTACCACTTCAGAACCTAGAACAGAACAACACAACCCTGTTAAATATTAACATTCCATGAATGTCTATCAAATAACTGGTCCTCTTCCGCCTAGAGCAGTTGGTACACAAAGAAAACAACAGCCTACTGTTGCTGCACCTGCTTTAATTTTTCTATTAGCTTAGGTATGGATCTAGAGGTACTTCCACAGGGTTATCAATTGTGTAAGTCACTACAATGCAATTTCTATTTTCTCAGGTTCCTCTTTTTAAAAACTAGGTAATTAAATAAATGCAAAAATCAAGTATCCAAAATACACAAAATGCCAAAATTAAGGCTGTCCGTACAATCTGAATTTAGACCCACTATGAAAATACCTTGTGTAAGTGTCTTTAATTACACAATTGCACAGCAATTTTTTCACAGGACTTCTGGTTTTGTGGGTGCATGGGGGGGTGCTTTAGGGACGACTGGGATGTTACATCTACACTGAAATGTCAAATCTGACTGTAATTTATTTAAATATACCCAGCCCTGGATAACCATATAGCTACAGAGCCCAGTGGGGTCTAGCTGCTGGTTCTGTCCAGGTGCTAAGCAGGTTTTGCATTCTGCACAAAACTATGTGCTGTTACAGCTACACCGTAAGCATCATCACAGGAAAGATGAAGATTTAACTTCTGCAGCTTTAATCTCTATCAAGATTCAATTAAATTCCCTCTCTCCCCTAAAGGTAGTCTAACCAGGAAAGAAATGGTGCACCTGTGGTAGAGCATTCTGCCCAATAGGACCATGACATTCCTTCTGGCACGTTATGGACTTCAGACTCCAGTACTGGGTATCAAGCATCCTGTAAAAGCACTAGATTAACAACTTGAATTAAAATATTAAAGAAAAAGAATTAATAAAGTGTAGTGAGAATGTAAGGCTCCTAACTGGAGGGGTGATTATTTTGGATTACGGTTTTATTCTTCAGAGTAGACTTCTAAGTCTGCAATAAATATTCACACTGACAGCCATATGCCGCCCTTGTTTGTGTTGCTGTTAATGGGAATCATCTACCTCCTAGAAAATATTTTTTCAGTAGAGAATTCTTTATTATACTTTCACAGTATTTACTGTGAACAAATATTATACCCCTAATAAAATACATCCTTAGAACTGGCATATAAATCATTCATCACTATAGTAAGGGAGTTCCCCAAAAAGTCACTCTGACACCATCAGTAGAAAAATAAATAAATAAATAAATGAACATGGATTTTTTAAGGGGAAAGATATAGCATTATCACTGAATGTGGTTTATAATGGAACTTGCTGTTAAATTAAAGCTTACTCCCTCAAGGGCTTTTACATCTATTGCAAAATGTTTTTAAAGCATTTTACTCTTCAATAGATCACCAAAAAGCCATGTAAATAAAACCAATTAATAAGAATTCAGTGAGGAGAGAGAGACATTCACCATAAAACCAAGAATGCTTTGAGCTCTGTAGAGATTCCTTTCAGCCACACACAGCTCAGCTGGAAACATCCACTAGTCCCACAATACACATGTTTTCAATTACAAACTACAGATTTTATCAGAGTTTGAGTTAATTATTTTATACCACCAAGATGAAAGCAATTCATGTTTAAAAAAATGTACACATCTTCCGATTTTAAAGCTAAAATAGTTGTGCTTCCCAAGAATAGAATATGGATCCCTTTGGGATGATGATTTTTTTTTTTTTATATATATATCATTGTGATAAGGAATCTATTTCTCTCCTGTGGTCTACCTCTCTTGAGTTATCAAGCCTTCCCAGCATAATGAGATCAAAATTACATCTCATGGCAGTCTATTATGCTCTCTTTATTTACAGGCTGTTTAGAACACAATAGCTTCTGTGCCAGCCTTTGTAAATATGATCCAGTACTCCACACGCTGCTGTTTTCAATGTCCAAACCCTGTCAAAATAAAGCAACCCAAAGGAAATGAAGCTGTTTTTGTTAATATCCCTGATGTACCATATAAAAGTACACATCTAGAATGTACTTCAGATTTATATGTTAATAATATCTGCTTATATTTAATAAGTAAATCAAACACTTGGTTTTATAAAACACAAAAATGACCCATCACAGATAAATCTCTAAAATATAATGTGTTGCTGAACTTTATGTCACATTCTAAGTTATAACAGTGGGGAAATGATATATTTTCTACGTATAATGTATTAATAGACACAGTTTCCACTTCGGCAAATCAACATTTTCTGGCTCTGTCTTTTTTGAGAGACAGATACCTGAAGCTGAAGGCAAATGAAACCAGGTTTCAAGACAAGTTGAAGCAAAAAATAAAAAAAATCATCCTGCCTTGTTTTTAAAAGCAGATGGGTCTATAAGGAGGCAACTGTGCAAAAGGAATCAAGGCCTGATTTTCAGTTCTGATAGCTCATGCTCTTAAGACCTTGAGGAAGAAACACTCTCTGAGATAAAATCTTCCATGTGTTTTTGGAGCAAAGGGTGTCTGTGGCAGGCGGGGTGACAAGAGACCTGGGCTCTAACCTCATTTCTGTCACTGGCTTGTTCTGTGACCATAAAGGAATCACTGGACCCTGCCATGTCTCAGTTTATTGATCCCTGAACTGGAAAGAATAATCCTTGCAAGTATAACTTTGTAAACTAGGAAATTTACCCAACAGATGTAACAGATAGACAGATATTGTGTAGAAGAGAACCACTCACAGCTCTGAGTTAATTTGTGGCAAACACTCATTGCTCCAGCTAATTTTTTGCAGGAAAGAATGAAACCAGAACCAGAACAATCTGGCCAGAATACCAGTGAACACAAACATCACACTATAAATACCATCAGCCTCTCTCATTTTATAGGAATTGTCATACAAATTAACACAGGCAAAAATCACACTGGCAAGGAAAATTAAAGGTTTCTCCAGTTTTCATGCCTGACCTGCAGGAAAGTCTCCCCCAGCTGACTAACTAGCATTGTGTTTGCGTTGTAGACAATGAAATGTAAAAACTTTTCCTTTTCCTGTCAGCAAATGATGAATACATGTGGTACATATTATTTAATATCACTAGACCACCAGGGAAGAAGATTTAGGTGAGCAGCAGCAGAGCTGTACCATTTATTTTTATTACCATGCATTAAAAATTACGTTTACAGATAATTGTTTTTCTCCCCCCAATAAACCAAGATTAAAAAAAAAAAATCAAGGAGAATATTTAATAAAACTGGACCACCAGGGAAGAATTTCAGAAGGTTTTTTTTTATTATTTTATTGACAACTTGGATTTTCTTTCTTTCTTTTTAAATTTCCAATTATTTTTAACTGCAATTTGTGGAGAGATGATTTTAAAATAGAAGAGCACAAGGAGGCTTCAACTGGGGGAGTTTCACACATTAAGTTGTCCCTTTACAAGGGTAATTAGCTAATCAATTAGTCCCTCAACACGGGCAGTTTTATAACACCTGTGTAGCTGCCCACTTTATAAAATGTTTTGCAGATGTATGTCCCCACAGATTCAACAAGATAGTCTAGATTCCTAACATTATTTTCCAGGGTCCAGTTGTTTCAACTGAAATCTTAGGTACATCAGCTTCAGTGGCAGCTGGATGGAATTCTTTGCTACTTTGTATTTTATACAGACTGCTTTACACAAAAGAGTGCAAAAAAATGCAAACAAAGCCCAAGAAAACCCCATTCACTTGAATTCTAATTTCAGCTGAACACTGAAAGTAGCAGAATTCATTTCTGTGATATTCCTGATGCCAGCAAAACTAAGTAGTATTGGAACTACTATAAACCAGTTTGCTTACGCCATTTCCAGATGATTCCTCCGCTGAAGAAATTTGAGGACAAATACTAAAGCCTGCACCTATTAGACAGGATGGGCTTCGTATCTACCATACTTGGGATCAGGTAAGCCTCTGAATGTCTAGGCATATACCCAAACAAATCAAGCCACTGAACCTTTTCCCCATAAGTCAGTAAAGACCCAGCAGTAAGTAGAAGAGTCCATTCTACTTTGTTGTAATGATCAGGTTCATGTTACTTCCCAGTTGACAAAGAAAAAGCAACAATTTTGCATGCACAGCAGGGCAATAAAAACATGCAGTGACACATGAATGTGCAGTGATCTTTCTGAAATGTGCACTAACTTTTCAGAATATAAACACTAGCTCTTTGGCAAGTGCCTCTGGCTCCCACTGTCACTGGCTGGAATTTTATTTGCTAGTTTACAAAATGGCAATAGATCCCCCCACTCCCAGTTTTCATGGCAATAGATTCCCCCTACCCCCACGATTTTCAGAGTCAAAGGTCTGCCTCAAAATTAATCTCTGCTGGGTGCATTTTCAGTTTTTTCAAGATTTTTTAATCTTCTGCTTGCATGCCCAAGTGTTATAAACCTAAATAAGATCTACACATACCAAACACATCCAGGGCAAAGGGGAGCAGATTTCTCTCCTCGTCTAGGATGCAATCCAAAGCTCACTGAAGTCAGCTGAAACTCTCCCTCTGACTTCAGTGGGTTTGGATTAGGCCTTCAGCCTCTTTTTCCATACTGGGGAAAAAAAATTAAAGAACATGAGAGTTTTTACTTACAAAACTTTGGCAGCAAAAATAGAATCCCTTGCCAAAATGTCAAGGTCTGCAGAAGATTATAAATTTTTGTCAAAGTTTGTGAAACTTCACAAAAGTGAACATGCCAGCACAGTATAAAGCTTAATAAGCAAGCTAAAATTATTTATTAAAATTCTTCTTGTAACTGAGTGAACAGAGCAAGAAGAAATGTAGTATTTCATGAACTATGCAATATTATTCACTGCTTTATTTTCTTTAAAATAAATACAATGCTTTGGAAAGATTTTAAAAGGTATTAGCCATGCAATATAGGCAGCAGCTATGTAAGTGTCTCTATTGCATGCTAGGTACATGCCTCAACCCCATTCTGGAAAGACCATGTCATGGGGTTTACTTCTTATATCTAGTCTTTTTTTCACTGCTTCAGCTCAGCATTGTGATAGTAGCTTCTTTTGTATTAAACACCTGTCTACTTAGAATCATAGTAAGATTATGGATTCATTCATGTATATCAGGGCTATCCAGTATCTGGGTGGCCAGGGCCTGCACCCCATCCAGTGTGCACCAGTGGAGGCTGCATGCCCTACAAGCTGTAATATTGCAATCATGGGCCCCACGGTCTACCCGGTTGCATCACATACGTAGGCAAGCAGATAAGCTACCACACACACATTGCACACCAAGGCAGCCCCTCTCCCTGGAGCACAGCACTCACAATTGGCAGACAGTTCTCCCCTTCTCCCTGGACCATATCCATGAGCAGACACCACCCCCCTCCAGCTCACAAATAAGAGCTCCCCTACTGCATCATATTGCACACTGAGCTACACTACTCTGTCAGACAGCCACATAAAAGAAGCCAGAAGGTATCCCAGAGCCCCTGTCTGCTGCTGCAGCCACACCAATAGGGGAGCAAAAGCCAGGTAGGAGCCTGGGAGGGGCTGCCAAAGAACTCCACACAGGGCTTATGCAACCTATGGGCAGCTAGTTGGACAGCCCTGTTGTATAGGTGCCTGAATTCACCTGCTTTCAATCACTACCTCTAAGTCAAACCTGACCAGGTGATGTTTATACCCTTGGCAGTCATACCTTGTGTTCCTTCCCTCTGCAGCATAGCAGGAAAGAGAAACTAAGAAAGCACATTTGAAGCCAAATCCTTAACACATTTTGGGTCTGTTGGCATGAGCTTCAATCAAATGGAAATATAATGTAACTTTTTTATTTTGTATGGAATCCTTTATAGAAATGATATCCCGAGACATTTTACAGAGCTCAGTAATAAAGTTACAGAGTTAAGTAACAAATAACAGGAGATGTAGAAAATATATTTTTTCAGACAAGGATTGAAATGGGATGGGGAGTCAATGAGGTGAAGAATGGGAGTTATACATGCATATCAATGGGAGAGCAGACTCAGCTCTGAGCATGAATAAGGAGGCAAACTGTGTATCCTTATTCTCTTTCCTGATCTTATCTGATCACTTCAAGCAACATTTTAAAATTAATCAGGAACTGAAAGTTCTCCCACAGCAGCAAAGAGAAACTGGCTCCTTGAAAAAAAACTATAAATATGATGACATATGGGCCTCCTGCAAAAGCAGGTTCTGCTGCCATAGTCAATGCCAGCTGCTCTTTCACCTGCAGAGTTAAAACATTTAACATATACAGCTGAAATGCAAGTTTGGGCCCTTCCCAAGCAACTACAAACCAAAGAATAATGACCCAAATAGCCTGCTGGCTTTTCAGGGGTCATGAGATGTCAGTTCTGGATCCTTCACAGAGCAACACACACATTTTCATTATTACTCACCAAAAATAGATGAAGAGAACTAAAAGAAGGAAATCTCCCTTAGTAAAGCAAGCTAAAAATAGTAAATGCAAAGAGCATGCCAGTTGCTAAGGGCAACATATAGCTGATGAATGAAATGATGATGATAGACAACAAACTAATCCTCATTCCCATGCTGAATTCTGGTCCACTAAATAAATTAGTAAAGTCATCAATATCATTATTACATTTACCTTCCACAGCATCTGTACTGTCCCTGCTGTTCCTCTTTGTTTTTGTCCCTTTACTAATGCAATCTTCACTGTAACTATTCTGCGTTGCAGACTAACATCAAAAGGAGATGAGCAACAGTGGGGAGACATGGTAAATGGGCCTGGAATGTGATTTTTTCTCCACTAGTTGGTTTAAGTTAAGATGTTTCCATTACTGGCTTTCCTACTTGTGCCTCTTGTTCTGAAACACAAGGTCTTTCTTGGCACTAGTATGTTAAGTTAGTTTTCTCCTACTTTTACTTTCCTATTGCGTAACATTAGGAAACATATTAAGGAGCTCTGACCCCAGAAATAATTTGTTTCTGAATTTTTAATGCTAATGACCATACATTTATATAATATTAATGATGCTTTGCACTTACATAGCACTTCTCATTCCTTATGATCCTAAAGCATTTTACAAACTAATATACAAATTACGTGCAAGGGCCATTCACTTCATCCTTTGTAAAAGTGCGGCCACTTCTATGTTGTACCACAGTAGCTGTTTAAAACAAAGTCAGACTAATACCTTGCACAACAGGATCTTGAGAGATCAGGTAAGTGAATTTTAATTATCATCACTTAAATTTGGCCAAGGACACCAAGATTAATCCAGAGTTCTTTACATGAAATGCCATAGGACTTTTAAAGTTCATAGATTGTCAGACCAACAAAAGCAAAGTATATGCAGCTACCCTAATCTCCCAGCCCAATGGCTTTACACACACCAGGTTTTGCCCTTTTGACTATATTCCATTTGAAATGAGAGGGGGGTTTTCTCCCTTTGAGGTAACTAAGTGAGATGAAGCTAGCATTAGCCGGGATCTCCAAATGTTTCCATTACATGTCAAATATGTTCCTTGCAGTTTAGAAGCGTTTATTGCTCAGGAATCTTATGGAGAATCTTTAGTTCATCTGCAGTTTCTGTAATGCAGCATGTTTAAAAGTATGATTTATGTGTGCTGTATGGAGAGTTCAACGCAGCCCAAAGATTTGCTTTCCACTGACAAACAGAGGAAACCATATTTGGTCAATTCAGTTTCTTTCTCCTGTTTTCCTGTTCTAAGTTTATAATTGTCAGGAACAGCTGTGTACATTGCCAATCACCTTCCTAAAAACTAACAGGCCTCCAATGGACAAAACATCTATTCTGCTGCTAAATTTGTTTTTAATTGTATTACAAGCAGGAAAAAAAATGCCCCAGCTGTTAACACTAACTCAGTAAGGCCAAAAGGAGACATAGAGCAGACATTAGGAAATACTTCAAAAAATTCTTGTAGTTTGTCATGATTTAATAGCATGTATTTCTGGCTTTGAGAGCATTCTGAAACATATTTGTATGACAATATAAATGACAGGCTACCACAATTAATTTTGGGTCATAATGTCTGAAATTCTGCTTCAAAAATAAATGCAGTATTTTCTCTTTATTCTGTCAGGTAAATGCTAAACTGTTTTGTCATAATAATTTTACAACTCAGTGTTTCACCTTGTATTGCCTTGACTGCTGAAGGTAATAGGGGCTTTTTTATTATGCCAATAAATTCAGTCAATTGACTTATCCTTATATCCTGTTTCCTGAACTTAACGAGAGATTCTGCATCATTAGGAAAACACATCATCCTACAACAGGATCAAAAGCAAAGGAAACTTGATAATAAGTCATTTTGATTCCAGGGAATGTTCACTAGGCAAACTTTCAATATTCTGGCATGCGCTAGGGCAAATAACTACCCTTGCAAGTAGCAGCTTTCTGACTGCTGTACTCAGACTCCAGATATCCCAGAAAGTTTATCCAGAATCCAGCTGTCTCTAAACATGAGATGCTTTCAGCTCTGAAGGTATATATGCCCTTATAAACCCTGTTTTGCTTGTACTTTAAGAATCAAAAGGCCTGGACTTCCAGACCACACATGAAAAATATCAAAGCAAAACATTTTAAGAAAAATGTTTTTAGCAAGGCTGCTGTTGTTTTTGTAAAACTTTAATTATAAATTTTTTTCTAGTTAAAGTTTTTATGCTAATAAAGAACTATTAAAATGTTACAGCATTGAAATGATAACTTGAACCCAAAGATGCTCGTTGTATTTTTTGATGTAGACAGACAAAACTTCAGAATCTATATGGCTCCTTCATTGACTTAACTGAAAATCTACTGGAACATAGGGTGCCACTGAAGTTAAAAAGCCCTGAGTAGACTGAGGGATTCACTGACACAGAACAAACTACAGAATATAATACAATCACTTTTCCATAGGTTGATTCACCATTGCTGTGTTATGTCACCTCTGCTTATGCTACAACTGTTTTGCAATTGTGCCACCATACTCCACAGTACTGATATACACTTTGGCAAAACAAAAGCATAATGGGTCCAAAATTAGGCTTTTATAAGAGTCCTTAATGAAAAAGAAAAGCAAATTTAAGTCTATTGGCAAAGAATTATACTAAAACCATGAATTCACCACCTCAGGGTACACAGTTGCTCACATACATGTTTTCATGGAATTAATGGGAGACATGGAACTAAATATCTCATGTTTAAAAGAATGGCAGGTTCTGAAACCATAGCATGACTCCAGTTCTTATTAGTGAGCAGACAGGAAAAACTACGCACTTTATTATCTTGATTATGTACAGAAAATTCAGGAAAATTAAAGGTATCTTAGTTTATATTATGAGTTTGGTGGAGCAAATCCCTGAATTTCTTAAATGTAATGTCTAGGATTAGACAAAATTGTCTTTGATTAGGTGCAGAGATGGACTGAGGAAGCAGAATATCCATCCAAAATTAGTTTATGCTGGTTCTGGATTTCAGGTTCGAGATTGAACAAGGGCATAGATTCAGTGATGATTTGAGTTGTAGTTAGGATACAGCCCCAGGTGATAGAAATCTCATGCAGCCCCTTCAGTTACTATGTAAAGAAATAATAATTTGTTGTGTTGAGATTTCCACCATTTTGGTTGAATCCAATCTTAATCTGAAAAACATGTCCTGTAGCATTCTGACTAAAATCTGATCGAGCAATTGAGTTATAAACTGACAGTTCACATTCAGTCACCAGAATTTCAGAATAGAGAAGGTTTAAAAAGCTAGTGAAAAGATTTCTGGCCATGGATAAAAGTTCCACTCCTGTATCCTTAAACTTTTATTAATTCAGGTCTGCCAAACTCATAGGCCGAAGTCTACTTCTGAGAGTAAAAGCTAGGAAGATCAGGCCTTTTTTCATGCACAGTGCTTTGTGAAATAATAAAGGGACTTCATTTGGACTGCAACAAATTAAATCTTTATTTGAAGTGCTATGTCCACAGTGGAACACACCGGCTAACTTTAACATGCTACTTTTTGACTTGAATATTTTCAGAAGAATTTGGTTTGGAAGAAGGAAGCCAGTATGGATAAAGTAGAGAACAGCCTAAACATTCTCTTTTTTAATTTATCTGAACAGCCTTTTTTTTATTTACATTTTGTGATTTACAAAATTTGTGTTAGCTAGTATTGCATTTTTCTATACTAGTTTCTTCATCTGAATTGAGAAGAAAAATGTGAAGTATGACATGACAAGAAGAGCTGTTCTGATGGTAATTCCTGCCTGAACAGAAAACTCACAAAATTTCCATCACAACCTGTAAAGTAAAAAAAGAGCTGCAGTCTCATTTCTTTGATAAGTTTTAGGTACACATATGAATTTCTGTATGCTCTTCTTAACTTCCAATCTTTGAGAGTTTACCCATTACTAATAAGGATTTTTAATTAACTGTTATGGTTAAAGGATATGGGAAAATTTCCAGAAAAAATCATATACAATTTGCATAGTACCTTAATTAAATTAACAACTTATCCATAAAATTAAAGTTCTAACAAACCCACTGAAGCAAGGAATTCAAAGTTAATACTAAATATGATCCTCTGAAGTTGTGCTGAAAGAAAGCAACACTTCATTATATACTATACAATATCACAGGCTCATGATATTGTACATTGGTGTAGAATACATTTATGTTAATACACTTGTGCACATTAATGATGGATTTTCAAACATAAACTATGAATGTGTTTGTCTTTGTGGATATAAATTAAGGCTTGCCTTTAACCTTCCTTTTCAAGAAAGATTTATTTTTCATACTACTGTTCAGCCAAAAGAGAAAATGTCTTCTCTCAGTAGGAAAATACAAGAAACTCCTTTCACACTTTGTTGCTGAATCTGGGACCATGAAAATATGTTTCGTTGGTAGCTTTACTACCATATGAATAGAGGTGTCCAAGAAAATACCTTTGAGACTCTTTAATATAAAGTTCACTGGTACATAATAGCTCTCCACTGCATAAATATGTACGCATAAACTATGTTATGCATATTATTGATATACACTAATATTAGAGACAGTATGGTCAGATGGATCACAGAGCACTGCATGGGACTCCAATCTGCAACCTAATGATTTCAGTATGCAAGTTATTGACATGGTAGACCACAATGGTCAATTGTGTCAAGGTCTATTCAGTCACTCCTTAATACAAGATTCCTTAGGCACTGTTACAGTCTGCTATTGATAAGTATTTTGGAATATTAAAAAACAGCTATTGTCTGTAATGTCTTCTCCCAGGGCTCCAGGATTCACATAAGACATAAGGCAATGTAGCAGTCCATATCACCAAACATATACGCATTTAAGAATACCCTGACAGCCTATTTTTCTCATTCATTATATTATCTCTGTTAAGTATGTCGTGCTCCTTTTAAAACACCATAGGTAAAAAAAGCAAACACCCCAAGAAAATAAAACCTAGAAAACAATATTTAAGTAATATTTTGTAAGAAGTCTGAATACAAGTCAAAGTTCAGATCAAGTGACATGTTTGGATAGGCAGACAAGGTTCTTTGGGTGAATCTTAGACCAACTTAAATAGTTGGAAAAACAATTATTAAGCAAGCTTTCAGGTTCAAAAACCCTTTGTCAGGCTGTCGCAGGGGCACTTTGGTGCCCTGCTCCTATGAAGAGATACAGGTGCCGGTTGCCAGGGCAACCACAGTTTGGTCAGCTGACCGGAAGGGGGCAGGGCCTGACCTATATAAAGGTGATCCAGGCTGAGGCCAAAAAGGCAGTTCCCCTCTGGCAGCCGAGGAAGAAGGAGCTCTGCTGAAGTAGGGAAGCCTGATGGCCTGAGCAGCTTCTGGTCAAGGATACCGGGTGGAGGAAGCCCTGGTAGGGGGTTGAATGAGGGTTAGCCAGTTGGCTTAGAGTTTATGTTGTAGCCCAGGGGCTTGAGTTTTCTGTTTGTAGTCTTATAGGACCGGAGGACCGGGTGAGGCTAATAGGGGTTATGGAGCCCCTCTGAGGCCTCCTCCAGTGGTGGGGACCCCAGTGCCAGTGAGGGCACTGCATTTAGGGGTGCACTGCCCCAGCCCTGAGGTGGGGCACAGTGCATTGGGGGGGCCAGGCACAGCTATGGCCACCTGAGCCCCAAGCATGGAGAAAGGCCCTAGTGCAGGCGGAGCCCCAGGGAGGGGCACACAGGCAAGAAGCCCAGAGAGGGCACAACGTGCAAGGGGGCATTGACTCCAGCCCTGAGAAGGGGCGCAGAGGACTGGGGACCAGGTAAGGACGAGGCTGCTTGAGTCCCACAGGAACTGTTGACCCAAGGAGGGAATTTGGGGGCCAGACGTGGCTACGGCCACCTGAGCCCCAATTGTGAGAAGCCCCAGGGCGGGCGCAGGCGAGAAACCCCAGAGCAGGCACTCGCTTTAAGACCCGAGGAGGGGATTTGGGGGCCAGGCATAGCTACGGCCACCTAAGCCCCAATTGTGAGGGGCGCCGGCTGTATGACAAGCCCAGGGGGCGCCAGTGAGGGCGCGGAAAGGAAACTGACCAGACAACATCCGGTACATCTGCGAGGCTTGGGGCATGGTACAGGGAAGGTTGGAGCCACGCGTAGCCCATAAGGCTGGGGTGCACCAAGTCAATCCATACAGAACAGGGGCCAGGATAAACAAGAGCACCGTGTCCAAGGGGACAAAAGGCAGCCTCCCTTATCAAATAGTTACCATCAAAGACGTGGCGGGCGAGAACAAGGGTGCTTTAATCGCCAACTTGGCACGGTAGGGGGCCTTGGAGAGATCACGGCCGCTCCTAGGACCCCGCGCCATGACACAGGCTAAGGAAGTTTCAGCAGTTGGTGTGTGCTCTTCCTGGATGGAATGGAAAGTAAAGAAGCCAGAGGCTGGTCTGGTATGCATACAAGACAGGTAGTTGGTGAAAATGTAGATTGAGGAGTCAATGGGTGAGAGACAGGCTGGGGGATGGGGAAGAGAGAGAAGGGGGATGAATAATGGAGAGATACTTGGGAGTCAGATGTCAGACAGGATATAATCCAATGTCTGTATTTAGTCCATGATTTTTAGTATCCAGGAGGTTGATGAAGTGGAGTTCATAGGCTCATCTCTGGGAAGTGCTTTGTAAGTTTCCTTTGAGCATCAGGACTGAGAAATTGGAGAGAGGGTGGTTTTCTTGGGAGAAATGTGCCCACACCGGTAATTGGGTATTCCTGTCTTTGATAGATTTCCAGTGTGCGTTCATTCTGGTGCACAGTTGTTGTTTGGTCTCTCCTATGTATTTTCCATCAGGGCACTTGGTGCATTGGATGAGATATTACATTTCTGGAGGTGCAGCTGTAAGATCCAGGAATGCTGATGGCTCTGTTGTGGGGTGTAGTAATTGTGGGGGTGGTGGAGATGTGTTGGCAGGTTTTGCATTTCTTGTCATTGCCTGGTCTGGATCTTTTTGGTGTGTTCTGGGCTTGAGGAAGTTTGCTTCTGGTGATGAGGTTAGCGAGGTTTGGTGCTTGTTTGAAG
>NW_017729031.1:59578525-59578743 GCF_001723915.1 Gavialis gangeticus
ATTTGTGGGGGGTTTTCTTCTGTACTGCAGTAGTTCTTCACATGGTATCCAGGTGGCTCCTTCAAACATGCACTCTCTCCCTCTGGAGGAGTGTCCTTGTTGGGTGAAAGCCTTTTTAAGATTGGTGAGGTGGCAATCCTGGGTGTTCTCTTCAGTGCAAATTTGGTGGTATCTGAGGGCTTGGCTGTATATCACAGCTTTTTTGGTATGTTTAGGGT
>NW_017729031.1:59583743-59588562 GCF_001723915.1 Gavialis gangeticus
ATCTGAGGGCTTGGCTGTATATCACAGCTTTTTTGGTAGATTACTGCTTTTTTTAGAGTGATTACTGGTTCTGTGCAGATATGTATGTTGGTCTGTGGGTTTCTTGTATAACTTGGTCTGTATTTTACCATTCTGGATACTGATCATTGTGTCTAAAAAGGAGATGTTGGTGCTGGAGTATTCTAGAGAAAGTTGGATGGAGGGTTGGTGATTGAGTTCTGTCAGACATTCAACAATCAGAGATTGTAGGTTTTCAGTCCAAACGATGAATATGTTTGGATGGCATGTTATTGTAAATTATTGTCTGGGTTTTCTAACTTTCTTCAGTTCAAGTCATGTAGGACCAAATTATCAAACAGACCTTGGAAACTCAGCCACCAGTTTTGCAGGTACATAACATTTGTGCACTCAGATAAGTAAGAGTGAGCCTATAGTGGTATTGTTGTAAGAACACAAGAGCCTGAACTTTCCAGGTCTCCGCAAAGAAGTTAATAGGAGTTCTATACATGATTAAGCCTGATGTGGTGCACAAGGGGAAGCCACGGATAGTAAATGGATTCAAGTAGACTGAATCTGTCTACTTGGATTTTTGAATCCAAAAGAGGATGAGACGAGGTGAAATTAAGGAAGATAATGTTAGGAACAAATAGATGTGGATGGATGGCATAGTCAAGATGGAAGCTAATCAGAGTATTGCACTTAGATGCACTGACAGGAAGGTTGGATTCTTTGCAAGCTGTGGAGGAAGAATGACAAGATGTAATGATTAAAATAACAGAAAATAATAAATATTACTAGCATATCCAAACTGTGACAAGTGTGCCCTTCAGGGTCTGTCCACTGGTGACCCCGCCCACCTGTTATGGGCCAACCTCCCACCTTCTCATCTGCCATGCCTTGTTGTTAATTGTCTAATTAGAAGATGTTAATTAAGTGGGAGGCTGTCCATTTTGCTGCCCCGATTCAAGGGGGCACTATCTGCGGCTCCTTTCCTTCCCTACACCACAGCCCCAAGCCTCGCAAATGGTACTCACATCATTTAGTCTGGGCCTTACTCTAATCTGGCCCCCTTGTCCTCCCTGGGTGCCTCACTGGGTGTTCGCCAATGCTGCCCCCTCTCTCTGGGGCTTCTCACTGCCCCCTTCTCTCTGGGGCTGAGGTCTCCATGAAGCTGTGGCTCCTCTATGAGGCCTCCTCCAACCCCTGATAGCCTCACCCAAACCGCCGGGTCTAAATGACAAATGCAAAACACAAGCTCCTGGGCTATAACATAAAATCTGAGCTGTCCGGCTAAACATCATTCAATCCCTACCAGGGAATTCTCCACCCCACAACCACAATCAGGAGCTGCTCGTGCAGTCAGGCTTTTCCCCTCTGTTTGCTCCGGCCAAGCTCTTTCTCCCTTGGCTCTTAGCAGGAAACTGCCAGCTTGGCCCCAGCCTTGGGTGGGTTTAAATGTGGACCAGGCCCTGCCCCTTCCAGTCAGCTGACTGCTGGCAGGTGTGGGTCACTAGCTAACTTTGGTTGCGCTGGCAGCCAGCAGCTGGGGCTTCTCACTCACTGCTAGGGCTCTTTCCCAACAGTTACCCCTCTCTAAAAGGAGCAGGGCGCCTAAGTGCTCTGCAACGCACCTCCCCCCCTTAAGACTCGGACTCACCAGGACAAGTCTCCACCTCTTGAAAACCACTGCCATTCAGGACTTCTCTCGGCTCTTCTTTGGTTGCCTGACAACTCAGGAATGGGAGGCAGAGGTTTTCAGATGCCTCCTACTCGCCTTTTCCCCAAGGTTGTACCATGTGCGATTTATTGGGAGTTACCCTGCCACAGGTAGTCCCCCCCACATTAGCCAGCCTTGGTAGGGTCTCACTTAGGCCTGTAGGGCCCCGGGCTTGGTGTATCCTTCCGGCTGAGATGGCAAACACCATATCATAGCCATGGGGGTCCACCTCTCTGACACCCCTCTCTCTCTTTCTTCTCTCCCTTTATAAGGCCTTGACCTTCCTCCTCCTGTCCTCTGATGGGCTGGCCCTGATTGGAAGGGTCTGTACTTAGGGGGATCATCTGCCTCCTGGTCACAGGGTTAGAGTTCCCTGCTACACAACCCCTTTTCTCCTCTTTTGTCCAGGGTCTTTCCATTTCTCCTGGTCCCTCTTCTTCCTCATATTGCCTTGAGACGAAGTCAGCATTTGTATTCTAGATCCCAGGGTCATGTTATATCTCAAAACAATATGGCTGTAGACTAAGGTCCCACCTCATGAGCCTAGCATTGTCTGTCTTCATGTTCTGTAACCAGCGTAGGAGTGCATGATTAGTGATCAGCATGAACCGATGTCCTAGTAGATAGTATTGGAGTGTTTCAACAGCCCACTTAATTGCCAAACACTCCTTCTCTATCGTGGCGTAATTCTGTTCCGGTGGATGTAATTTCCAACCTATGTAGGCTATAAGGCGCTCTTCTTCTCCCTCTCTCTGAACCAACATGGCTCCAATAGCTACTTTTGATGCATCTCTCTGCACCTGGAATGGTTTGTTAAAGTCTGGTGCATATAGTAGGGGTTGTAAACATAGTGCATCCTTCACTGCTCGAAAAGCCTCTTCCGCAGTCGGTGTCCATCTCACCTTGGTAGGAGCCCCCGCCTTTATCATCTCTGTCAAAGGCACTACCACCTCCACAAAGTGAGGTAGAAACCTCCTATAATAATTGGCTAACCCCAAAAAGGCCCTTACTTGTCGTTTAGTATGAGGAGCTTGATACTTCTGCAAGGCCTCCACCTTCCTTAATAGCAGTCTCACCCTTCCATTTCCTACTAGGAACCCCAGATATTGCGTTTCCTTTTTCCCTATCGTGCATTTCTTCGGATTGGCTGTCAACCCGGCCCTTCTCAAGTCTTACACTACTGCTCTGAGTGTGGTGAGGCGTTCCTTCCAGCTCTCAGTGTAGATAATAATATCGTCAATATAAGCCGTGGCGTAACCCCCATGGGGAGCCAAAACTCTGTCCATTAGACGTTGAAATGTAGCCATGGCTCCATGTAATCTGAACGGCATGTGCTGGAACTGGAAAAGACCCCAAGGGGTGGTGAATGCTGTCTTTTCTTGATCTTCGGGTGCCACTGGGATCTGCCAGTAACCTTTTGTCAGGTCTAAGGTGGAGATGTAGCAGGCTTGCCCAACGTTTTCTATCAGCTCGTCTATTTTTGGCATCGGGTAGGCATCGAACCTAGCTACTGCATTTACCTTCCGGAAATCAATACAGAGACAAATCTTTCCATCAGGTTTAGGTTCCGCTATGATGGGGCTCTGCCAGTCGCTGTGGGATTTGCATATGATGCCCTTCTCCAGCATCATTGCTATCTCTGTCTTTATCTGGCTTTGCAGTCACGGTGGAATCCACCGCCAGTTCTCACGGATCACCTGGCCTGGAGGAGTTCTTACCTGATGTACCACACCCCAAGCTTCCCCAGGGGTTTCCCAGAACACATCTCCATACTCCCTGATTACCTCAGCAGCCTGTCTTCTCTGCTCTTTTGATAGTCGCAGGGCCAGTTCTATGTCCCCTGGTCCACTCTCCTCTGTCAAAGAGGGTCCCAACTCTAATCCCTCAGGATGGAGGGCTAGGTACATGCATTCTTGGTCTTCCCACTTCTTTAGCATATTAACGTGTTATACCTGCTTCTTTTTCTGTTTATCTGTCTGGTACACCTCATAGTCTACAGGCCCCACTTGGCATATAACTTCATAGGGTCCCTGCCACCAAGCGAGTAATTTACTCTCCCGGTCTGGCAATAAAACCAACACACGATCTCCCATGTCAAACTTCCTTGTCCGGGCACCTTGGTTGTAATATCTCACTTGACATTGCTGTGCCTCCCTGAGGTTTCCTAAGACCGTGCTCTGAGCTGCTTCAGGATGTTCCCGCAGGTGTATTACATATTGGGTCAAGTTCTGGTCCTTACTCTGCTGTTCTGCCCCAACTCTCTTTAATCAGATCCAGGATCCCTTTTGGTTGCTCCCCTCCTTCAGGCTTCCCTTGTTCAACTTGGCCATATAATAATTCAAAGGGTGAAAAACCCAGTTGAGGCCTGAGGTGCCTCCCTTACTGCAAACAACCAAGGTGGTATCATTTTATCCCACTGCTGAAGGCTCTCGACCACAAACTTCTTTAACATTTGTTTCAGTTTTGGATTAAAAAGTTCCATGAGCCCATCTGTTTGGGGATGATGCACTGCCATCCTCAGGTGTTTTAATTCCTAAAGCTTTACTCACTCCCTCAAACACCCATAATGTAAAATTCATTCCCTGATCCATCAGCAGTTCTTTAGGGAGTCCTACGCGGGAGAACATCTTTACTAGCTCATATGTGACCTTTGGGATGGACACGGTCCGCATCAGCACAGCTTGCAGGTACCTCATTGTGTAATCCAGTAAAACTAATATATACTGGTTCCCAGCACTACTTCGGGGAAGCAGCCCCACAATGTCCAGCGCCACCCGCTGAAAGGGAACCTCCACCAAAGGCATTGGAACTAAAGGAGCCTTTGGGGATTGTCTATGATTCACTTTTTGGCACATGGGACATGAAGCACAATACCTCGCCACTTCCCACAACAGCTCTGGCCAAAAATCTTGCCCAAATACGGATTTCAGTCTTGTCCCTGCCCAAATGTCCCTGCATAGGGAGCTCATGAGCCACCCTCAATAAAGCTCGTCAATAGCGCTGCATAAGGTTACTGTGTGGCATGATACAATAACATAGTGTTACTAGTTTTACCATCACAGAAAGCATAATTGCCTCCAAGGTGTGTCATCTTTCCTAATG
>NW_017729031.1:59593562-59594783 GCF_001723915.1 Gavialis gangeticus
TTGTCTATGATTCACTTTTTGGCACATGGGACATGAAGCACAATACCTCGCCACTTCCCACAACAGCTCTGGCCAAAAATCTTGCCCAAATACGGATTTCAGTCTTGTCCCTGCCCAAATGTCCCTGCATAGGGAGCTCATGAGCCACCCTCAATAAAGCTCGTCAATAGCGCTGAGGCACCAGCAACTGTATGACCTCCCCTCCTTCAGGCTTCCCTTGTTCAACTCGGTATAGGAGGTCGTTTCTTATCTCGAATCTCAGCATTGTCTTCATCAGCTCTGGCCGTAATACCTCACCATTTCATTGGGCCAAGTGTTCTTGTAATGCAGACCGAAAATCTGGCTCCCGACTCTGCTCCAACTGGAAATGTTCATCTTCCCATAAGTGTGCAATGTCCACTTCTTGTTCACCCTCTTCTTCAGGAGGAGGTTGTTCGGTTGCACCCATGAACAATTCAGGCCTCTCCCCTGGCCTCATGCTGGTTATCTATTCCAACAACTCGGGCCAGTCACAGCCCAGTACTACTGGATAGGGTAAATACTCAGTGACCCCAACTAACATCTGACAGGTCCTTTTTCCTACTTGTAGGGTGGCTCCCACCCTGTCGATTTTTCAAGGGAATCCCCACACCAACATTGCACCTTTACTTGATCCGCTACTCCCCTTTCTTTTGGCGGTACCATGTCACTCCACACCATAGTCTGTAATGAGCCTGAGTCTAGCATAGCCTATACCTTTTTTCCCATCCACTGTCATGTCCATCATAAATGTGTGAGGCTCATCTCTCGCCTCAGCGTCAACTCTGCTTCCATAACTGCACATCCCTACCCAGATAGTTGGTCATGAGGGGGGTGCTCCCAGTCATGTTGGCTAGCAGTGTCTGTTGTCCTGTGGCATGATTCTGTAGGCCTTGTATTGTTAGACATAGCCGGTTCTCGACTTGCTGCTGTGACTCTGGGTCTAGGATTAGTATTTGCTCTCGTTGTGCTCTCTCGATGGACCCAAGGGCTCGTTTCCTCATACAGGCAAACCACCGTCTTATGATGCATGCTGCCATATGACAAATTCCCAGCCAATGCACCATTGTGACAGGTGTGTGTTGGGTATTGCCGTCCCTTGTGGACCTGAAGGACGCTGTCTGCCACTCGACTAGGGTGTTATCTGTTCTACTCGAGGATCTTACATGCCCATGTTTCGCCTGCCACGACTTGATGTTAACG
>NW_017729031.1:59594943-59596677 GCF_001723915.1 Gavialis gangeticus
CCTGCCAACGATGACCTCACATTGTCGGCCCATGTTCATCTTGGAGTCAATAATGACTAGTCCAATTATTAGTCTCACTGACATCCCGTGAGGTCCCAAGTTTGAGGGCTCCATCACCCCTACACCCTCACCCGTTCCACCGGGAGGTGGCCAGCCAGTTGGTCCGGCCATGTGTCCTCAGTTCCTCTCAAACAATCAACAAAAGAGAAGGTCAAAAAGAAAACACAAAACAGAGGGCTCTCCTGGCCTGTGTCATTGCTCCGTCTGTCTGCAGCGACCCTTTGAACCAAAATTGACCTTCATGGGGTCAGTCCCTCTTTATTGGCTCTCTCTCTTTCTCTGAGAGCCTCTTGTAGAGTTTGCCACGATTTCTTTTTAACAGCTTAAGTCCATACTGTTGGCTTGTGCCACTATTACATGTACTACGGTACCCAAAAGTCAATAGTGCCCCTCTATTAGGGTTATTACGGTACCCTTCTCATGCTGGGCTCAGCCAGCTCCCGGCTGGTAAACAAACAGTTCTACTCCCCGCGGGGGGCCAGTAAACTGGGTTCTGAACCCCTGCTGGGGTTTTGCTGTCTGCCAGAGGCTCCTACCAGCACTCAACGTCACTTTTAGAGTTCCCTGCAGCGTGTGCCGGCATGCTCCACCTCTTCCTCCTCCTCTTTCCGGTTCTGCATTGTTGCTTCCTGCCTGTCCCGGGCTCTTCTTTATACTGGCAGGGAAATTCTCGGCCCCTCCCTTCCCGACACACCTGGGTAAGGGGAATCTCTGCTGGGCTCCTTGGGGCTGCGGACCTGGGGCCGCTGAACCTTTGATTAGCCCGGAAGCCTTGGAGCCTGGTGGCTCCTTCTCTCTCTCACAGTGTGCCCCTTCGGGGTCTGTCTGCTGGTGACCCCACAAACCTGTTATGGGCCAACCACCTGGCTTCTCACCTGCCATGCCTTGTTGTTAATTGCCTAATTAGAAAATGTTAATTAAGCGGGAGGCTAATCATTTTGCTGCCCCAATGCAAGGGGGCACTATCTGCAGCTCCTTTCCTCCCCTACACCACAGCCCCAAGCCTCGTAAATGGTACTCACATCACTTAGTCTGGGCCTTACTCTACTCTGGCCCCGTCATTCTCCCTGGGCTCTCTGTGGCCCTGGTTTGCTGGGCGCCTCACTGGGGGTTCGCCAATGCTGCCCCCCTCTCTCTGGGGCTTCTCACTGCCCCCCTCTCTCTGGGGCTGGGGTCTCCATGCAGCTGTGGCTCCCCTATGAGGCCTCCTCCAACCCCTGATAGCCTCACCCAAACCGCCGGGTCTAAATGACAAATGCAAAACACAAGCTCCTGGGCTATAACATAAAATCTGAGCTGTCCGGCTAAACATCATTCAGTCCCTACCAGGGAATTCTCCATCCCATAACCGCAATCAGGAGCTGCTCGTGCAGTCAGGCTTCTCCCCTCTGTTTGCTCCGGCCGAGCTCCTTCTCCCTTGGCTGTTAATGGGGAACTGCCAGCTTTGCCCCAGCCGTGGGAGGGTGGGGAGGAGAGTCTGGAAGTAAGACAGGTGGGTGGAGACTGGGATTGTGGGGTGGTGGCAGTGCAGGGGTGGAGCCCAGGGCAAAGCCACAATCCACTCCCCGCAATGGGCACCAATTCTGGAGGCAGGGACATGTGAGGAGCTGATTGTGGCTGTGCCCCAGGCTTCAGCCCTGCACTGTCACTGCCCCACAATCCCAGTCACAGCCC
>NW_017729031.1:59601677-59631346 GCF_001723915.1 Gavialis gangeticus
CAACAGTTTCCCCTCTCTAAAAGAAGCAGGGCATCTAAGTGCTCTGTGACACAAAGCAAACAATCAGTGTTGCTTTTTTTTAACTGTAGCTCCTGCATGTGTTATGTTATGCATACCATGAGCACAATATGCGTTTACATTTCTTACTTGCTTATTTATGCAATAAAGAGAAGAGTATGAAATAAAAAGATACAGTAGCTGCTCCCTTGGCCAAAGAATCTCTTGTGTTAGAGACTCTGGCTCAATGACATATTGTTACTAGTTAAATAAAAATTAGTAAATAAATTAGTGCTGTGCACCCAAATGTTATATTGTCTTGTTTTCTTTACCAGTTTAATGGTGCTGTGTTTAAGGTTAATGAGACAATTTTATATCTTGCAGCACGCCCGTCATGCAGGCTGCTTCATTTCAATATCCAGTCTTAGTAATAACAAGCAACATGTTCTCCATTTGCAGCTGCTTCAGGTCCAGAATGAATGCATACAGAGTACTTACAGCCAGAAATGTGGGTAAGCTCTTGTTGGAGTGCTTTGGTCTGAAATTAACAATATGCCAAGTGTTGAGAAACACGTATGGGTTAATCAGTTTTTCCAAAGGAAATTTAAGACTGTGCTTTGTATATATGTGTATGCTGATATAATGCCAAGATTGACATTGACATTGAAAAAATAGCTTTAAATTGCATATTTGAGTAAATTGCAATTCAAAACAAATATT
This sequence comes from Gavialis gangeticus, assembly GCF_001723915.1. Classification (NCBI taxonomy): domain Eukaryota; kingdom Metazoa; phylum Chordata; order Crocodylia; family Gavialidae; genus Gavialis; species Gavialis gangeticus. The sequence continues at coordinate 59,602,395 of NW_017729031.1, forward strand.
GCATTTAACACATTGCTGTTTCTGTAAAATGGATACACAGATCCATGCAACACTGGTGGAACTACAAGCACAGTATTATCAGAGATCACAAGAGCTCCTTGGGGTGGGAAGCACAGTTGGCTAATTCTACCAAGTAGCACGTGGTCATACTGTCATTCCATTGGTATCCCCAAAAGCTAAGAAAAAGCAGACCCTGACATAATCTCAGCAAATGGATTGTGCGGGGCTTGTCCTGAAAATGCTCCTAGCACTCTCCTCCGTGTAACTTATTTATTTACAATCCACTTTGCACATGGCCAGGGTTTAAGGGGGGAAAATATACTGTATGTTTGTCTTGGTGGAACACAATATATGTGTCTGTACCAGTTTCACCTGGTGTAATTAACCCAGCCCTTCCTTCGAGTGACAGGAGGAGGCCATGTAAAAGGAAAAAGGAGAATTAAATTTATGAATTGCAAACATGCATCAATGGTGTGGAAAAGGTGTATAAATCAGGCCTGTTTTTATTAGAAATCCCAAATGTATTTTATTACCTCTAAATTTATTCCTTTTCATGGAAAAACTTAAAGGATTTTTAAAGGGCGTGGAGAGAAAGAAACACTTTTGCATTAGTGGTAGCAAAATAAAATATTAACATTGGCAGGCATCCAACATCCATGGTAGCACTAAGGCTATACGAGAAGTCTCCCTAAGTAGGTCTGTGGTCACATCCTTACTGTGTGCAATAGCTTTCCATGTCCGGAAACTCTCACACAACCTCTCTCTCTCCTTTTGCTGCTTCCCCAGCCTGAAAAAGGTGCTTAAATAGTTTGCAGGAGGATTTCTAAGAGTCGCTTATGTCTGTGTGCTCATAAGTATCTGAGAGAGAGAAGAAATTACTGAGCCAAAAAGTAACAGAATTGAGTTTTGCATTTAGTTTTGTTAGCAATGAAGCCTGTGATAATCCTTTTGTCTCAGAGTTCCGAAGTCCCAAACCATTCAGCTACAGAGAACTTCCAACTTTAAAGAGGAGTAGCAGGTGATTGGGCATGGCCAATTTCATACTTTTTTGATAAATGCATGGATCTCTTTTTCCAAGAATGACATCCACCTAAAGCATGAACCAGCAATTTCCCCCTTTACATGCTTTCTTACTACAAGTAACATCCGTGTCTGAGACTCCTGTCTCCATATTTTAGATCTTCTGTCAAACTGATAAATGTATTCAGTATTGTAGTCAGTAGTCACAAATTACATGCATTAAAACAATGACTGGATTTTGTACACTTTTTGGTGAAAACTTCATACAGCAATACAGATTCCAGTCCCTCTGGTATCCTTTGTTTTTGGATTAAGTCATAACATTCTTTGACTAAAGCATAATAACATTCCTGTTGTCCTTTAACCCTTATCGATACCATCATTCAACTCAACAGGCAGTCAAATAGCAATGCCAGCTGCCTCCTCTATAATTAAAGTAACGTTCTGAAACAGTGCCATCTTGTTTCAATTTAGACACGTAACAAACACTACTGTTTTCTCTTAGTGCTTATCCAAGAGTGCTTTTAAAAATATTTACATCTGCTTCTGTCTATTTGTCTATCAGCAGTAAACCTGCTTTGACAGAATTGATTTAATAGTAGGTACCAGCTTTTATTTGATAAATGTATGACAGCTGGTTATTCTGGCCAGTTTTGAAGTCTCAGCTGGCACTGTTAATGGAGTTTTAGATGTGCAAATTTTCCTCCTACTTTATTACACTTTTCAAATGTTTTAAATTAAAATTTTGGATTCCCACATATTACACGTGAGACAAGTGAATATAATGGAAGATTCCATTTTAAAGTTAAGCACCATGATGTCACTTAAAAAGTCCAAGCAACATACTGGCCTCATTTAAAGAGCCTACTAGCAGTGTTCATTCTGAAATACAGGGCAATACAGCAGTGCACAGGCAATCCAGGAAGTTTTTGGAAAGTACTGGGGACAACTTCCTGGTGCAAGTGCTGGAGCAGCCAACTAGGGGACCTACTCTTCTTGACCTACTGCTCGCAAACAGGCAAGAATTGATGGGGAATGTAGTACTGTATGGTAACTTGAACTGCAATGACCATGAAATGCTTGAGTTCAGGATCCTGAGCAAAAGAAGGAAGGAGAGCAGCAGAATAAGGACCCTGGGCTTCAGAAAAGCAGATCGACTCACTCAGGGTACTCATAGGCAGGATCACTTGGGAAGCCAGTCTGAGGGGTAGAGGACTCCAGGAGAGCTGGCTGTTCTTCAAAGAAGCCTTACTGAGAGTGCAGGAACAAATCATCCTCATGTGCAGGAAGACTAGCAAGTATGGCAGAAGACCAGCTTGGCTTAGAAGGGAACTCTTCATAGATTCATAAATTGTAAGGCTTGAAGGGACCTCAGCAGATCATTGGGTCCAGCCCCCTGTACCAGGCAGAAAAGACAACTAGGGTCAGGTGAGCCCAGCAAGGTGACTGTCCAGTCTCCTCTTGAAGATTTCCAGGGTAGGCAATTGCACCACCTCTGGAGGGAGCTTATTCCACAGTCTGGACACCCCGACTCAAGATTTTCCTAAAGTTGAGCCTGAAATAGTCTTCCAGGAGTTTGTGGCCATTACTCCTCGTTTTCCCTGAGGATGCCCTGGTGAACAGTTGTTCACCAAGCCCTTTATGTGCTCTCCTGATGTAGTGATAAGCTGCTACCAAGTCCCCTCTCAGCCTTCTCTTTTTCAGGCTGAAGAGTCCTAGGTCCCTCAGCCTTTCCTCATATGGCTTGCCATACAAGTCTCTGATCATACAAGTGGCCCTTCTCTGGACTCTCTCAAGTTTTACCACATCCTTTTTAAAATGTGGTGCCCAGAACTGGACACAGTACTCCAGTTGGGGTCTCACCAATATTGAGTAGAGTGAAAGAATCACTTCGTTGGTTTGCTGGAGATGCATCAATTGATGCATGCCAGAGTATTATTTGCCCTGCTGGAAACAGCATCGCACTGCGGGCTCATATTCATACTGTGGTCTATTATTATCCCCAGGTCCCTTTCGTTCATGATGCTTGTCAGTTTGGCACCACCAAGCCTGTAGGAGTATAGGGGGTATTGTCCCCAACTTTACATTTCTCAATGTTGAACTTCTGGTTCTGACTCGCCCAACTTGCTAGCTTATCTAGATCCACATTTATCTGTAGCCTATCTTCAAGCGTCACCACGCTTCCCCATAACTTGGTGTCATCCATGAACTTGGCCAGTGAGCTCTTCACCCCCACATCCAAATCTTTGATAAAGATGTTGAAAAGTACTGGACCAAGCACCGACCCCTCCTTCAGGCTTCCCTTGTTCAACTTGGCCATATAATATGTTCATTAGGATTCTCTGGGTCCTACCCCACAGCCACTTTTGTACCCATTTAACTGTCTTGCAGTTATGCCCACAATCCTTCAATTTTCTCATGAGAACATCATGGGATACCGGATCAAAGGCTTTTTGGAAGTCAAGGTATACAATGTCAACCTTCTCTCCCTTACCCAGGTGGCAAGTTACCTGATTGTAAAAGAAGATGATGTTGGTAAGATAAGACCTGCCCATGATGAAGCCATGCTGGCTGTCATTCAGAATCCTACCTTCTGCAAGCCTACCACATATAGACTCCTTAATGAATTTTTCCAGAATTTTCCCTAGGATAGAAGTTAGGCTACTTGGCCTATAGTTACCCAGATCCTCCCTCCTCCCCTTCTTGAAGATGGGCCCAGCATTGGCCCTCTTCCAGTCCTCAGGGACCTCTCCCGAGCACCACAAGTTTTGGAACAGCTTTGCCAGGGGCTCTGCGATGACTTCAGCCAGCTTCTTCAGCACTCTCGGATGGAGTTCGTCCAGTCCTGCTGACTTATATATGTCTAATTTCTTTAATTGATCACACACCAGTTCTATGGCAACAGTAGGTAGGCAGTCATTCCTGCCCTGCTCATTCTGTACCCTATCTGGCATGATTTTCCCCTTGGCCTGGAGAAATACCAAGGCAAAGTAGTCATTCAGGAGTTCAGTTTTCTCCTGAGTGTCAGTAACCAGCTGTCCTGAGTTGTTGAGCAATGGCCAGACACTCCCATTTGTTTTCCTCCTGTTCCCTACATTCTTAAAGAAGGACTTCTTGTTGTCCTTGATTCCCATTACTAATCTACTTCAGTCACTGCCTTGGCCTTTCTAATTTGTTCCCTACAATTGTGGGCCATCATTGTATAGTCCTTCTTGGGGCTTGTCCACAACTTGCATTGTTTGTATGCCTCTTTTTTCTTTCTTAAGAGGACCGTGATTTCCCTGTTCAGCCAAGAGGGCTTCCCAACCCTTCTGCTACCTTTTCTCCACATGGGAATGGACTTTCTTTGTGCTTCAAGGATAGTGTCCTTAAGGAACAGCCACTCTTCATGCACCCTTTCATCTTTGGTTCCTAGTCCCACAGCACTTCCCCTACTAGTGACCTGAACTTGTTGAAATTTACATTTTTTGAAGTCCAAGACTTCAACCCTGCTATCAGATTTGTCTGCCTTGTGATGGACAGTGAACATGATGGTTTCATGGTTGCTGTCACCCAGACTACCCTCTATATTTAAATTTAGGTCATCTCCTTTGGCCAGGACCAAGTCTAGGAGAGCATTACCTCTGGTTGGCCTGTGCACCTCCTGAGCCAGGAAGAGCTGTTCAATGCAGGTCAGGAAGGAACACAACCAGTCCAACTTGGCCAAGTGCTCCTCCAGAGAGAAGTCTGGATAATTGAAGCAGCCCTGATGATCTTGTCCCATGCATACATGGCCTCTGTCAGTTCTTGGGTGAACTCTAAGAGCGAGTTCCTCCCCCGGTTTGGTGGCCTGTAGTAAACACCTACAGTTAGGTCTCTCTCTGGGCCCCTGCCCTCCCACCCTGCAACTTGACCCAAAGCATTTCAAACCATTTTTCTTTGGAGCCTATGTTGGCCTCCAAGAATGTGTACTGCTCCTTCACATAGAAAGCTACACCTCCACCTTTCTTCCCTACCCAGTCACTTCTATGCAGGGCATAGCCCTCTATGGCTCCAATCATGTGAGGAGTCCCACCAGGTCTCCATAATCCCTACTAGGTCATAATGCCCACCGGAGAGCAGGACGGCTAGATCCTCCTACTTGTTCCCTATACACCTGGCATTAGTGTACAGGCATCTGAGTCCTCCTATTGAGACCCTTGGCTTTCTGTCATGCTAAGGGAGAACTATTCCAAGTTCCAATTAGTGTTTCCCTATCCCCCAGCAATCTTAGGTTAAAGCCCTATCTAGAAGATCAGCCATTCTGGCTAAGAATGGGGACATACGTCTCCACGTGAGGTGGATGCCATCCCTTCCCAGGAGTCCTCTGTCCCTGAAGTGTGCACTGTGGTTGAGGAAGCTGAAGCCTTCTCAGTGACAACACCATCATAGTTTCATAGTTAGTAGGGTTGGAAGGGTCAGCTCTGTGAGCTGACTTAAGAATTCCTGGTCTAGCTCTTCTCCTTGGTTGGATGGTCTGTAGTAGACCCCCACCATTAAGTCTCTTTCCCCTCGACTTCCTTGTATTCTAACCCAGAGCGCTTCAGTGTGCGCCTTCTCTAACTGTGCTACTTGATGAGGATGTGTATTCCTCCTTAATGTAGGGTGCCACACCGCCACCTTTCCTCCCTGTCCTGTCCCTCCTGTGCAGCCTATAGCCGTTGATATTCACTGCCCAGTCATGTGTTGGGTCCCACCACGTTTCAGTGAGCCCCACTATGTCTGGGTTGGTGTTGGCTAGCAGGAGGGTAAGTTCCTCCTGCTTGTTACCTATACTATGAGCGTTTGTGTAGAGGCATTTGAGGCCCCCTGAGAATGTTAGCACTGGCCCCCTATTCTCACCATTGCCCTCGCCCCTGTTGCTTACCTGTGTATATGTTCTGCTCGTCAGTCTAGGCTGGGCTGTACCTGTGGGTGCTGCTTGGTTTAGCGGTCCAAGGCTTCCTCCGCCCTCATCTTCCCCTTCCCCTGACAAGCCTAATTTAAAGCCCGCCGGAGGAGATCAGAGTCATCAGTTATCTTCCTCGATGCACCCTTCCCTCCTAGGACCATGACCTGCAACTGGGAGCACATAGAAAATGATTACCTGGGCCCCTGACCCCTTGAGCCCAGCCCCCAGAGCCCTGTAGTCACTCATGATCCAGTCTGGGTTACTCCTGGCCATGTCATTTGTTCTCACATGGATAAAGAGCATGGGGTAGTAGTCAGAAGGCCAGATTAGCCTGGGAATTAGGGCTGTTAAGAACAGCTATGTTTCAGTTTGGTTTCGAATTCAGCTGTTTTGGAGGGACAATGATTCATTTTGGTGTTTCAGATCAGTGTTCCATTTTGATTCAGCTGAATCTGTTTCGGAGTTTTGACACTGTTTCAGTGATTCAGCCATAGCTATAATGGGGAATGCCTAAACTAAAATGCCTATAACTTTGTCATTTCTTTCCCAATTTAGATTAAAATGGCAGGGATGGTAGCACCATCTGAGGGCATGAAGCCTCCTAGTTTCAAGGAGATAGGTGTATGGGTTTCTGTAAAACTGCATCTCAAACTATTCAAAGTGAAATTCATGTCACCGGCTGGCAGCGGCAGCATGCTGTCATCCCACATGCAGATCCGGGGTCCCGCACCCCCTGGGAGGGCTGTGGGACTGCCAGAATCCTCCTGGGGGTACAGGTCCCCAAATCTGTGCATGGAATTACAGCATGCTGCCGCTTCCAGCTGGGACCAGCGCTTCGCCCCACTGCCGGATGAGGCAAGTGCCAGCACTGGGTTCTTTCTCACACTCAGCGTGGGCTGCATCAGGCAGACTCAGGTGCTGGCACTGGCCCCAGCTAGCAGCAGCAGCCTGCTGTCATCCTATGTGCAGATCCGCATCCCTTCCCCCTCCCTCTTCTTAGTTTCTGTTTCCCTGCAAGCCCAGCTCTGAAACTCCAACATTTTCCGAAACATTTTAGATGGTTTCATTTCATTTCAGAGACATTTCAGACCCTTCTGTTTCATTTTGGATTCAATGTTTCAGGCACCAAAACAGGCCAAAACACCTCCAAAATGAAATGGCTGCCAAAGTTTCACAGAGCCCTACTGGGGATCCTCTCCACAACATCTCGGGTACAGGCCCCAAGGAGGAAGCAGACCTCATGGGCTAGGGGATCCAGATGGCAGAGAGAACCCTTAGTGACCCGCAGGAGGGAGTCCTCCACAACCACCACCTTGCACCTCCTCTTGGGGATGGCAGCATGCTGCTTACCTTCCTCCTCGGGTGTCACCATTGGAGCCTCCTCATGTTTGGAAAGGGGAGCACACCTGTTGTACAGAGCCAGGGGAAGAGCAACCCTGGTCCTACATTTCTTGGAGGCTGAGGTGACCTTGGTCCAGGTAGCTCTGGGCAGGTCTTGGTTAGCCTTCTTGTTGGCCTTCTCATTCAGTAAACTAAATCACAGAAAGGAAGCTTATAAAAAGTGGAAACTTGGACAAATAACTAGGGAAGGATTGCTCAAGCATGCAGGGATAAAGTCAGGAAGGCCAAAGTGCAATTGGAGCTGCATCTAACAATGGATGTGAAGGGTAACAAGAAGAGGTTCTACAAGTATGTCAGTAGCAAGGGGAGGATCAGGGAAATTGTGGGTCCCTTACTGGATGGGGGAGGCAACCTTGTGACAAAGGAAAAGAAAAGGCTGAAGTACTCAATGCCTTTTTTGCCTTTACCTTCACAGGTAAGGTCACCTCCTAGACAACTGCATTGAGCAGCACAGTTTGGAGAGGAGATAAGCAGCCCTCAGTGCTGAAAGAACAGGTTAGGGTCTACTTAGAAAAGCTGGACATGTACAAATCCATGGGACCAGATAGAATGCACCCAAGGGTGCTGAAGTAGAAGGAGGATCCAGAGACCTACAGACCAGTCAGCCTTGCCTCAGTCCCTGAAAAAATCATGGATCAAATCCTCAAGGAATCCATTTCTAAGCACTTGGAGGAGAAAAAAGGTGATTATGAACAGTCAGCATGGATTCACCAGGGGCAAGTCATGCATGACCAACCTGATTGCCTTCTATGATTACGTGACTGGCTCTGTGGATATGGGGAGACTGGTGGATGTGGTGTACCTTGATTTTAGGAAGGCTTTTGATAGTCTCCCGCAGCATTCTCTCAGGCAAGCATGGAAGTCTGGGCTGAATGAATGAACTGTAAGATGGATAGAAAACTGGCTGGAGCATTGGGCTTAAAGAGTAGTAATCAATGGCTCAATGTCTAGTTGGCAGCCAGTATCAAGTGGAGTGCCCCAGGGGTCAGTCCTGGGCCTGGTTTTGTTCAATGTCTTCATCAACAACCTGGAAGATGGCATAGAGTGCACGTTCAGCAAGTTTGAAGATGACACCAACCGGGGGGGAGTAGTAGATATGCTGGAGTGGAGAGCTCAGATTCAGAGTGACCTAGACAGATTGGAGAATTGGGCCAAAAGGAATCTCATGAGGTTCAACAAGTACAAGTACAAAGTCCTGCACTTACGATGGAACAACCCCATGCACAAGTACAGCCTGGGGGCTGACTGGCTGGGCAGCACCTCTGCAGAAGAGGACCGGACCTAGGGGTTACAGTGGACAACAAGCTGAATATGAGCCAACAGTGTGCCCTTGTTCCCAAGAAGGCTAATGGCATACTAGACTACATTAGTAGGAGCATTGCCAGAAGATTGAGGGAAATGATTATTCCCCTCTGGTCAGCACTGGTGAGGCCACATCTGGAGTACTGTGTTCACTTTTGGACCCCCCACTACAGGAAGGATGTGGACAAATTGGAGAGAGTCCAGTGGAAGGCAACAAAAATGGCAAGGGGACTGGAGGACATGACTTATGAGGAAAGACTGAGGGAACTGGGTTTATTTAGTCTAAAGAATAGAAGACTGGGGGGCAATTTAATAGCAGCCTTCAACTACCTGAAGGAGGGTTGGAAGAGGATGGAGCTAGACTGTTCTCTGTGGTGGCCGATGACAGAACAAGGAGCAATGGTCTCAAGTTGCAGCAAGGGAAGTTTAGGTTAGATATCAGGAATAATTTTCTCACTAGGAGGGCAATAAAACACTGGAACAAGTTACCAGAGAGGTAGTAGAAGCTCCATCCTTGGATGTTTTCAAAACCTGGCTAGACAAAACTTTGGCTGGGATGATCTAGTTGGGCATGGTCCTGCTTTGACCAGGGGGTTGCACTAGATTAGTTTCTCAACCTGTAGGTCACAACCCAAAAGCGGGTTGCAAGAATATATGAAAGGGTGGTGAACAAACTTTAAAAATGGATTCTCTTGTAAAAGAAGAAAAACATAGGAAACAGTGGGTTTTCCTTGCAGCCTGGCAGAATTCCAACCTGCAAGGGTCTGCTTGCCCCCCGCCCCCATACCCTACACACCCATCCCATGCCCCGCACACTGGGGAGCTGGGGCCTGGGGGCAGTGGGTCAGGAGTTCATAGTTTCATAGTTTCTAGGGTCGGAAGGGACCTGAGTAGATCATCTAGTCCGACCTCCTGCCATGGCAGGAAATAGTACTGGGGTCAAACGACCCCAGCAAGGTGTTCATCTAACCTCCTCTTAAAAACCTCCAGGGTAGGAGCCTGCACCACTTCTCCTGGAAGTTGGTTCCAGACCCTAGCCACCCTGACTGTGAAGTAGCGCCTCCTGATATCTAGCCTAAACCTACCCTCTGCCAGCTTGTGACCATTATTCCTGGTCACTCCTGGCAGTGCTCGGGGGAACAGTGACTCCCCCAATGCCTGCTGATCCCCCCTGACTAGTTTATAACAGGTCACAAGATCCTCCCTCAGCCTTCTCTTTTGGAGGTTGAACAGGTTCAGGTCCCGTAGCCTCTCCTCATAGGGCCTGCCCTGCAGTCCCCTGATCATGCGAGTGGCCCTCCTCTGGACCCTCTATATGCTGTCCACATCCCTCTTGAAGTGTGGTGCCCAGAACTGGACGCAGTACTCCAACTGTGGTCTGACCAGTGCCGCATAGAGGGGGAGGATCAGTGAAAAGCACTGAGTCAGGACTGGCCATTGATGTTTTCAAATGCATCATGGTACAAAAAAGAGTTGAGAACCACTGCACTAGATGACCTCCTGAGGTCTCTTCCAACCCTAACTTTCTATGATTCTGTGAAATCAAGTCTACTGGAATTTTTGTTTGCTCCAGAATTTTCAAAATTACCCTGGAGTAAAGTATATAGCCAACACAATTATTTTTCACAGCTCCATCCAGTTTGATATGTAATATTATTTCATATTAATCTTGTAGTAGCATTGAACATCACTTCTTTTGGTGGTTTTATCTCCCCAGTTTCAGATCAGCAGAGTACCACTTTGTGTTTCACATTTTTGGAGAATCTAATAGTAATGAGGAAATTAAAGGTCAAACTCACTAATGGAACAAAACAAAGGACAGACAATAAGCAGGAAATTCCATGGTAGAACCTCCTAGCTCATCAGATCACATTTCTAAGTGCCAGCTCTGTTTCTCCCTCCAGCTGTACAATTGGCTAGTTATCTTGCTAAGAACTGATGGATCTTTACATCCTAAATGAATTTATTTTTCTTTTCTTTTTTTAGAGACATGCCACACCACTTTACCATAACACTTTGATCACGCCATTTTGCCTAATGTTATTGCTTGCAGTTCCTAACACAGTTAGAATTATTTTGCCTAATGTTGTTACTTGCAGTTCATAACATTGTTAGAATTGAGAAAGGAGAGAAAATACCACATATGTTTCTCTCACTTGATTACTTTGTCTACAGTCAGTTTAAAATGTTTCTTTCACCTGCTGATTGAGTTATTTTCCCTTATTTGTATGACTCTTTCACACAACAGATAGAATGGGAAACAAAGCAGAGGGAAAATATTAGGAGCTGAGATGATAAAACATAGTAGTAAGCAAAGGTCTCAGAGCAGGGGTAGTACCTCAAGCAACTTCTAATTCATTATCTGAAATTCACTGAACTTGATATGCCCTTTTAAAAAGGTAGCTGGGGAAGAATAACCAAACACCTGGGAAGCCTGAGAGCCAAGAATTGAGCAGCCTTGGGAGCTGGCTGTTGTGGCTAGGATGTGGGCGAAGCCAGGGAAATGGCCACCTAGGAAGCCAGGCAGTCTGGGAGTGAGATGTTCAGAGATCCTGGAGAGCTAGGCATGCAGGGACCTGGCTGTATGGCAGAATAGCGGATAGGGAATCAAAGAAATGGGGAGTCTGGGAACATCCCAGGCTGGGAGTGCAGAGATGCTTGGCAACTCCTGGACTTGTTTCCATTGAAAGTTTCAATGGAATAAACAAATTCCCATGGAACATTTTAGTTTCATCAGATCAACATCTTCCAACATTAAACCACTATGGCAAAAAATTTTTTTTTGACCAGCTTCATTGAAGAAGCATTCTGCTGCCTGCTGCAGGTACCTGCTGGTTGAGGCTGATTGTGTTGATTTTCCCTATTGATCAACTGCTTCATCCCAGTAACTAAAGAAATAGCACTACCAAAACGACCACACTGCAACAAAATCTGCAGTTCAGGACTTCAGGTCTGTTGGCCTTAAAGTTAAGGACCCTGTATATAAAGTGACAATGTACATGAGCAGATAACTTACAGAAACATTAGCACAAAAAGAAGTGTAACCAGGATCAAGTAGAAAAGATCCAGGTTTTAGAAAGATGCTACCGCAACATGACTGCCTTTTCTCCTTTCTAGAATATTAGGTCTGTGTAAAGACCTATTGTCCAGTTTGCTACAGAGCTGCAAAGATTGGGTTAAAATGAAAATCTTAGCCAACTTTTCACTTTGGCAAAACAATAAGAACATTTTCTGGCCAAAGTCCAGGGTTTTCATGCTTTCCTGAACCAAACAAGTGTACAATGTTAGCAAGTTTCACAGGGTGGGAAAACTTATTATTTTACTATACACAGTTTTGTAAATTGCAGATAATAGATCTATTAGTGACTCACATTTGTAACGCCAGATAGGCCTTGTTAAACTCAGAGTCACGAAGTATGACTGGTAGTGAGAGAAAGTGGTAAGCAGAAAGGATTTTGCAAAAGGTTCTTCTACATGCCAACCATTGTGAAGACATTTTCAGGCAGATATATTTTTCACATCTTTAGCCAAAAAAATCATTGGCTTTGGGTAGGCAGAATAAAGAAATATGCATAGCCCTAGCTTGGCAAAATAAGGCAAATTTTGCTCCAGGCCCATCTTTTTATTCACATTTTGACAAACATAAACACTGACTGAAGCAGCGGGCTCTGGCACTGATTTAAACATATGTATATTCTTAAAACCTAAACTTTTGACTCATATTTACATGGCAATTATGAAATCTTAGCCGTTAATGGTAAGAGTTGCCCAGAGCACTAGAACCTTGTCTGGTGTTGCTCGACTGACCAGTCCCATGTAGAAAGTCCCATCACACACTGTAGAGTGATAAATTATCCATGACTCAGCACCTTCATAATCAACTGCAAAAAATAATACATCTCAAGATATCCAGTTACCTTATTTTCATGGGCCTCCACCAGCCTTATATTTCTCAATCCAAACTTGTTTTCCAGCTCATCAATTTAATTTGTGGCCTGTCCATCAGTCATTAAGTCCAAGTTCATTTTTTCCCCCTCAGCTCCTTATGCTCTTGAGCTAAAACTTTTAAACTTTGTGTCCATTGCAACCAATGTAGCCTGGACTGCATCCAACCTTTTACTAACATCTGTCAAGTTCATATTTGTGGTGTGCAACTGAGTGGACTAGAAAATAAAGATAGATGGCAATGGATTAAATCTAACACTTCTTCATTACACTGCAGCCATTTTAGATTTCTCTACTCTGCTCATTGCAACTAGAGTTTCCACACCTTATCTTCCCAATAGTTCTGTCATGCAGCAGTTTAAAGACAACCCCCCTGCAATTTTATAATTTATTAATGCCTTTGTTACATATCCATGATTTCATAAGTCCAGAATTTGACTGATATTTTGTCTGTTTCCACTATCCACATAAATATATGTTTTATTTTAAACAAATACCTCAAAAATCATGCAAAGCACAACTGAAACATTTTTGTGCACAAAGAAACCAGTTCTACACAGAAAGATTTTATTTTTAAAATCCCAAAAAGATGTACTAATAATGTTCAGTTCTGCATCAGGTTCCAGCCAAGTTTCAAAGCTGTTTACAGAAATCAGCATTTTAAATCCCACAGAACTCCTGTGAGGTAGGTGCTATCCACAGCTTGCAGATAGAAACTGAAGGAGGGCAAGAGAAAAAAGGTAGAAGGAATTTCCAAGGAAGGAAATTCATGTTGCTCTTTGCTTCTTTCATATCACTGTTGCAACAACAGCTTGCTATTTTAAATTATTTTAATTCATAAGGATAGAGTCCCAATCTGCAGCCTTTTCTTACATCATCACTGCACCGTTGAATTGCTTATGTATTTCTTTGAAATAAGTCAGTCCTTCCTCAGTTACACTGTCAAACAACTGGGCTGTGTGATGAGGGGTGCCATGGAGATAAGGCCATTTCATGTCATAATCATGCTTATATCTGGTCCTCAGCCCTGCGTATGCAGTGCCATCCACTGGTGCTGTGTGAAGGAGAAAATGACTGGCAACCCATGGTTCAATAACAAAAGAAAAAAAAAGTTTTCACAAATAATTCATCTGAATGTTAAGCTGCTGGCCAGTTCTAGCCTGTTGGTGCCTTTTTTATAACCTGATTCAGCTAGATAAGCATGTCTAAACACATGAATAATCCAATTACTTCATGTACCTTGCTGATTATACACATGTACCCTTCTGAATCATGAACTTAGCCACTGTTCATTAACATTTGTGTGACAGGCTAGCTAGTAGTGACCTAGCCCAGGGGTTTTGAAAGGGCAAAAGATGATTGGAGGACTTGGGATTCCCTTTCCTCATCGATCAGGCCTCAGAGACTCACCCCCCATGTCCCCTGATTGGCCCCTTGGGTCACCTGGAGAGGGATAAAAGGGGCAGCATGGGCTGACTCAGGGGAGAGCAGTGAGGGACCACAAGGAAGGAGCTTCACAGAGCTGAGCCAGTGGGGCAGGAGCAGTGACCCAGAAGAGCCTGAAGGAGCAGGACCTGCAGGCAGCAGTGGGACCCTCAGCAGCGTGGCATGCAGCCAGCAGGAGAGGCTCGCTGCTGGGCTCTAGGATCCCTTGGGAGAGGCTGCAGCCAGCAGGAGAGTCTCCCCGTGCTCCAGCAAGGATCTGAGAAGTGACCTGAGAGGTTCCCAGCTCTGCTTCCAGCTCCTCCAATCAGAGGCCAGGTAGCTCAACGTGAGACCATGGCTCCAGAAAGGTCAAGACCCCTAGCAGCTTAGAGCAGTGTCACCAGTGGTGGCTGTGCAGTAGTCTTTCTGCCTGCCATGTGGGAGAGCTGAGTTCAAGTCCCAGCTGGGGTGTATTGAGGTGAGTGAGTGGAAAAGGGCTATTGTGTTTTCCCTTCCAGGTACCTAGGCCCTATATTCCCTTGTCATTTGACATTTTGTATTTTGTGCCTTTTTATATTTCACCAACCTGTATTGTTTGTTCTGCTGTTTGTGTTTTATATTTTGTTAACCCTGTCTTTTGTCAATGATTGTAAGTGTCTAACCTTTGTTGAATCCTGCCCCCTTGGGCATTGTAGCGTCTACTATACCCTCTGATTTATGCCTACATTCCCAGTATTGTTCCCTCATTAAAAGGTATATGGTTAAGTCCCCATTGGTGGTCTGGCTCTGCTCTATAGGGGGAGGAGAGTCCCTACACCTCCCACAGCGCTTGTGCACCTGCTTTGATCCCTTCAATTGGAGAGGGGGTACCTCTTGGAGTACCGCCCGGGTTACATTTGTACAAGCAGGTTCCTATTTCACTTTTCATTATTTGCTGGTTTCCCTGATTTAGAAATGTATCATCAGAGCAGGAACAGGAAGTATAACAATCCCATATGACTAAAGCCCACACATGGCAAGAAAATAGTTGAAGTGAAGAGTTCATGAATCCATCAGCTAAAATGTGATCACATTAAAATCACTCTGTTCACAAAAGATTCGCAAGCAGAAGAGAGCTAAAATAATTTGATAACTTATTCATAATCCATAATACAGCCTGCACAGACTTCCACTAGTTCTAAGCAGCAGCCATACCAGTTTTCCTGCATCTGGGACTTTACACACCATGGAGGTTGACAGCAAAATAAATCTGTTTAAAAGGTTACAGATCATGGTAGATTTTGTTACAAATATAGGTAAGAAAGTGAAGAGATTAGAGAAAGAAAATACAGCCTTTCACCCTGACAAATGCTGTTAATAGGGCACTGTGCTACAGAGGAGGTCTATTTACCATATGCACTGGTTTTTCCAATTTTCATTCATATGGTTAAATCAGGAAAAGGACACCCAGGCGAAATCCAGCGCTGACTTGCATGTCATTCAGTCCCAGTGAAGATTCAGATTCAGACCCAACCTCAGAGGTGCATCTCTTAACCCGAATATGCATGGGATGTAATTCTATGCTAGATATGGCCTTGTCTATAATATCGTTACAAAAACATATGTAAATCAAGAGCTGAACGTTGGGGAGGCGGGGGAAGGAGTGGAATTTAAACAAAAGGGGGGAAAACACCTCCTTAACATTAACACAATTGATTTGTTCACTTCTGAAAGGCAGTAGCAACCTAACCACAGGGACTTGGAGAATTATATCAATTGCTGGGATGGGCAGGCACAATTGCATTGCCTTCAGAGCACTGTACCTGTTCACACCAGGGCAGGAACTGGCCCAGTCCTTATCTGTTCCAACACCCCATTTTCCCCTTCACTTTTGAAATGGTTCTCCACTGAAATACAGAAACCATCATGGAGTCCTGAAGTCAAGAAGAGTTTTGACATTTACTTCAGTGGAACTAGAAGTTCTCACCAGGCCATTTGTAAATATTTTTTGGGACAACACCTAAGTGTTTTTACCATAGTGTGTATAACCTGGGTGTACCTGGTTGTGCACTCCCTTCTCCAATTGAAGAGAAATGTTAGTAGGGCAGGTATGCTGTGGGAGGAAAACTGCTGGCTGCACACAGCTTCCCTCCTTCCCCTATAGAGAGCCAAACCAGGACACTGTATAACTTAATTATATTAATTAAGTTTATAAATATTTACAAAACATTAAAAGATAAATATGCATATAAACACACACACACATATATATATTTACATATTCTATAAAACTATTACCCTATTCTCTCTCTCTCTCTATATATATATATATATATATATATACATACATGCACATCACTAGGAAAAACAGGTGAATCAAAGATCAATACTGCAGTGGAGGATCCCAGCCTTATTAAAAATCACACACTCTAACTTCTATCATATTACAAATTTACAAATATAAAGATACACAAAATATACCATTTAATATTGAACTCCATTTAAATCTAAATTCACGTAAACATTGAATACTCATACTAACATATACACTGCATTTTAAACAGATACTCAGCCCCAGAAGATTAAACTGATATTTCAATATAAATGACACAATGTTAAACTCTATCAACTCACAGCTACGTAACCATAAACATACAAAATATAAGGTGCCCGCTCACTGAATATAAGGCACAGCAACCCTTGAACTCAAGTTAACTTTACAGGGACACCAAGGCCCAGGCTGCTCTGGACCCTTGACTGGGTTCCCGTGGCTGCGAGGGAGAGGGGAGAAGCGCCCCCAGTACCCTCTAGGCTTTCCCCTAGCCCAACCAAAATATTTCTCAACAACCTAAAACTCCAAACTCAGGGAGCCCTGTCCCTCTGGGCTGCCCCTGCAATGGTCAGACTTACTGACCTGGGTGCATTCCCACTCCCCAGTGGGAGTCCTTTTCCCTGGTAACTCACAGCTCCAGGGCTGTGCTGGAGGGTCCTTCTCTCTCTCTCCCAGTGAGTTGCCGCCTCTCTTGCTATGGCTGTAGCTGTCTCTGGGTTTCTCTGGGCCCATCAGCCACTGGTAGCCTTGTGCTCTGTGGTGTGCAACAAGGGCTTCACTCTTCTGCCTGGGGTTGGGGCCCCGAGCCACCTTGCAGCTTCCATTTTAAATGCCCAGCCTTGTGCTGGGGCTGTAGACCTGAGCCACCCGACGTGGCTCCCAGGGCCTGGATTCGCTCCTGAATCCACCATGCAGCGCCACCTGCACCAAGTCTCCCTGGCCTCATGCCAGGGGTGGGAGACCTGAACCACTTCATACGACTCCAGGGTCCCAGTCCCTCATGGACCATGCCATGCAATGTCCGTGAGTCAAGGACCTGGCCTCTTGCCAGCAGATGTGAACCCGAGCTGCCCTTCCAGGTCCACTCCCAGACCACTCTGTGCAGCTCCACCTGCATCGTGCTGCCCTGGCCACACGCCAGGGCTGGAGACCTGAGCCACCTCATGCAGCTCCCAGGGTCCATTGCGTGCACCGCCTGTGCACTGACTAGCTGGAGACCCGAGCCACCTCATACAGCTCCCAGGGTCCCACCCTGTTCACCGAGCTGTGCACCGCTCCTCGCTCCTCAGTGGTGGGGCTGGGATGCAGCAACTCGTCACTTCCCATCCAGTGACGGAAAGGAGTTTTCAGGCTCTTCTAGGGGCAACCGCATTTGCTTCGCTGGGCAGTTCTCCCCAGCTCTTCACGTTCCGCCCATTCTCTTCTCCATCCCTCAATTCAGCGTCCCTGTGTGCTGGGCACACTGCTCTTTTATACCTTCCGGAGGCTCCGCTCCCAGATTGCAAAAGGACCAATCAGGGTGAGGAGGAGTATAGTCCTCACACAGGTCCAGGCTCTTTGGACAGGGGCAGGGCAGCCTCTCCCTAACCACCTCCTGATTGGTAGGAATGCTCCACTAATGGCTCAAATGCCTGCCACATGTGTTTTTAAAAAGTCCTTATGAGAGCAATATATGGATATATCAGGACTGTCCAACTTCTAAGCAACCTGGGGCTACATTTCCTATGGGTCGTATCAGCACAAGCTATGGACCATCTGCTACTCCGCACTATGTGGGCACACCAGCCCCCAGCCTCAGATCCCTATCTATGGATTCTCCCACTGCACAGTGCTACACAGGTGAGAGGCCTCAGGCTCCCCTAGCCCTGCAGGCTACACCACACTGTGCTGTGTCCCTTTGCCTCCTGAGGCAGGGGCAGGAAGTAGAAGCAAAGCAGAAGGGGAAGACTCTGGTCCAATCCATTGGCTCTACCCTCCATCCCCGGCTGAACAACCCCCAGAACAAGCTCCCTTCCTCACAAATTCTGAATAAAGCACTGGAAGCAGTGCTAGGTTGTCAGCCAAGCCCTGCTCCTGGCAAATGCAGAGAGAAATTACTGAGGGTGCTTTGCTTTGGAATACCTTCATCTGATCCCTCCTGTAATGAGGGTTCAAATTTTAATGGGATTGGGCCCTTTTAAAGCACTCTGTAGTTGTGCACTTGTGTTTGGTCATGGCTATAGATCAGGTGAGAAATGTCATTTCTGTCTGCACCTTTACAGCAGAGAAGAAAGGGTAGGCTGGTGTGTTGGGAAAAGCCCAGAGTTAAAATTATTCCCCTCCTAATGTTCAGAAAGACAAAGTGTTTGGGGTTTATTTTGCTTTCTCTTGCTTTGGAAGAGTACATCTGGCCTGAGAACAGAGCTGACTTACCTGTCCAAGGCAACAGAGTAAACGACCTGCTTTTACTAGCCTTGTCTTCTGTTCCATCTCCTTGCTCTGAAGAGTTAATACATTTATAATTCAATCCTATAGCTGTATGGATATTGCTGATAATGCTAATACACAAGCCAGCTAGAAAGCAAAAATTACCATGTTAATTTCATTTCACTTTGAATGCCATGGTAGGTGAGGTGACCAGGTAAGAGGGGCAAAAAGGGACCAAACTCCTAGGAACATTGTACACACAAGGTAAGCAAACTAATATGAAATCTGGGAAAACTGTAAGAAACATTTTTCTTGTTAATACTCCAAATAAGATAAATGCAAATGGATGGCTGGTTTACAGATCCACCATTTACAGGGAGCGCATCTACATGTGCACCGAACTGTGCAGTTTTTGCATAAGCAAGTACTAAATGACTGTGCAATAACCGCTAGTACTGTGCAGTCCCAACACCACACAGGTCGTTTCCGGCCCCGCTGCGCAGAAGCAGTGGCAAAACGGTTCATGTCATGTGATGTAGCATCTCATGTAGATGCGCCCAAGGTTGTCTAGATACAACTTGCCATTTTCCTTTGTATTCATGTATAATGCGTATTGCCACTAAGTAACTAAGCCCAAACAGATTCTTTGGAAACTCATCTCTCCTGATGTCTTTGAAGGTCAAAGAGATCTTTAGGCTTAAAAAGCAGCACAGGAAGTATGTAACGTGACAACTAACTCCAGACATTTCCAGCCTTCTCTTCATAGTGCTATAGTGAAGCAAATAATGATAAATGAAAGCAAATTGGTATCTTTACAAAATTAAGTTTAATGACAGGTATCAAAAGGAATCAGTAAGTGTCCATCCTATTATACTCATTTTAACCTTTCATCTGGAAGATACATATGATGATATGTAAATTAGGATACTTTCAGAAGATTTATTAGAAGTTCAGTTAATCAGAAGGGAAAAACTGAAAAGCCATTAAGAAGGCTACCATAAAAGTATGTGAACTATAAAAGAACAGGCACAACCCAAAGATGGAGTTAAATTGCCACTGGGTTTTGTGAAGAAACTTTTCACCTTTACAGGGTGAATAAATTTTTAAAAAATATTTTTTTAAACTGGGAAATTATACTGTGGTAAACTATGTTTTCACCTATTCTCTCCAAGTGCAGCAGCTAGTTGTACAGAAGAAATAAACCTGAAAGACAATTATTTTTCTCCAGATGGTTTGATCTACTGTTAAGTACAATAAAAGGACTAGAAAAATTTCAAGGATATAATATCCTATGAATTTCCATGACTTTCTCTAGGACATTCCCTTTCACAACTTGATTGATAAAAAAGAGATTATCCCATAAACATGGAAGGTAAAGCATATCAAATAAAGTGGATACAACAATGTGATTTAGCTATTTATGCACATTTAAAAAAAAGACATTCAAATTTGGAACTAAATTTCTCTCCTGACTATACTACAAAGATGGAAGTGAAGATAGGCAAGATAACATTCAGATCACAGAAACATAACATAAGATGAAAAACTCCTAGTAGGTTTATTAAAAAGTACCTTGATATGAAAAAATTGTGTTTATTATTAATACTGTGGCACTTCCTGCCTATTGTTGATGTGAAGCATCTATAGAAATACAACTCTTGGCCTAATGCTTTAAATCAGTCTATGTGATAGCTATAACATTTTACAGGTTCTCAAAGTTATATTCCTGTACAGGGGCCCAAGGGACAGTAAAAACTTGGTAAATTGATATGTATGCTAGATTTTTCATATTAGACTAGCTAACTAGGGGAAGAATTTCAAGGATATAATCCTTGAAATTAAGGATATCTTTACGGGTATAAACCTTTTTGGCATGCATGCCATATATTGGCCCCATACAATCCCCAAGTGCCACTCTGATCCCTTTCCTCTGCCTGATCTGCTTTCTGATCCCTACTCTGTGCTCCCTTCCCAATCTCCTGCTCTGCTTTTTGCTCCCTGCCCTGTCTATCAAAGTACTGCCTATCCCCTCCCTCATGTGCCATGCCACAGAGACTGCCTGCGCCACTTGTGGCACTCATGCTTTAGGTTGACCACCCCTGTACTAGCTGAGAAGACTAATTATTCCTTGAATCCTGCTCTTATTTTTAAATCACACATTATGATGCAACATTCCCACCTGGTATCTGAGATATGTCAAAATTCAGTCATAAAAGAAGGCATCTGCATTTGGCAAGTCATTCTCTGGATAACCAGTGTCAAAACTGAATGTTCCTTGGTAAGCAGCATATATTTGAGTTGGGCCTGGAAAAACTTTTAATTATATTTAAACTATATGGAATTTATTCTGATAGAAACATAAAAGCAACTGTGTCACCCTTAGATAAAAACAAAAATCACTGGAGCATTTCCTTAACCTTGAACTGAGTTATGTACCCATACCTTTTACCCTACTATCTTGCAAGGACATAACAATCATAGATTAAAGAGAAAAATATTCAAAAGAGAATGTGTACTGCTAAGAAGGATATTAGTTATTTTTAAGTAACAAAGTTACTTCTAAATATCAGTCCCCATGTTCATGACCCCAGTGGAGGGCTGTGACTGTCCCATGGACATACTGTTTTTGAGAGCATCTGCCATGTGGTTGCAACAACAGATTTTGCAAGGCAACCATCAGTCGTAAATAGGACTTTCCATGGTGACCTGATGATCACCCATTATGAGAAGACTGAGGCACATTAACCATATCCAGGGTTATGGTGCATCTAATTGACCTTGAAGCCATGAAGATGGTCCCTGAGGCAGATTAAATTATTTCCTGGAAGTGTCAAGACCATGCTCAAGAAAGAAGTATTCTCTTAATTCACCAAAAACTCTCCCAAGCAAAGGCCTCCCTCTTTAACATCAAAAATCATCTGGAAGAAAAAGAGATGAAAGACTTTAGCCATTGGTTATGCCAACCTGACTGTTAAGGAGAATAGTATAGGAGTATACTGAGGGACTTATACTAACAGCAAGATCTAACTAAGCTGTCCCTTGGCCTACCTTCAGTAACAACAATCATGTGAATCAAAGACCCCAAGAAAAAAAAACAGAAATGCAAACTCTCTTTTATGTTCTTTTTTTTGTGGGAGGGAAGTCTCCTCATTCTATTTGGGTGCAAGTGTTTAGAAAATGAGTGTATATGCTTATGGGAAAAGAACATTAAAAGCCCCCAAGCACCTGAATAAATTAGGAAGTTTCATCACAGTTTAAAAGATATTATTTTAGAGGTGTACTACTGGGATTTGTTCAGAAATCATGTGTTTGAAACCTTTATGAGTATTGTGCTAGTGTGTATTTAGTAGAGGAGAAAGAAAAGACAACTAATACAACAATAGGGAAATTTGGAGGAAGCAAAGTGGCAAACTAGGGGAAAAATCTTATTCTCCATACTTCCATAAGACTAACGAAGTCAATTTCACCCTCTGCCCTAAGTGATCTGCCTTGGTGAAGGATTTAATAGCAAAATGGACAGTTATGTCCTTCACAAGCTTGGTCGAGGCCACAGCTGGGGCTGGAATGCTAGTTGGAGACTTAGATTAAAGAAAAAACAGCTCCTCCTTCAATCTCCTGATACATTATCCACAAAAAGTAATTCTTTCTTGTGCCAGCATCATGATTTCGTTTGAGTACTTGATGGCATGACAACTTCATGATCGACAAAATTATTGTTAAGCCACTGTTCTATTAATTCAATCCCAGTTGTGATCTTGATAAATTATTAAATTAATAGTTGTGATATATTTATTTGTTTTCTTATTACTGTTTTTAATAAAATCCACAAATAGCATATGGAGCCTGTTTATCTTTCAAATTTTTACCTTGGCTAGAACCTCTCCAAGCAAAAGTGTTCAGCTGAGGTATTTGAGAACCACTTCACTCTGGCTGTATGTTAATACCATTGTCATTACACAAATGAGAGATGTTATCTTAAAAACAAGACTGCTTGTGCACAGCTCTTCACAGCTGTTCTATTTTTGTAGAGAAGCTTTATAAAAAGTTGAAGAAGCTCTTTATCTAAATCTAAATTAATCCTAAAGCTACAGCTATGAACAATTTCATCTTTCTTTTCTTTTTCTGGTGGCCATGTGTAATCACAAAAATGTAATTGCCAGAACTAAAAAGGAGAGGCCTATTTACATCTAACTATTTCAGTACATCATCCCTGCCTTCCTTGCCTCACAGCAATATGGTATTAACCCTACAGTGTCCCCCTCTCCCCCCTTCCCAAGTCTTTATAATTGCAGTTCACTCTAACAAATGAATCTTCAATCTCTACAACTCAACAACAAGGCAAGTTACTAAAGGGGACCCATACATGTGCCTTTCTGTCAATCTGTCTGGTAGTCCCTAGTCAGACCCACCCTCTCCCCCCTGTGTTCTTCCTTCATTTTGCAGACCTGTTATTCTTTCAGTTTGTCAGTGTTTACAATAAGAATATTTCAGCTGTCTCCTCTAGCAGATTTCATTTGGAATAATAGATGTATATGGTAATTATTGGTGGTCATGCTTTGGTTGTAAATTGATAAAATTATTCCAAACTTTAGAAGCCAGCTCTTCATCATTCTCTGCAGAGCATTTTTCTTTTTTACAGAGTTGGGTGATTGCCAGGAAGCCTATCCTTCCTCCAGCATCTGGCTTCCAGGTTCTTTAAACCAAGAACCAGCCAGGCAGAATGAATATAAGGAGCCTGTAATATTTATGAAGTTCTCTGCATGTAAATAGAACTTCCTTTGTATATGTGAGAGATTTTTGAAAATCTCTCCATCAGCATCTCAAACAAGATCAAGAAAAGGAGGGAACATCTTTCCTTACTGTTCCACTTTTTATTTTTAACAATGTGGGTGCAAATGCCTGTCTTCAAATGGTTCCATAAATCCTGGCAGCAATTACACTCTAATCCAGATTCAGACTAAAATAAATTAATATTCTTTGCAGTGCTTTGTAACAGAGACTTCCCAGTAAATATCTGGGAGCCAGAGCTGCAGCTGTTGTAAACTGGTGTAGCATCATTGAAGTTGCACAACTGGAGGATTTGGCACTGGTCTCTATATCCCTCTTCTGACCTTTGTGTTGGTACAGACTGTTTCGTTCATGGGGGAGAAAAGCATCATTAAGAGGGGAGGTATACATAAGGAAGGATTCAAAACACTCCCTTCCACCCCCCCCCCCAAATGCTAGGCAATACAGCCAAAAGTTACACCCTAGTTTTAGCAGGCAGTGTTTTCACAAATATAAATCCAGTTCAAAATTATCTTAATTGTAAAGATGTTTATTTAAACATGAAATAGTTGCCATTATTACTTCTTCCCAATAATAATAATAGATGTGCGCTAAAACTTTATTTTGCAGATTCATGCAAAAAGGTGTAAGATCAAAAACCACAGCAAAATAAGCCTTTAGAAATTATCTGTATAATGCAGGAGTATGTACGCTGCTGCTATTTTTAAAATGATATTATGATATAAGTATAAATGACTATGATGCATCACCAGTAATGCATTTTTAGTTTAAGAAAGTGATTTGTCTCTGTTGCATGTTTTTTATATTGGTTACAGATCATTTCACTAAAATGCAAATATAATTTTTGCAATAAATGTAATTGCCATTCTCTAAAACAACAAACACTAGGTAAAATCTGCCCTTAGCTATACCCAGGTACTTGCTAGTTTGGAATTTTAGCTTAGCACTTGCAAAACACCATATAGTCACACAACACAAACTCAGTGCAATTATTCAGGAGTTATATCAATGTAACAGAGAGCAAAATTTAGCTAGTCATGTATAGCAATGGTCTGCTAATGATTTAACATCTTTTATAGCCCTTTAAGTTAATTTATTATAAACCTCATTGTCTCCCTTCCTTTTACAATCTGGAGCAAAAACAACTAGAGACTTTTGCTTACTATCCAGAATCAAATTGTTGGAAAGGGTGGTATGTCGTTGGTGCAGCATCCCCCATCACAGCCGTCCAGGATCACGTAAGCTGGAAAGGTTATGAAGAAATATGACTCCCTCTTAATGGGGTGTAGCAAATTAGTTTCCCTTCAAAGTAACCAGGGATTTCCAGGGAGTGCTGTGCCTCCTTGGGGCAGAATACCTCCAAATCATTCTAGCAGGCAGAATAGCAGTGCCAGCACTAACAGTACTATGGCTAAATGCCACAGTTGAACTCATTGCCTTTTATATGTCCTATTATAGCATTCTGATACATTGGGAGCTTATAAACAATAGTGTGGAATTCAGTGTTCTAGTTCTAAAGGAATAGCTGCAGCTCCCTTTTTCCATTTAAGCTCAACTAAAATATTAAAATGTAATGTTTTGAAAAAAAAGTTGTACACAGATCTACTTGTCAGATCAAAGGCCTGAAGACATTAGCATTTTTGTTTTTTCATTTTTTTTTCAGATGAGTTAACACAATTTCTATTTTATTAAGTCTGTTTATATTGAAATAATGCAAACTTTATTTCTAATCATTTCTAAGACAATGACTACACATTTTTCCTTCACTTTAGTCAGTGACCTCTTTGGTCCCTGGCTTCAGTACTACCCCATTCTCATCCAATGCCCTAGTTTTCAGCCGCTTATAACCTTCTGAAACAAATTATCCTTTGCACTGAAATTACTCATGTTTGTTCTGAGCCTAGAGTTGAACAGGCAACTGAGCCCTGACCCTATGTCACCTATGATGCTGATGGGCTTGGCTTGTCCCCAGAATTAATGATTTATAGTCTTTCATCTCATCACATTGCAGCTCAATTTGACAAAGACCCAGTTCTTATCTCTGTTTCCATAACCAAGGCACAATAGCTTGTTTCAAAGGCTGGTATACACCCAGTGTGGATGTCCAACAGATCCCAACAGCTCAGGCCATATTTAGATAGACAAGGAAAACTGCACCATTGGGTATATGTGCAAAGGGCAGGGGTTTCTAAATGGAAAACAAAAAAATAATGCCCCCCCTAGCACAGTAGCAAGCCAGCTTCCATTTTACCTCATGTTAAATCAATGTATATGTGCCAGCAGATCTCAAAGTCATTTGGGTTTATACCTACACAAACAAACAGTCACAAGTAGCCTTGTTTGGGGTGAGAATGGTTTCCTTCCATTGTCTTCAACCCTTTACATGCCATTACAACTCTGAGGAACATAGCTGAGATCAGCCCATCCACCAAGCTGCAGACTCTCATTCTTTGTTTTGGACGTGTTCGGAGAGTCCCTGAAGTCCCCTGAGAGTTTCACTGATTCTTCTCTCCCATCATTTAGGATATTTGCTCTCCTTTGTATTTCCTGTTTTTAAGCACTTCATACAAACAAAAACCCCCACTTAAAGTGAAATGGGGATTATTACAGGCTTTATTGTCTCATCAGTAGAGCTGGTCAAAGAAGGAAGGAAAACAAATGCATTAATAATATAATCACTAACTGATGAGGAAACAATTCATCAAATGAACTATTTACAAACATTAGTCAACTATCTCTACTGACTTAAGGGTTTCCTTAAATCTTCTCTGACGAAATCATCATCAGGCAAATCAGTATACTCCTATACTATTCTCCTTAACAGTCAGTAAAGCCTCAGTTCCTGAAAACTGTAAACAACCTATATTCACATGTGTAGTCCCACCAATTTCAGATCTTCACTGTAAATAAGAGTACAGGACTAGGCCCTTTTAGACTTATCTCAGGTGTCATGAAAGCTCTAACACTTGTAAAAGAACAAACAAACAAGGAAGAAAAGAAGTTGAAATTAAATTGGCCGGGCGTAAACAAAATAAGTAACATGGTTTGGTGCATTCCCCCTCACCCCCCTCCGTTTTGTGTGTATACATCTAATTTAGAGTCCAGTCCTTCAAACCCCTGCTAAACAACTGTTTAAAACCATGGCACTAAACAAGCATTTTGAAAAAGCAGGCATTTAAACCAAAAGGCTTGTGATGGAAACTTTGTCCTTGTATGTTAGTAATATGCCCGTCACACCTAATAATTATTGTTCTGTATCTTTTCACATTGTTCTGTTACATTTGGCATAGTAGATGTCCACAGAAATAAAAGCTGATCACTCAAAATCTGGATTTGTATACAGAAAACCACAAATATTCTCAGGAAAAAACTGAGTTAACACTTTCCTTAACTTCTGTTTGGCTCACATTGTGTTTTTGCAATAATTGTTTCCATCGTGAATGATACAAAGGACCTTGTGACCAAATGCTTGATCCTGCTTAGAAGCACAAAAGGGCAACAGTTGGCTTAGAAAAATTACTGGTAAAAAGGGTATTTCTTGGGAAATAATCTATGATCTGGCGGCAGAGACAGGTCACACAGGAAGCATATGCTGGGGATGAAGGAGGGTTCCTAGCAGCAAAGATAAGGTGTACTCTGTGCAAGAGTTGTGTTTTGCTACTATTGGAAAATCTCCTGATCCTGGGACTAGTGCCCACTACCTGCAAAACCCTGAATAACAGCCAGCTTTTGAAAAAGTTTATAGTCTCATTTAATACTGATTGTTCAACACTCGGTAAATGGAACAATGGCTCACAGTGGACCTGTTTGTTGTTCTACCTCAAAATAGTCACACCACAGAAAAGGCCTGAGAACTTTCAAAAGTATTTGAGTGGGGAGGGAACAGAAAGGTTTAAATGCAGTCACTTTGTCACTGTAGAGAAAACACACTGATTATGGGTGGAAACTGATAAAATCTTTAAAGGCAGACTGCATTCTCTGATGTAACTGAAGCCTATCCTGGATCAACAAAGTGACTATAGCTGCTTAAGACACACTGCAAGTAACTGGCAAGGAGCTCCAGTTATCATTGCCTGGATACACATGACACTTCCCTTTCTTCTCCAATGCTCACTGCTCACTAAAGTAATGATAAAATTAGAGCTTGAAAAATGAACATCTTTTCATCAGAGCTGAGGTCCCCACAAGGACACAAGATATTCTTGTGCTATACACAGTGACAGAGATAGCTTTCATTTTGTGGGGGAAGGGGGTTAAGTCTGCATACAGCCTTATCTAAACAAAAATCCTTGTTTCTTACATAGTTCCTGTTCCAGCATGGTTATAACACTCCAACCCTACTACAAAAAATGGGGATGGGCATCTTCATGGTCACACTGAAATATAAGGCCATATAAGAACTGGAGACACTTACAGGTAACTACATCATCAGGGTGGCTTTTAGGCACAATCCCATGAAGTTGACTCATTCACCCTGCTGTGTAGATCTATAGGGATACAAATAAATACCATGAATCTAGAATAGAACCCTTAAACTTCTTTAGGTGTGTTTCTTGGAGAATTGCAGTGCCAAATGTAGCCCTCACTCACCCCCATGATATCACTGGAAATGCATGAGCATCACCAATGACAGAATTTGGCCTGAAGATTTTAAATACATAGAGAGAATGAGGATCTCCCCTCCCCATCATTCATAAGGCGCAACTTTCATTGAACTGATCCCTTGTTTCTTTTTATAAAAGATTTCTTTCACTTCTTTCAGGTCTCTGCTGCCTGTTACACATTCTTCTGTGCCTGGCATATAGAACTTCCCACAGAACCTCATCAAACATCAGCTAGAAGGAGGTACAGTCTAGGTAGACATTAAAAAAGCCCCAGGCGCAATCAGTCTAAGTTACATGGTTTTCTCTTAGTGGCATGGTTTAGATCAGTGGTGAACAGAACACGCATTAGCCCTTTGGTGGGCAGGATGCAAATCTTAGACCAGGTCCCCCCATTTTTAAACCAGTCTATGCTTACCAAACTTTTGTTACAGGAATAGACTGGTTTTGTGTTCCGAACTAATCTCCAGACAGATGAGATCACCTATATGAGGTACTCAGCATACAACCACCCAAAGAGAAGAATTTCAGTTTGGTTTCAAATACTGGTATGTGCATCCTGCATTCAATCATTCAGAAAACCTCACCTTCCGTGGCACACATGTAGACACTGCGTCCAGAACCACCTGACTCCAGCACGAACTGCACCAGAGTTTATCCAGTTAAAAGAAAGCAAATAACAATTAGCTTGTGTGTGTGTGTATTTTTCTTCTTTATTTACTCTACAAGGTGCAAATTAACCCTGCCTTTTACTTGAATAGAGTCACTCAGGTTTACACTGCTCTCTAGTTTGGTGCATGAACCTGGCCTCTAGCCTTCACTACTAACAAAGGAAACTACAGAG
>NW_017729031.1:59636346-59636551 GCF_001723915.1 Gavialis gangeticus
TGAATAGAGTCACTCAGGTTTACACTGCTCTCTAGTTTGGTGCATGAACCTGGCCTCTAGCCTTCACTACTAACAAAGGAAACTACAGAGCGTATAACAAGCCCATGACTGCCACAAAATTACTGTGCTGCTTAAAAGACATGCAACATGTCTTTTAAGCAACATGTCAACACCGACAAATGCAAAGTGATGCACCTGGGGAGGA
>NW_017729031.1:59636562-59638695 GCF_001723915.1 Gavialis gangeticus
CCAGGGTCCCAGGCACCTTTTTAATAAATTAATGTTTGTTAAGCAGATTGACACCTTGCTATGTAAATCAAATGCACACCTAGCGTAAGAACTGTCATTCTGCAGTCCTAGAAACATGGGCCTCTACCATATGAAAAATGGGATTCTGAATCCTGGATTTCTTATTGGTAATCAGTGAAAATCAGTGGCTTTCACAAAGCCTTGCCAAGCAGTATTTCGTTTTCCTCATTTCTAGCTCAGAGTTGTGAGACTAGCATTAATCTCTGGAAAGATGACCTATTTGAGGTACTCAGCATACAATCACTCAAAAAGAAGAACTTCAGTTTGGTTTCAAATACTGGATGTACATCCTGCTTCTGGTCATTAAGAAATCCTGACTTTCCTTCTCTCACTCTTAGGATCCTTTCAAGTTGGCTGTTTTCAAAATGTGCTTTTTAGTATGCGGAAGGCACCTTTTATGCTGCCCGCTTGCTCCCTGAACTTGTCTCTCCCAATATCTATTTTAAATTGGGGTTGTTTGGGGGGCAGTTTAACATGTACAGACTTTAAGGTCTGAGTGAAAAATAACTGAAGATATATTGTAATAACTATGTCTGACATTTAATGAAAGCAGCATTTTTAGCAGCATGATGGAGAAACAAGACATGATTCACACAGCTGATTTGTGTGGCTTTGTGCAAATAATTTAAATTGCTGAATTGCTGTGCTCAGGCTTGCTCAGCTCTAAACAGGTAAAACAACTAACTGTGAGGTGAGCTGTGAAACTTCATCTCAGCCTAGCTATCTTAGAAGATTCCATTGATCCATAGAGAATTCCTAGATTCCACAGAAGTACCCAGATTAAGCTAATGTATGTAAAGGGCTTTTGAGATTATCATCTGAATTGCGATATAAAATGTACAAATTAGTGCAATTCATACTCTGTTGCCACTGTCTAAAAGATATGTCATAGTTCAACTATACATTATTGGATTCAATGAGGAATCACTAGGTGAAATGGTCTGTGTTATGCAGGTCAGACTATCTGATCATAATGGTCTCTTTTGGCCGTAAGATCTATGACACCCTTTTAAAGCTTTTATAAGTGTGGGGAGTTTGCACCAAAACCTCATCACTTCTAGTCTTATGAAAAATAAAGTACAGCAATTTTATTTCTATTTTTAATACTATAATGGTTATATATTGCAGAGATCAGAAATGAACATTAATTCAGATTTATAGAGAACTAAAATAGACAAGATCATCAAGTTTTGATTTCTCATCTGTTTTTTTTAAATGCTTCATTCCTAGCACCCCACATAGCAAAACTGAATGCTCTTAAATTATATGTGTATTTTATTTTGTTCTACAAGGTTTTTTTCCTTTACTCTTGTGTCATGGTCTTTTTCCACACTGGAAAGAACAAGGTTCAATTGCTGATTCCTGTGAGATGTGACTTCTATCAGACTGTGAGCAAGCAGCAACTCTTCCAGTGAATGTGTTTGCCTCTGTTCTTAACCAATTATTTATTCACTCCCTTGAAACAGGGACTTGCCAGACCTGCTACCAGATACTCTAATAAAGATACCTTGAGTTCCTGTAGCCACTACTTTAATCAACACCCTGTCATGTAGAATTATATCAAAATCATTTTTTAAAAATCTAAATAAACAGCACCATTTAATTGTTCACATTATCAGACAAACAACCATATTCATCTAATAGAAAGCATGTATCTGGGTTCCTATCCTCTTCATTGGGTTAATGGTGATTCAATATATTTAGAGCTGGAAGCTACTTCTCTAAGCTTAAACATTTGAATGAAAAATGGGCAATCCAGCTACAATCTCCCTTGGCAAAATGATCCATTTAATCAGTGTTACCATTTATATCTAGACAGTGAGTTTTAAGCGGAGTATCTACCTACTAGTTCTAACTAGGAGGAAATGAAAGGAGGGGAGGAGAGAGAAAGATTCTAAACATCACTGCTGAGTCAGTTTTTACCTTATCTATTCATCATGGTGGGAGTAGCAGTGGGCAGGTGCACAACACATTCCAAAGAAGACTGTTTTTTTCCCAAGAGGATTATAGTGTTAGATGCAGGCAACATCTGTTCTTCCATTCCAAAAAGGGTCTCTCTCTCTCTCTCTCTCT
>NW_017729031.1:59640453-59640778 GCF_001723915.1 Gavialis gangeticus
ATGAAGATATTGAACAGGGCAGGCCCAAGGACCGAGCCCTGGGAACCCCACTGCCCACATCTCTCCAGGTCGAAAAAGACCCGTCCACTACCACTCTCCGGGTGTGGCCCTCCAGCCAGTTGGTGACCCATCTGACTGTGTAGGCATCGACACCACAGACGCCTAATTTTTTAATGAGGATGGGATGAGAGACAGTGTTGAAGGCCTTCCTAAAGTCCAGGAAGACTACATCCACTGTGACACCTGCGTCCAAGGCTTTTGTGACCTGGTCATAGAAGGCCACCAGGTTGGTCTAACAGGACCTGCCTCTAATGAACCCATGTTG
>NW_017729031.1:59645778-59656242 GCF_001723915.1 Gavialis gangeticus
TCCCCTGCTGGCCCCTTGCAGATGTGCTTCTGGATAATTTTCTCAAAGAGCTTCCTGAGGACCAAGGTAAGACTAATGGACCTATAGTTTCCTGGGTCCTCTTTCCTCCTTTTTTTTGAAAATGGGGTCCACATTGGCCCTTTTCCAGTCATCAGGCATCTCACCAGAGCACCACAAGTACTCATAAAGCTGTGTCAGGGGTCTTGCAATGAGCACTCTGGGGTGGAGATCATCAGGACCTGCTGATTTGAACACATCTAGTCCCTCCAGAAGTTTCCTGATTAGGTCCTCACAAACCCTGGGCCTGGCTGCACCTCCCCTGGGTCTGTCTGGAATCCCAGTGGGGGGGATGTTCCTGTCCCTGCTCAGAAAAATGGAACCAAATAAACTATTAAAGAGATTACCTTTGCCGTCTGAAGCTACCACCAGATTACCAAGCATGTCCTGCAGAGGCCCCACATTGCTTGGTATCTTCTTTTTACCCCCTATGTATTTAAAAAATGACGTCTTGTTATCTTTGATCCAGGTCACTAGTCCCAGTTCCACCTCTTCCTTAGCCTTCCTAATAGCCCCCCTACAATCTCGAGCCAAGGAGGTATAATCCTCCTTGGTGATGGCCCCTCCCTTCCATTGGGTGTATGTCTCCTTTTTGGCTTTGAGGTATTTGTGGATGCTTTTGGTGAGCCATGGGGGCTTTTGAGCACTCTTGCCCCCTTTGATCTGCGTGGGGATTGTCACCCTTTGGGCTTGGAGGATCATGTCCTTAAGGAACAACCACTCTTCTTGGACTCCCAACTTCCCTCCCCTCCGGAACCTCAGTGCCTCCCCGACTAGTCACCTTACCTCATTGAAATCCGCCCTCCCAAAGTCCAGGGCTTCTGCCTTGCTGCAGGCCTTTGACACCCCGCACTGGATGGTAAATTCCAGTAGGCAATGGTTGCTATCGGCCAGGTGGTCGAGCACCCATAGTCCCCTCACCAGGTAGTCGCCTGTGGCCAGGACCAGGTCAAACAAGGCATTTCCCCTGGTGGGACTGTGCACCTCCTGGGTTAGGTGGAGGTCCTGTAACTCAGCTAGGAACCTACATGAGCGGTCAGACCTGGCTCACTGCTCGTCCCAGCAAATGTCCAGGTAGTTTAGGTCACCCATGATGACCATGTGCCTTGACTTAATTGCCTCCACGAGCTGACCTGAGAATTCCCAGTCCAGCTCTTCTCCCTGGTTAGGGGGCCTGTAGAAGACCCCCACCGTTAGGTCTCTTTCCCCTCAACCCCCTTGTGTTCTGACCCAGAGCACCTCAGTCTGCCCTACCTCAGATCCAATGCTGTTTGCTGAGGATGTGTATTGCTCTTTGACACAGAGCACCACACCCCTACCTTTCCACCCTGTTCTATCCCTCCTGTACAGCCTATAGCCCTTGATGTTTACCACCCAGTTGTGCACTGGATCCCACCAAGTTTCAGTGAGCCCCACTATGTCTGGGTTTGTGTTAGCTAGCAGGAGGGCAAGTTCCTCCTGCTTGTTCCCCATACTATGAGCATTAGTTTAGAGGCATTTAAGGCCTCCTGAGGGTGTATGTGCCTCCCCCGCAATCCCCGGACTGTCCGGGCCCCTGTCTCTTACCTGGGTATTTTCTATGCTCGTCACCTCACTTGACTGGACTGTTCTTGTCTCTTGGTTTGGTGTTCTGTGGCTCCCTTGGTCATCTTCCTCCCCCTCCCCTGACGTGCCTAGTTTAAAGCCCACCGGAGGAAATCAGCCAACCTGGAAGAGAATACACGCTTACCTTTGGGGGAGAGGTGGAGCCCATCCCACCTGAGCATGTCTCTTGTTCTGCAGGCTTAACCCAGCCTATGGAGCTGCCCCATCTGGCCCACCAGGCTAATGGAGGCCAGAGAATTTGTGGTCATAACTAGTCAGACTGGGGCCTGCCAAGGATTCCGGGGGAGGGAAGGGGAGGGGAGGTGGGAGAAGGGCATACAGGCAGGACCTGCTGGACTTGGACATTCATCACGGGCACATGAGCAAGAGCTGTATCCACCACCACCACCACTGCTTGCTCTGTCTTTGCCGTGGCAAGCGGTCACTTGACCCAGAGACACCTGCCCAACTATCTCCACTACTAGCCCCACCACAGCCATCATTTGCCTGCCACAACTGACTCCAATGCTGCCTATTGGCCCCACTACAGCCACTACTTGTGTCACTGGTCCAGTCCATGAGAAACCCATTGGTCTAGATTAGGCCTGGGTCACAAGGTGAGTTTGACATGTCAAGTGTACAATAAGTACAAGAGGCAACACAGTGCAAGACCAAATGTTTATGCTTTTCCTGCTCCCCGTCTTTGTTTCTACACTTTTTGCACAAGGAGGTTAGTGATACCACTAAATGCACGTACCTGCATGTGGGGACATGGCCTCGGAGTTTAGATTAGGCTTAAACAAGAAAGTTTTTATTTCATTTGAAAAAATAGTTTACAAATGTGATACAAGGACACTAAGGATCCTACTCGTCCAATCTTACTATAATATGAACAGCCCTATTTAGTCAATGAGAGAACCCACATGAATGAGCATTTTCAGAATTAGACTTAAAAAAGGAGTTAGACTTTAAAATGGCTATTGAGAATTGTTCAAAAACCAAAAAAAGTCATCACTGATTAAAAATATTAATTAAAAAACAAACATACTATACATTAATGGAGATACCTGATGCTTCTAAACAAAAGTATTCTGAATATGAAATATGATCATATGGAAAAGATATGAAGAGGTCAATTTTCCACCAGAGAATGCCATAATTCCCACTGATACTCATGGAATCGCTGCATACACATTTACCTCCTGATCCAATAAAGCAGTTAAACATATGCTTCACTTCAGGCATGTGAGTAATCCCATGTGAAGTCAATAGAACAATTCACATGCTTAACTTTTAGACACATCCTTAAAAACTTTGCTGGATAGGGGGAGAACAGACATCTAATATCATATCATCATGAATAAAATCAATACCAATGTTGCCATTACATGATATGAAAGCACTTTGCAAATATAATTAAGAATCACAGTGTCTATGAAATAAATATTATTCCCACTGTGCATATTCACAGAGTTTCCGTAACAAACTCTGACTGGGAATGCCTGATGTTCTCAAAAATACTGTTTTGCATTTCAAAACATTAATCATATCTACTGCTTTGTGGCATATGAGGCAGGAACCCTAACTTTTGTTACCAGAGTGCAAAGCCACATTCCTGAGAGCAGCAGTTGTCTTCATCGCCAAGAGTCTCCTTCCTAGTAAAATTACTTAATGTGAATTCATCATTGGCCAATACAGAGCACTTAAAGAAGAGGATATTGCAGAACTGCTACGTGCCTGTAGAAAAAGGGAAATCAAACAGTAAAGGTACTGTGTGGTATTATGGCTAGAATGTACTTTTGTTAGAAAAGATGTTAGCGTTAAAGGTATATTAAATTAAATAGTAAAATAAAAAAGAAAGGAAGGGCTTGGGAAATTAGGATTCATTATAAGATCAGAGAAATAGTTTAGGAAAAATTCAAATATTGGACATGAGCATTAGGAACTGTATGGACTAAGAAAATTCCTTCTATATGTTATCTATTTAGATTATAGACACTTTGGGGATAGGACTCAACTAATTCAGATTCACAGAGATTCACGGAAGTTTAGGGCTGGAAGGAACCTCTTACATGTCCATATACCACTGGGGGTAAACTCAGACACTAGATAAAGAATATTCACCTTTGGAGATAGGCCAATGAGCACAATCAGAGATTAGATGAGGACTATCAACAATGGAGTGAACCTATAACCTGCTCCCAAGAGACCTTGACCACATCTGAATCACATCTGAATCAAGGCTTTCTGCATTGTTCAAAAATCACTCACAGCCAAGAAGTCTTATAGAGAGGCATATCATTTAATGCCTGTGTTTTAATTCATCAACCCTGCACAATAGGAATCTTTGCGCAGTAGCATAACTAAGGGTAGGAACAAATCCAAGCAACTGCCAAAGGGAGTGCCTCACCTTCCCTCCCCCAACCCCCATGCCTTCCATGCAGTGGCTCTGGCAGCAGTTCAAATGCTGAGTATAAGACAGGCGAGGAGGGCAGAGCAGCAGCTGTGGAGTTGGCAACAGCCAGAGGTTTACTCCCAGGGGAAACTGCTGCTACACGGGTGGTGTCAATGAACTCTCTAGCCTCCTTTTTTGCAGAATTTTAGCTGTTAAATCACCACTTCACATTTCAGCAGCAGCTTCCATATTAACTGCCACAGCAACAGCTTGCTCTCGTACACTTCTGCCAGCAGCTCCTTCTGCCACCACTATGGCAGGTGCTAAAAAGCCCAGTTATACTTTTGTCCCTGCATAATAAACAGCTGGTTGGAACTGTCCTGCGAGAACCTCTGGAACTGATTTCATATCTTCCGTCCTCCACTTCATGTAATAGTTAACAATCAACACTAACATAATACAGAATTTCAAATATTTATAATCAGTCTATTGACTAAACTAACTCACAATGCTCAGTTATCCTCTGACGTGTGTGCCCTGACCTGTTACATGGACCTGAGGCTTAAATAAATACCAGGCTCTTGCGTTTAAGCAAAATCCCATACAGCAGTGAGTTTACTAACTATATAGGGCCACATCTACACAACAAACTGACTAAGTATGGTAAGTGTACCCAACTCCAATGCAATCCTCATATGACTGCTTTCTGATTTGGTGTAGTTGTATTCACATGAGGCTTCAAACTGGCCACCCCAAACTAATTAGCCAGTCTGTGGTACTTCACAGGTGCTGCTACACTGCTTCTATTTTAGGTAGCAACTTGTCCACTGCAGCTCAGTACACCTGAGGGCACCACCATAGAACACAGTGGGTGCCTATACATGTGCTCTGACGTGTTCTAATTAGGATGCTCTAGCATTGTCACATGTATAAGCCCCATGGGTTTAAAAATGGCTGCTGGGGTGCTTTAATTAAAGCTCATCAAATTAACTTTAATTAAAGCATCCTTCAGTCATTTTTAAATGTGCGGGGGCTTAATACATGTGACAACGTGTTCTCTGGGAACTGCTCTAATTCAAACACGGTCCCCACCCCAATCACGTGTACAGGCACCCAGTAAGCTTACTAATATAGTCATAGCCTAGGAACATTCTGTCTGTCCAAGCTACCCTGTGCTAGTGGCATTAATTACTTCCTGCAAGGTCTGCCATCCTGAGGAGTAGCAAATCCAGACATCATAAACCACATTTCATCTGAGGATGGACAGGTTTTCTTATCAAATAGATTATAGCCTTGGACTTTGCCAAATGCAGTAAACATAGCACACTCTAGCAAAGAATCTAGACCCAAATGTGACAGGCCACAAAAAGAAAAATATATTTTTAAGAAAAATGAATTTGTTATTGTACCTATTTGTGATATGCTGGAATAGTCACATATTTTTAGTCAAATATTTAAGGAAAACACATTTCAGATTAACAGCCATCTATACAGTTATCATTCATATCAAATATCTAATTCTAAAGACCCACACTTCTCCAATCAAGGAAAAGCAGCATAACACATGCCTTATATATTCAGTGAAACAGCTTCAATTTTTAATAATGACTTCTTGCAACTGCTTATGACAAAGCAAAATTTTGTGAACAACTGGTATAAATAGGAAATTCAGGAAAGTCATGATCTGTACACACTTAATGAACAAAAATACAAAATTGATCACCTATGTACCTGCTTAACTAATTTCAATAATACTGCTTACATATATAAAGTTAAACATATGCATAAGATTTTCCAGGAGCAGGGTCTCCATTATAAATTATTCAGACAGATCTTAATTCACTAGGCCAGCAGAGTCACTTTTATAGGGTACAGCAACAAACAATATCAGGTATGATTTAATGACATGGTAACAGTATACCTGAAATTCATACTTTGCTTTCCTAGGGAAAGAATAAATAATTTTACTGTTATAGTATTTAAATCAAATCTATTATTGCTACCCCTCTCCAAGATCAGTTAGTGAGCCTATTGTCTTCAATATCCTATGACTACATTTTCCCCCCTGTAAAAGTAAAAATGTGCAGGAAGTTGCCTTGGTGATTCAGTAAGCGATTTCTTTATCCTACAGTCAGTACTGAAACATTGCTCTCCATTACACAGAGGTACAGTATATGCCTACATATAAGAACACTAGTATTTTACTAATTCAAGAAACCAGTACAAGAAAGCCAACATGATGTTGTATAATTTTTGTTTTAACTATCTCAACATAGTATACAGAAAGCATTCTGCTGATGGAGTTACCATAATTTAGGTGAGAGAAAACCACAGACCTGAACATTTTTATTCAGTGTGTATCTAATCCAGAGTAGGTTGAAAACCCATTTATTTCAATATCATCAGGTCCTAAATGACTCCTACCAATTATCCTAAAAGTATGGATGTTAAACAGTCAAATTGAAAAGTAGTTACGTTTTCCTGAGTAATTTTATTGGTATGAGGACATTTTAGAAACTAATGACAATTTCACAATAAAACTATTTTGTGTGCAGTGAAGGTTTACTGGACCACATCACTACTCTACATAGTCACCTTGCTTTGCAACACAGGTATTCCAGCAAGGTCTGGCTCCAAGGGCAACCATAATACCCCCTGCTAGTCAAGCAACTCCTGCCTCACTCTGGCTCCTTGGGGTGCCCTCCCCTTTTGTACCTCACTTGCCAGGCCCTGATGGACCTTGTAATACTTAGGGAGGCTGCCCCAGGGTCCCAGAGGGAGTCTCAGTCCCTCAGCTGTCTGGTGCTTCTAATGCCCGACTGGCACTGGTCTTACCCTCAGACAGTAAATTGCCATAGAGGTGTTAATCATGGCCTCCAGCCTCCCCCATAGTCATACCCATGCCTTGCAGGTGTTACTAGGTATCGATTTTGAGGGGGCACCCTGGGCCCAATGCAGCCATTGGCACCTCAGGCATCAAACCTTTGTCTGGGCTTCAGCCTTCCCTGCTTTGACCCTTACTCTGGCTGTGGCCTTCAGCCCAGGTCCACTGCCCTGGATCTTTCTTTGAGGACCCCAACACATATGCTCCAGTTCCCTGGCCCTGTCTTGCTCTCAGTTCCAGTCCCCTAGGATCCATGAACCAAGTAAGTCTCTATGCTGAGTGCCCCCAATACCCCTGTGGGCTTCATACCACCCCCATGGCTGCAACCCAGCCCCCCAGTATCAAACTTAAACATAACACAAATACAACTCTGCATGTTATGGGCATGCTGGTTATGGATGCCATGAATACCACTCATGACACCACATTAGCCAACTGATTTTATTTAAATGTCAGTAAAACAAACCAGACCAGAAAAAGCCACTAACAACTAAAAACCCATCATCTATCATTGCCCCCCCCTTGTACCCTCTGTCTCACCCTTCCCTTGGTTTTGTTATAGAAGCATAAGAAAGTAAGTCACAGCTAAAAACGCATCACCTGTCATTGGCCCTCCCCCACTTTCACCCTCTGTCCCAACATCACTTCAGTTTTCCTATGGAACGTTGAGCAATTCACTCACAACTAAAAACCCATCATTGAGTCTTCTTTCCCTCCCCTTCCCCCTCCCACTAAGCTCCCTCTGTCTCACCCTCCCTTTCGTGGTGCTCACCTTCTGGAGCTAGAGGAGGGGCACCCCTCAGTCGCAGGCACAGAGCCTTTCAATGAGGTTGTCACAATGGGTCAGTTGTTTAAGGAGCTCCTGTTTAAACTTTCCCTCCTGACACCAGGTCCACTTGGCATTCAGACAGAACTTATTGGCCAGGTGCAGATCTTTGGGAACCTCCTATACCAACAGTGATCTTTCTGGTGTGCAGAACAACTCCAGGGTCAGAATCATCTGATGCATCTTCCTCCTTCTCTGGGATAATCAGGAAAGACCCCATGGAGAGTGCAGTCATGTTCAGTAAAACTTCTGCATCTTGCATCTCCATTTCCTGTAGCTACTGTGAACACTTACCCTCCCCCCCCGCCTCTGACTGGTTCCCTGAGGGCTGAGCAGTGGCTATCACACTGCCACTTCCAGCATCAGGATAGTCTGTGGACTTTTGCTAGCTATGTGACTCTGTGGCCACCTCCTGCACACCCATCATGCCAAATGATCATAGGCAAGCATCTCCTGCATCCTTCAAGAGAGTGGTCAACAGCTTAACATAGAATGGGGCTACTGTGCGTCCAGCCCCAGAACAAGAATTCTGGTCCTTGGCCCGATGGAAGGTACATTTCAGAGACTTCATCTTGCTGTGGTACTGGACCCATTTGCTATTGTAGCCACATTCCTTCATTTGCTCAGCAATGGATGCACAGATTGGCTTATTTCACTGACTCGCCAGCTGCATTATAACTTTTTGTTCCTCCAAAACCAGTCAAAGCCTCTACCGCATCATGGTCCCATCATGTATCTAGCTGTTCCTCCAAGACAGGCAGATATTGCTTCTTCCTTTGTGCCTCCATAGAGTATATTTTCGGAGCCAAATTGAACCACTGAGAGAGGGATTGCTATGCCAGATGCTTTCTGCCCACAGATGAGAGCAGTTATATAGACATTTGTATGGAACCTTTTTGTGCAGGTCTGATTTGACTTGCAAGTTACTTATGCATACCTATACAGGTGTGAACTCTGCCTTAGTACTGCCCAATATGCCCAAGTGACTTTTCCTAGAAGAACACCATTGAAATCCATAGTCTGACCCAAAGTACCCCCTTGATGCACCCATTGTATAGAACTAAAGGTGTTAATGGCTCACTGCCGGTAACACCCAAATGTCACTATGTGCAATATAGCTTGATTAAAAAGGATTGCTTCTGGCCCTTCAAACAACCCCCCCCTCCCACCCTGGCAGCAACTGCTCCTGGATGCCTGGCATAGCTTTGGATGTGACAATGGAACCTACCAAGAAAATGGGCACGGGGACCTGACACCCACATTAGCCAACCAACCCTGAATTCAGAATTCGGCCATTTCAGTGTTCTGCTGAGCACCCCATTTTTTGCCACTGAATGCATCTCATGTAAAATGGAGTTGCTTGTAGACTTGGAGAAAATGGGGGTGTGACTTCACTGATTGCTTCTGGTGCCTAGGTCTGGATGTGGTAAGGGCACCTATTGAGAAAATGGGTGTGGGGACCTGACACCCACATTAGCCAACCGACCCTGAAGTTGGACAAGGTCACTGAACTACAGGCTTGAGGTGGAGCCAGAAAACATCATCATTTTCATTGTGGCAGCCTGCATGCTCCACAATATTTGTGAGGCCAGAGTGAAGATTTTCAGTGACTCCTGGTCTGAGGAATTGCAGGAATTGAGGGAGGCAGCAGCCAGATACAGACATGGGCAGGCAGGGCATGGTGCCTCCTTAGATCAGCAAGCAAACAGTGGTCAGGGAGGTATTGTGAAGAACTGCCTGGCCACACATTCTGGATGCTGCAGACGGAGAAGGTGCTCTGTAGGCCACTGATCGATCACCATTCAATGCTAAAACATTCAGCAGTTAGCAATTAGGGCTGTGTTCTCATAAATTAAATTTTAAAAATTAATTTCAGCACTTCTGTGTGTCTGATAAGTACATTGTCTCTAGTGGGATTGGAAGGGTCTGTCTGCAGTGACGGTGTGTGGGAGCAGGGGAAAAGCCTGAGACAGCTGAATTCTAAAGGTTTTTCTTTGCTTTGTTGGTGCGGGGGGCAGGAGGATCTGCCCATCAGGGTGCTTCTGAGGCTGTCCCCTCTGTGCACAGCCCTGCTCCTTTAGGCTCATGATTGGGTTCACAGAACTCCACTTGCATGGAGGCCAAGGGTTTTTTCATGGTTGTTGGCAGCCTGGCTGAGAGCATCTGGGGTGGGCAGTGCGCACCTCCTCCCTTCCAGCAGGGCCATGGCTGGGGGCTAGGGGCAGGTGCAGGGCTCCCTGAGGGCAACAGCGGCTTCCCATGGTTTTTTGAAATCTGAACTGCCAAGACTGTGGCAAGGTAGGAGGTGAGGGGGAAGATGACTGCCACTCAAGTGGGGAAGGGAGCAGGCAGGGGGGCCTTCAGGGCCAGTACCCATGCTCACAGTGGTGGTGCAGCCAGGAGATACTGCATAGCGGGGGAGGAGACATGTTTAGGTCTTCTGGTGCAGCCCTGGAGCCCCAGCCTTTCCCCTTCCCTCCAGGCCATGCCAAGGCCCAACTTGATCTGCCCCAGTCATGACAGGAGCAGCTGGGGGGCCCCCTCCACGAGGGCTGTAGGGAACAGGTGACTGCAGGTCTGGAGTATTTCATAGACATTAGGGCTGGAAGGGACCTCGGAATATCATCGAGTCCAGCCCCCCCCCAAGGGCTGGAAGTCAGCTGGGGTCATAGGATCCCAGCAACATAAGCATCCAATTTACTCTTGAAGGTGTTCAAT
>NW_017729031.1:59656685-59657565 GCF_001723915.1 Gavialis gangeticus
CCAGATTGAAGGCTTTTTTGAAGTCAAGATATATGACATCAATCTCTTCTCCCTTGTCCAGGTGATAGGTCACCTGGTCGTAGAAGGAAATGAGATTGGTCAAGCAAGACCTACCCGCAACAAACCTGTGCTGGCTATCCCTCAGGATGTTGGGATCAGCCACTCCATTAAGGATGGCCTCTTTTAATATACTTTTATAAGATCTTCCCCGGGATAGAAGTCAGGCTGACGGGCATGTAGTTTGCCGGATCCACTTTCCTCCCTTTCTTGAAGATAGGCACCACATTGGCCTTCTTCCAGTCTTCGGGCACTACAACAGAGCGCCAGGAGTTCTCAAAGATCCATGCACTAGCATGGCCTGGGGATTGGGGGACAGGGTAGGGAGGGAATAAGGGACACTGGCAGGGCTAGAGGTCTGGGAGTCAGGACTGAGGGTCAGCAGCAGGGATGGGGGGGGGCTGTGAGTTGGGGCTGATGGGCACCAGCATAGCACAGGAGTGAGGGACACCAGTGGGGTCAGGGGTCTGTGGGTCAGGAGTGAGGTGCCACAACATGAACACCACCACACCCTCTCCCCCCAACATGCTCCCACTGGCCATCCTGAGTACAGCTCGGCACTGCTGTGTCGTCAGCCACTGCACACAGGGGCTGCCTCAGCTCCGACCCCCAAAAGCAACCAGCCCCCCAAACTCACTCCTGCTGGCCATCCCAACTACAGCTCAGTGCTGCTGTGTGGCCCCCACACCCGTCCCACCCCAAATTCACTCTAGCCAACTGTTCAGCCAAATGTTAGCACTGTATTCGAGTGAAAAAAAGCAACCAGATTTACACATGAAATTAATTTTCATAGTTTCATAGATTTAGGGTCGGAAGGGACCTA
>NW_017729031.1:59657576-59658593 GCF_001723915.1 Gavialis gangeticus
CAAGTGCAGCACCCTGCACTTGTCCGTATTGAAACGCAATTTTACTTGAATGAAAAGAATACAAATAAAATAAGAATAAAGACATTTTAAAAATATTGGTGAAATAAAAAAGGAAAGAAAAATATATTTAAAAAAATTTAAGTTAATGAAAATATTGAACTTACACTTAATTAAATTATCTAAATTAATGAAACAGCACAATTTTCACTGATCTTCACAAGTCAGCATGCCATAAGCTATAGGTGGCCCCTGCTGTCGTTTAGTACTAAAAGAGATCAGCAGGGTGGATTGTTATGCAGCACCCTTGCAGTAATTTACTTGGAATGGCACATGGAGCAATTTATGATATTTATAAATACTCACATGTACACAGTGATGGAAATAATTAAAGCCCACTATGTCAATTTAGGGGGCATAGAATGATACACTGAAGAATAAACTCCCATCATGTGTACAAGCAACCTAGGTGGTCATCTACATACTGTGTTGGCTTCATCATGCTGGAGAAGAACACCTTGATGAGCTTTCCATACTTTTTGGTTCAAATAACTAGCATCAGGTGATTTTGGAGAACTTGGCAGTAGCTCTCTGAAGTGGATATGGAGTAGCCTCTTGGAATCCCAAAGCAGGATGAACAAGAACCTGCCAAAGGATGCCTCAGTACAGAATTTTGGGGGTGGTAGAAACTATATGTTTCCACTACATGCTCTGCCTTTTACTCTCAGGATTATAATAGTGCACGCTGGTGAAAGGTGCGAGAGGAGCCCCTCACCTTTATCTTGCGCATGTTGCAGAAGCTGGATACATACTTTCACACACTGTCATTTACGCACATCTGTCAGCTTTGTGCCAGTTGGGTGCCAAAGCATTTTCTGGTAATTCCAATGACTATAAAAAAATGATGTGGATGCTGCCAGCGCTTACTCCTGCATCTGCCAGTAGTTCAGGAATGCTCACTCACTTGCT
Organism: Gavialis gangeticus; assembly: GCF_001723915.1. NCBI lineage: Eukaryota > Metazoa > Chordata > Crocodylia > Gavialidae > Gavialis > Gavialis gangeticus. Next base: position 59,658,543 of record NW_017729031.1, read on the forward strand.
CACACACACAACAGGATCAACCTGTTCCCCCGAGCACAGCCAGGAGCGACC
>NW_017729031.1:59663593-59705749 GCF_001723915.1 Gavialis gangeticus
TGGTAGAAACTATATGTTTCCACTACATGCTCTGCCTTTTACTCTCAGGATTATAATAGTGCACGCTGGTGAAAGGTGCGAGAGGAGCCCCTCACCTTTATCTTGCGCATGTTGCAGAAGCTGGATACATACTTTCACACACTGTCATTTACGCACATCTGTCAGCTTTGTGCCAGTTGGGTGCCAAAGCATTTTCTGGTAATTCCAATGACTATAAAAAAATGATGTGGATGCTGCCAGCGCTTACTCCTGCATCTGCCAGTAGTTCAGGAATGCTCACTCACTTGCTCACACACACAACAGGATCAACCTGTTCCCCCGAGCACAGCCAGGAGCGACCGGGAACAACGGTCACAAGCTAGCAGAGGGTAGATTTAGGTCAGACATCAGAAGGCGCTATTTCATGGTCAGGGCGGCTAGGGTCTGGAACCAACTTCCAAGGGAGGTGGTGCAGGCTCCTACCCTGGGGGTTTTTAAGAAGAGGTTAGATGAACACCTTGCTGGGGTTGTTTGACCCCCGTACTCTTTCCTGGCATGGCAGGGGATCGGACTAGATGATCTTCTCAGGTCCCTTCTGACCCTAGAAACTATGAAACCTTGACAGCATTGTCCTCCATCATGGCTGTGTTGGGACATTATGCCCCAGGTTCATCCACTATAGACACGCAGCCATTTTTTAAACTTCTCCATCCACTCATAGTTCTCACCATATTGTGCAACAATCCTACAGTGAATTTCACTAACTGACACACCTTCAGCTCACAAAAAAAAACAAATGACAGAACACATTTCTTCTTTGGGCACTGACAAGTGTTTGACCATGTTGTTTACACGCTCACCAGCAAACATCACATGTGTGTTCAACATGAAACAATGGGCATGTTCAACATTTCCACTATCAGTGTTTTCCATCTGCTGCTGTGTAGTTTCTAACATTGCAATCCTTCACAGACATACGGCCTGGGCAGCTATTTTTCCTTAGTTTCTGAAACACCCTTGTATATATTTGGTTTTATTTCTCCTCACTAAGACCAATATCCTTTACTTAAAGGCTCCATTATATTACTGTCAATATAAAGGGGGCAGAAGTGGTTACATCATTTGTATTCCTTGTCAGAGCTGTTTAAAGAGACATTAGTATAAAATAAGAATCAGATCCACTGTATTTTGTGCCCAAAGGTAGGTCTGTTGCAGGGATGTCTGAATTTATTGATACCAGAAGTTCAGCACATAGTTCAAGGACAATAAGTAAAGCTTAATGTCTGGTATTTCAGGATGCGAAGTACAATCAAAATGTAAGAGATTATTAGCATGAGTTAAATAGTACATCTTCATCCGACATCAAATCCATGATTTATTTGGAGAATAATCTAATTATTATGTTATTATTATTATTTAGATTTATATTCTGTCTAAGCCAGAAGGGCTCAGAGCTAAGTAACAGACAACCCAAAAGATAAGAAACAGCAAATTCCCTGATTGGCATCCTAGCTCAGGGGTCTGGATCCAGCCCACAGGCTGTATGTTGCCAACCCCTGCCCTCCCTGATTTACTCTGCTAGTAAATGTTTCATATATAGAAGAGTTCCGATTTAAAAAAAAGGACAAATATAGCATCAGTATTAGAAATGTGCCATTAGGGCTAATGAATGCACTTTTTAAGCAGATGTTATTGGCTTTGCTTTTCAAAAATCAATACAGCAATCCAGGTGAGTATTTTTCTAACATAACCACCTTTTGACCTTGTATTTTTAATTCGCTAAAGTTAAGCCGGAGCTTGTGTGTGTGTCATTGCATATAGTGTTTCTTTTCTTTCCCTTTGCTTCCTGAAAGGAATAAATATGCACAGCCTTTCTAGTAAAGAGAGCATTTCAAGTCACATCCGACATGCTTTTACTGTACTTTAACAACAGCATTGTAAGTGAAAAGACATCAGGGGAAAAGTGAACCTTGCCACTAGATGACGTCAACTGTCCAATAATTTTATGTTTAATCGTTTAAGTTTTCCTTAATATCATCAGAATCAGATCATATGGTCAAAGGGGAAATAATTAGCATCATAACTGATAAGGGTACAATGCTAGGATAGTATAAAGCTATGAAACTGTATTGGGTTTAAGGAATTGTTTTGCTGGGGAAGTGTAGTAATCTCATGAGACTAGTCTTCATTGAAAATGATTTTCCTGTTTATAAATATGCACTACTTGACTTTTTTTTTGTTCAAAGTTATTATGTTTCAAAAATGATCTTGTTTCCCAGGAGTCTTAGAATTATTTAAGATGACAACTTTCTTTTTAAATTGTAATTTGAACCCATTTGCAATCATGTAGTTTTTATCCTCTTGTGACATCTAGAATTAAAAATTAAAACAGACATTTCATTAAGACAGAATTTAGAATTTTAATCATAAGATAGCAAGGCACCAATTTACTAGAAAAAAACAAAAAAGTATTGTTAAAAAACTGTGTGTTAACTGTCAGGAAACAGCCAATTTTCTATCACAGATGTTTACAAATCTCATTTAAAAATAAACTAATAAAATACTACCACTTGTTCATATTAATCTTCTATAATCTTTCATTTAAAAAAAACCTGACAAAGGTGCAATGATTACTTGCAACAAAGATTCATGAATATTACTGTCCAGATCTTCTCTCAGTTATACAGAAGTACAGTATATGCATATGAGCAATACAGTAGCATTTCCATAGGTCAAGAAACTAGTACAAAGAAACATGCACAGTATTCTGTATTTTTTGTTCAAATGTAGAACCTCACTAAAAACCTCAGATACCTTTGCAGTGATTTGCCACTAATATTTTACTAGCAGCTCCTACAGAATATTTTGTCTTTGTCTGTGATAAATTCATATTATCCAAGGTTTATGAGGTAGTAGAAATGAAAGGCTGGACAATTTATTTTATGTTGCTGCTTAAACAAACTTCCTTGCCAAAACCAGAATCAAAGAGTTTAACCTCCTCGCAAATAAGTGTACATTAAGTGCATTTGTTTGACATGGTTATTCTTTGTTACTGAATAAAACTCTGTGCAAACACAATGTTATAGCAAAGTGTTCAGTTCACATTATTTAAATAAACCAGTGTGAATAAGAAAAAGGAGTAGCCTCAGCAATCTGTACATGTAGCAGTCTCAGTGGTCATCCCTTCTACAAATTCCTAGGAGCATCCCAGTGAAAGAGTTCAAACCTGGTATAGCTTTTAGTGTCTTCCAGGGCAGAGACATAAATCACACATAAACCAGTGTAAGTGATCAGATCTGTAACACAACAGAAATTTGGTGTGCATAAACCACTTTCAAAATGGCTGAAACTGATTTAAGATAAACGTAGATAGATGTAGCATCAGACTTAACTGATTTAGGTTAAACCAGTTTATTAAAATTCTGTCCAAGATCCCCACCAGCTTCAAGTTAACTCACAGTCTGCCAACATCCCAGAATGCTTTGCACTTCCCCTGCAAACCCCTCCTTGTAGGGTGGGCGGGCTAGTGTTGATATCCTTGAACATCTGTTCACTTGCTTATTGGTTCAGTCTATGCAACTTAAATTAATCTACGAAGATTGAATTGATTCAGCCTCAGGCTTTTTGACTGTCTGTACTTGGCCCTGGAGAGAAGGGGGCTGTTTTGGTTAACATTTAGCCCTGATAAAAAGAATGCATGTGATACATTTAGTCAGTAAGCTGCGTAATACTAGCCATTCATAAAACACCCCTGAAGAAATGCTCACTGGAAATTTACAATACTGTATTTCTTCATACACAATCCCTAATCAACATGATGAACCAAATTCAACAGCAGTTTACATACTGTGCAAACCTACTGAATTTAATGGCCCAAGTCCTGATGTAAATGGGCAAAGCCAGCAAAGTTATATCCAGTTCCACTAGGTTGAATTTGACCATAAGTCTATAAAAGACTCTTGCTAAACCTGTTTATATAACCTCCAGTACCTAGAAATAGCCTGATAAAAATAACTCTGCTACCCAAGAGTCCCTTTTCAATTAAATTTTGGATAGAAACACTTCCTTCTATTCTGTATGTGACTGCCCAAAATAAACAGATTTTTATAGTTTGTGTATACATGCAGAAGCCCAGCTAAACAGAAGCCAAACAGGAATAAAAGCTATAGCCTGTGCCAAAACACCATCAACACTGATATCATTAGCAGCAAAAAAACATAAAAGTTCACAGGTAACCACACTGCCACAAACCACAGGTCTGACTGAATCTTATTTATTGACACAACTGAACATCAAGAAAGGAAGGGCATGATTTTGCACATTATTCATAAGCAGAGCTCAACGTAGTCAGAGAGAGTTTCACGTGCCACTTGGCTAAAACAGCAAACACCTGTACACAAATGTGGAATACATACAATAGTTGTTTAAAGTTAGTTTTTATAGATAGAGCTAGTAGCACTACCAGTTAAGGCTGCCCAACACTTCCCATTTTAAGACTCTGTTTTAAATAAATATGCCAGTTGTAATTGTTCTGACTGAAACTTTCCACAGCAAATATCTGCCTCAAGGTTTGGTTTGGCTTGTTTAATCCCAGCCTAGAAACCTTCAGCCATTTCCAAGACACTAAAAGAAAATATATTGTTTTTCTCCTGTTTAAAAAATTGAACAACTTTTTCTTTGAGAAGCTCTAGAACCTACCTGGTTTGGAGCAGGAAACTGAAGTTTGGCCTTGGAAGCTCGATTATGCCTTTTTCTGTCTTCCTGAAAATTTGCACAACATTGGCCAAGTAATAAACCTTTAAAAATCTTAGTTACTTCATTCTCAGAGACTTGCTAAGCCTTAGGGATAGAAACTCCATAACTTCTATCCACACTGAGATTGCTCTAGCCTGAGGCAGCAATAAGACTTCCCCTGTAACTGTAGTTATGCTCTGTTGTAGGTTGGGGCAATGCTCCAAAGCTAAAAGCAGGTCACCTCTCTCTCCCACGCTCTTACTGTACTGATCCCCAAGCAATGGGGCAGTGGCATAAATTAGATGGGAGAATGGGGTGACTGCCCCAGGCGCTGACTTGGGCAGGGGGAGGGGGTGCAAAGAGGGAGCAGCTGCCGTCATCAACCAAACAATCATGATGATCACATAGCAACCAGAAGCCATGACTGCCTGTGCCCCAGGCACCTGACTGTATCCCTATGCTACTGCCATGGAGAAGAGGTGCTACATGAGTTAAAATACAGAAGAGACAAAACTGAAGAAAAGAAGAGGTTGGTGAAGCTGTTGTCTGTACTACCCCTGCCTCATTTGTTGCAGGTTGTAGTATTGTTTCTTAACAATTGAGTCTCCAGTTCCATTCAAAACATAGCCTTGGTGCCTTAAGAGTTTAGATCATCTGTCCCTAGTAATCGCTGTCTTTTACCATGCTATGAAGGTGGCGGAATCCTAGGTCATGCTCTCCAGAAACACCTTCAGGATCCACAAACCTCATCCTAAATCAGACCTAAGATACTCTTCATACCCCCCTAGCAAGCCAAACTATAAATAGCTGGCTTATCAATGCCCTAGATATTATCTTTTAGAACCTCCTTTCCTATACCTTTTGCCTTCTTTTCCACAGCCACATATGTTGGTTAAGTATACAGGGTAAGGGACTGCAGTGTTAGAAAGGATGGTCTCATGTCAAAGACAGTTGTATGCTGCCTCAGAGAACTGGAGTATATCTTTGACTTCCCAAGAGTTCCTGTGTGATTCTAATCAAATCAGTTAAGCCAGACATTTTATACGTGGTCATTAATTGTGTATTCCTCATTTCTGGATGCTTAACTTGAGGCTCTGAGATCTGATTTGCAGGAGTAATTCAGAGCTGCAACTTAAGTCAGTGGAAACCATGTTGCATACATAATGGTTCTGAAAAATTAGGTCCTATATGCCTCAAACTGGGCACCTAGAATTAGTGAATACTTTTGATCTTTATCTTTCTGTGATTCTGGCCTGTATTTGTAAAATAGGTATAACAATAACCCCTCAGAGGGACACAGTTAAATTAAGTAATGATTTGTAAATAAATAAAATGAGAGGGAATATTATAAACTACCACTGGAAGCTATACCTTTTGCAAGACATTCTTACTCTTATTTACTATAAAATTTCTATAAAAGCAGCTTTGTTTTTCACTGGCTATTAACCAAGTCCTGTGCTCAGGCAACATCTTTATTTTTTGAAATTTTACCAAACCCGAAGTAAATGGAATTTTTTACTCAAAACTGAAAATGGGCTATAGAATTAAGTGAAGATGTTTGTTATACATATTTCTAGTTGCTTTGTAAGTCCACAACCACTGATTTATATAATATTTTCTTAATCAATAAGCAGGTATAGAACAGCAATACAACAGGTGAAACTACATTCTGTAGTCAGAGCCACTAATTCACACACTAAAATATTCGCCAAATGCACAAGCTTGTAACAACTTACTGGAAAACATTTTCAAGAGTACCTGGTTCAATCCCCTGTGCTTGCCAAAAAAAGTCATTCAGGTGTGGGCTCATCCATGATTCAATCCATAGCAGGCTTGAAACATTTTGGACAAATCTGAGCAGAGGAAGTTTGTAACTACTGGTCAGACTGTGTTACACATCTCTCTCTGTGCCTGGTCCATAAAGAATATGACTTTTTACAGTTTCCAGCTACAGATCTTTAGCTCCTTTGTAGGGGAGTCAGTCAGAAAGTAATGCCTCTTAATATTTATCTCCTAAGCAAGCCCTGGGTATGGAGAATGTTCTTTTTGCTTAAGAGAGACATATAAACTCCCAGTTCTATGTCAAGATGCTGAAGAAACAAATGGTGAATGCAAAGCACCCATCAACTATGTGCAAGGTACTGCTTCTCACAATGCTTGTCTGCACACCAGCACATACACCATAAAGGCAATCTCATCATATAGATGGATTGTGCTGCCCCATCCCCTGTACAGTGCAGAGGATGAAGGATGGCCTATGAGTGACATTTTCAGAATGACAGTGAAGTGATGGAGGCCAATCAACAGTGACTGTAAAAGGCCTTGTCCTTGTGCAATGCCAGAATACACCTTGTTCACTGGCAGAAAAGAGACTATGTTGAAACTGATGGAGAAGGAGACTATGTTGAAACTAGCTGTGTTTTTAGCAATAAGATACAAATTTTGTGTGTAAATTTAATAGTTTTTCAGTAATACTTGTCCAAGAAAAAAATAGGAGGCAATACTTTCTGACTTATAGCTGCTGCAATAGCTCATACTTGTAAAGCCCGAGGTCCCATTTTAATCTACTCTTGGGGATTGTCACTTATGTAACAAATATATGGTTATCACTTATACATATAAAAAGTACTCACGGCTTCTAGTTTTGCACAGTGATGAGCTTTATTTCACAACTGTTGGCAGCCTCCTGTTGAGCTACATGTGCATCAATCCTCTTATTCTACACAGCAGTCCCCAATCTTTTGGGGGGCTTGACTCTACTTCTACACTGTCAGCCCATGGCCTTGAACCTGAAGCCTCAGTTGCCAGCATACTCACTCATCCAGACCTGCAACCCCACTACTGACCAACCAGACAGAGCAAACCTGGCCTGAAACCTCCAGAAGGCCTAACTAACCCTCTACCCCATTCCTGTCACCAGAGCGGTCCTCATTTGACCCTCCACTTCCCCCATACACAGGAACAGGAAATGTCTAGACAACAGGGCTTAACTTCACCCTAGATTGCTTTGCTGTTCTCTCAAGGTTTTTTTGTTGACTCCACTCTCTGCTTGATCTCCTGGTTTTTTGACCCAGCTTGCTCTCTGACTCTGCTCCCTATTTGACTTCCTGGCTTCCTGACTCAGCTCAGTCCCTAGACTGTACTCTCAGATTGACCTCCTGGCTTCCTGACATGGCTTGTCCCTTGATTCTGCTTTCTCTCCTGACCCTGGTCAGCACCTCAGTCCCCAAGTGACCCCAGACCTGGCCATCCACATCCCAGTGTGACAGGCTCACAATCCAACTTCTGGCTGGCTCATGACTGTTTGTGACTCCACTTCCAATCCAAGCCCATCTCTGCTAACTGAATTTCTGTAGGCACCCACAACCCCATTCAGAAGTGTGTCCCCTGGTTTGAGAGCTGCTTTTTGTAGAAGTGAAATTTAATTTTTCTTTTGAATGTATATAGGTAGATATACTTGCTAATTTTATGGTGGCATTTTTCTAAAAAATTATTCCAAGCCAGAAGATGCTTAAACCCAAGGCCTAATAGAAATTATGGGGTGGACTCTGTTGCCTTCAAAATTAGTTGGGGAAATTCTGAATTAATTGGCTTGGGTTCTTATCAATATTAATAATTACAAGAGAAAAGTGGCACCCACCTTTTAATAACCTGTGGGTAACAATACAGAACAAATAGCATCCTGATGCCAGCATTACATTTTTTCTTCCTATCCAATTAATAAAACTTATCACCATACAAAACAAAACCTTCCTACTTCTACAAGCAACATGGGAGGGTCTGATGGGCAACATGTTGCCCATGAACCACACACTGTGGACCACTGTATCAGATACTGTAACAGAAGATAAAAACCTTCTCACAATCTTGGAATTTCTTAACAGAAGTAATTTATTAGTAAGGCAAACAAGAACTTCTCTTCTGTGTGAATTAATCCTGTTGCTAAAAATATATTTGAGCAATTGTTTTAAAATATTCTCTAAGACTGCATACAAATGTGTAGTCATTTTGCTAAAATTTCTTTGAATTTTAGGCCTCATTTTTAATTCCTTTTTAATGACTTGATTGTATTAAAATTCCATCTATCCTCCATCAGCTTGTATCTATCCCCAGAATTATCATAATTGTTCATACAGGACAAGTTCAATAAAAATCTTCGGGCTATTTTCACTCTGCAGAAACCCAACTAACTCAGAAAATAACTTGGATGGAAATGGTTATGGTGAGTTCTGTACCATGGCAGATAGCAATTTATTATATCTTGCCTAAAATGACTAAATGACCCAGGAATACTTCTAGCAGTTTTCTAGCCCATGATTTTGGAGATGTGAGTAGAGTACCTCACTCATTTCAAAGCAACGTGCTTATGTTAGCTAAGTGCTAGATGAAGAAGAATGTCACAAGACATCAAAAAAGTCAGCAAAATTTCTGTATGCCAGTAAGATAGCTGAAGGTGATGTGGTCTAATCAGGTAACCAAAAAACCAAAATGGGTCAGGTAATCAGTGACAGAATTGCACAATAAGGGTTCATCCACACATGCAAGCACATATGTTTGCAGCAGCTCAAAAGGCAGCAGCACAAATTTGTGCCAGAGATTTGTGCCTCAGTACATGTGCCTGAACATGCACTTTGGTGTGGGGCAAATTGTGCCACTTGGGGCAAACTGACCCTGCCCAGCTCCTGCTGGATCTTCAGCCAAGGTGAGCTAGAAGCTATGCTGGCTCCAGCAATATAAAAAGCTGCACTGGTGAGTAGCTCAGGCCTATTTGCCTTCTGGAGCTTCTGAGGTCCACCCAGTTGGTATCTGAGGACACTATCCCCTTGTGCCAGCTGGACTGCTGAAGCAGTCCTAACCTAAAGTGGCCCCTACATTCTCTACCCACTGCAGCAGTTTGGCAGTGGGAGCTGCTGCCTGGCTGTAACCTGCTGCCACCTGCAACAGCATCTGCCCCCTTGGACCTGCAGCCCCATGGCTGTGCACCTGCCAGATCCAGATGGGGATTGCACAGCCTCCTGGGCTCTGGTACAGGCACTGCAGCAGAGCCACCTGCACTTCTGAGCCAGCTGCCAGTGGACAGTGGCCACACAGTTGGCCTTCAGGCAGCACTCCTGTCATGTCTTCTGGTGTCCCCACTTTGCCATCTGGGCAGTTATATGCTCCTTGCAGTGGCCCAAAATGTCAAAATATGTGTCCTTCTGGCCCCAAATGGCCAGGAGAACAGCCACCTCATTTGGGGGGGAGACCCTCCAGCTGGGTCCCTGGTGCTGGCTCTGGGCAGACTCACTCCTCTGCCTGGGTCCTGCCACTTGTCTCACCAGCAGGGATCCTGATGTTCCCTGTTTAAAGATTGCAAATTCTCTGATAAAAAAAAAAAAAATCACTCATTAAAATACCCAAAATCCATGTTCTTCTACAATTAAAATGAAATGCCACTATATATAGAGAGATCAGTTGGGCAATGTGTTATTGATATATTTACAAGTGTAAAGCAGTTTGGAAGCCTACCAGTGCCACTGTTGTCATAATAAAACAAATTCTAAATATCTCTATACTTTGGCATTTGCTTTTGGTTTTATATCATAGAAAAATCAGCACTGCCCCTGCCTGCTTTGCTCACCAGGATGTGGGGCACTGAGCAGCACTGATATGCTGGTTCCTTGCCCCTGCCCTTGCCCTTCACTTCTGACCCACAGCCCCTGCCTGCCCCCACTAGCTCCTTCCCAGCAGCAACTCCATCCCAGCACCAGGCCGTAAGTCCAGCTGCAGGTGTCCTACTCACCACTTTGTGGCTCTGAGCAGTGGCAGCCCTTTCTGTTCTGCTCCCTGTGCCTGTGCGCAGGCCCCAGCAATCCCCATCCTGTTCCTGGCCCTTGACTGGGGCTCAAGGACTGAGCTGGGCAATCCCCTTCCCTTCCAGGCCAGCCTCCCACTACACAGGCTGCTCCAGAGGGGCAGGGGGGCTCTAAGCCCAGGTCTGGTAGCCCCTCCCAACCAAAGCATTTCCCCACCCCTGACCCCCATCTCTCTCTCTCACACACACATACACTCCCCTGCTGCCACTTCCCCCCCACAACCCATCATACCCCCCAATTGGTTCCTGGGATCAGGAGCCCCCACAGGCTGGGGGCCCATGTCCCAGAACCAGTGTAGGTGTGGGGCAGGGCTGCAGTGTGGCAGTTGCCCCTGCAGCTGCAGCTCCCACTGGCAGGTCCTGTCCCGTCTTGCAGCTGGGCACACAGGGTATGAGATATGTGGAGGGATGTGGGGTTTGTGGGGAGGCTTGGGTGGGTTGTGAGTGGGTGTGGGTGTAGGACTTATGGGGGTGGCATGGAGCTTGTGCAAGGGTTTGTGGGTGTAGGGTTTGTGGGGTGGTTTGGGAATGGATTGTGGGGGTGGGGGATTGTGCAGTGGGGAGGACTGCTCGAGAGGGGTGGGTCCCCTGCCTTCCCCCCCACACACACATGGTCCACAGCCCTCCTGCATGGAACACCACTGCCCACACAGCCCACAGGCCCCTCAACCAGCAGTGGCTATGTGGGTGCTGATGCCCGTTCCTGACAGAGACCCCCAGTGGCATGGGGCTGCCTCAGACTGGCCACTGCATATGGCACTGTCCTGTCCTGGCCTGGCCAGCATGCCCTCAGACAGAAATGGGGGCTTCCAGCACCAGAGGCAGAAGCCACATGCCCTCAGGCCAGGCCAAGTCCTGCCTGCATCTACCCTGCTGCTACTGCTGCTGCAGGGGGGGCTGTGGGCTATGCAGGGAGGTTATGTGCTGTGCAGGGGGGCTGTGGCCCATGTGGGAGATGGGGGTCCACCCCTCCCAAGCAGTTTTCCCCCACTCCCACAGTCCTCTCCACCCCCACACAGCCCCCCCATACCCACACAGCCCCCCCCAACACATCCCTACTTTATCCCTTTGCCCAGGAGCTTCTCCCAGCTCCCCAATGCTCAGGGCCCCACCCTCCTGCAGCCTAACATCTGGCTCCCTAGTGCAACTTCAGACTCCACTGTGAGTCTGGGTGCCGTCTCAGGTCCCTCCACCTGACCTGGGCCCTGCCTCAGTACTCACAATGATCCTGGGCTGCCTCTGCATTGATCCTGATACCCACCAGGGATGTGGGGGACGGGGTTATCAGGTGCCCCTACCTGGGGAGGTAACTGTCCTGGAATTTCTGGGGGACTATCCCACCACAGACAGTCCCACCAGGCCACCATTCCCTGGCAGGGTGTAGTTTCCAGTCATGTCCAGGACCAGGAGCCTCCTGCCACCCCAATAGCTCCACCCTTGCCTCAGAGTTGTACCGAGCAGCAGCTCAGATGGTGGTGTCTTTCCAGCTACTGGCAGCAAACTTATATATAACAGCTAGGCCCTGTTCCCCAATCAGGCATCATTGCCTAACTGGGATAACAGCCAGCTGTGAGCTAGCTGGTTACTGCCCATGCTCCTGGGAGTAACAGAGCACCCTATACTGTTACACCAAGTGCCAGAGCATGTCTCTGGAGGACCCAGCCTCCCACTGCATGCTCCAGGAGTGTGTCCTGTGCCGCCTTTTTCTAGCGTGATTTTTTTTTTTTTGATACTGGGATTTCCCAGGATCAAATTTAGAGTCTGCACTGCAAATATGCAGCGCAGGAAACATTTTTTTGTTCCTAGCATGCCTCTTGCAGCATCTCAAACTGTTTTGAGGCACTGCAACAGGCACATGCACACTTGTCTGAATGTGCCCCAAGATGCCAGCTTAGTAATACTACTACAAAAACTTTAGAGAACACAGAAAAATAACACTGCGTATTACAACAATTAAGGCCTTTTTCACAGCTAAGAAGAGATACAGGTTTACTTTAGAGTAGCTACTGTGTGTGAACTATCTTATGTTAGAAACATAATAAAGACAAAGCACTTTAGTTTTGCCACCTGGTAGAGTAAGTAAAGTCAATGATGGGTGGGGATAAAGTACTGACCTCAACTACTTTACCTTGCAACAAAATGAAATGTGCTGAGTCTTCATGCTGCTTTTATTCTGATACAGTAATTAAAAAAGATGTGTTTTTGCCTTAAGATAACTTAGTGAAAATGGGCCTAATATATCATATGATGTTTAATAAATACAGTAGACAAGATTCAGCATGCTACCACTTTCAAGTGAACCAATTAAAACACAAAACAGGGAATAGACATGGCAATGGTTGGTAAAGGAGTCTACACATTGAGTAATCAGAGCAGTGAGCAAAGTACAAGGTTCAACATGGTGTTACACAAATATACTGACAAAAATATAGTCATGGGCAAAAGCAGATTTCACAGAAATTACTTAACTTGGAACACTTATATCAGTTTTAAGTTTTGAGTATTCTTCAGTCATATATTGCTGTTTTTAACCATGAGAAATGCTCAGTGTGATATTTAAATTTTGTAAAGACATGTAATGGTTATAACAGTGTTGATGCATCAATACTATAATTACCAGTCACTTTAGAAGTGTATTCATAAATTCAGGGATGACATGTCATCATTAGTGTTTTATATAATACATTGCACAATGAATATAAGTAAGTATTAACATAAACAAAAATGTATAAAATAATACTGGTACTTTAAAAATCTTGCCTACTTCATCTGGTAAGATTGAGTCTAAAATATATAAATATCAAGAAATAAAGCTACTTCAACAAAATAATTCTAACAAATTAAAAAGAAACAAAGACTGGATTGTGCTTACTTCTATAATTGAGATACAATTATAAAGGTAAGACAGTAAATGCTGACTGACAGACAAAAGTTACCTTATTCAATCAGCAAATTTTGAGTCAAATTAAAACATTTTTTTCAAAATCTTAAAACCTACATAATTAAAATGTAGAAAACCATATGAGACTTTCAAACACACAATTGAACAGGCATTAGAGTCATTTTGAATAAATCTGAATACCAATATAAATCTGAATACCACTTCTGCTTTGCTACTGCACTGTCAACATATTGTGATTTAAGTCACATGCACTGTACACAACAATAATGCTGAGAGACTGGCAACCTCTGATCCTCGAGGCAAGATTTGTACTTTATTGTCTGACCACTTTGCCCAGCTATAGTTCATTCTTTCATTGTATTGACTGAATATATCATTGTTCTAGTCTCTGAATATTATGTTTCTGTCAGTAAAGTGTAACTGTTCTAGCAAACCCATCTATCAATCTGAAGCACCTTTTTAGGTCTAATTGCTACTAAAAGGAGTTACAAAAGTGTCCTTTGGAATAAAGGACTTTTCCTAAAATGTCTTGAATTAGAAAAATTAATGACTTTTCATGAAAAGTAAAACAAAAAGCATACCCTCAAAATATGGAGAAACAAAATATAAAAGACAAGTATATAGGTTTCATTTTATTCTGATAATAACAAATATGTATAATGTAGCCACAACAAGTTGTCAATACTAATTTAATGGATCAATTTCCATTACCTGCTGTTAACTTTTCCCACTTGACAATCTCATTTATTAAAGCTGCTATATTAGTTGCAAATCTGTATTTATCATTTAATAAAATATTATAAGGAGCAAGGAATCTCTCATTTAGTTTATTTAAACTCATATACCTACTTCTAAAATAAAGATTGAATTTTTTGTCTAAAGTTTGTATAGCTTTATTACTTTTATTCAGGAAAAAGCTATTTCTGATTATGACATTGCTTAGGAAATTTCAGGATTTAAATCAATATGTCAAATATTATTTAGTACACTTTTGTTGGTATCAAGGTTGATACTCAAAACTTTGAGGAATGATAAAAACTCTGTACCTTTCTAAAACCTCCTGTCTGAGGAACTCACTGCAATTTGATTAAACCTCAGAGTAGCCCTGCAAGGCAAGTAAGTATCATTATCATTATCCTGGTGCAGTATCGTTTATGGCTTCCACAAATAATGTGAGACTTGGGTGCACAGCCCCAGGGGCCACCTAAAATACTACCTCCCAAATTCTTGTAAATCTATGGGCCAGATCCAAATCTGTATAGCCTCATTCACTTGAGATGAGATATGGCAAATTAAATCACCCAAGGGTCTAGCCCTCCTAATCTAAATCAATTGTTTCAGCATACTCTTCTGAAAGATGGGAGCCATTTAATTCTGCAATCTGTGAAGCATTTGGCAAACTACTTTTGGAATATCCTAAGTGTCCAAATGTTCATTTTTTGTAACAACAATTGAACATGAAATGGATTTGACATATACAGTTTGTAAATGGATACAGATCCACTATTAAATGGACTGCATACTGTACCTCATTTGTTTTGAGCTGCTCTTCTGATTCTATTTTTACTCTGTGATTTACCACCAGTATCCTCTGGGTGATAGTTAAGGAAACAGATGCTGGGAATCTCTGTTCCCTTGGTTCCTGAGAGGAGGGCTCTGACTCACACTCGTGCCCAGTCTCTCCTTTGTACTTGCACATGCAAAGGGTGGTTGTGTGAAACTTAAATTACTGCTTGATTTCCAGTTTCTCATTGCCAGTTTCCTCAAAGTTTCCACTTACGTACTTTACAGCCTTACCAGTTTCATTTGAACAAACTTTTATTACATGTTTCCCCTTCCAAAACCTGAACTCCATGTTCCCAGGATAAAGTTAAATACTTTTCTTTTGAAATACTCTATTTATTTGGGATTTTCCAAATCTAACTAGATTAAAAATGTGCAGAACTGGGACTAAGTTAAAGTTAAGTTTTAACAGATGTTCCATTCTGAGTTTTTCCTCTGACACTGGGAAAAATACACTTACAGAATTTAACATAGAATAGCTTAGTAATTAGGAATGAAAGAAGTATTAGATCATCAATTCCATCTCATAACAGGATAGAATGTAGCTTCCCTCTTCCCCACATGGGACACACATTTAATAGAAATTATTATATGGAGTATGTGCTTGCTTAAAGGGCTATCATAAAACTTCTCTGCTGGAACACACAGGCCAATGCAGATAAGTTGCTGTGTTCTGTTAAAAAAAAAAAATAGACATGCAGTGAGTTAAAGCTGCAGATCAAGATTACAGTGTCCTCTCCTGTGGTTAGCTATACTAGGTGTGACCTTGCATGCTATTGATCCTGGTGGCAGAGGAGGGACATTTATTTTGTTTTGTTTTTAATTGTTGCTAAAGCACACCATTCTGTAGCAGTGAAAGAGTTAAAGTACTTGCTTGGCACTGCTCAGAAGAGATACCCATTTGGCTAAATGAGAGTCATGGCACAGTTCAGAGACGAGGTCCAGTGCCACTCAGCAATAAGCTCTGGCCTGGCACAGTTTATAGAAGAAATAGTCACAGTATAATTAATTTGGTGGAACAGCTGGATACACAGAATGCAATTAATTTTGCTTTGAATATTAGCAGTTCCACTGCAGTTGAAAAGGGAAGATATCAGTCAATAGATTTTTGGATTAACTAGGTTGCAGGCAATAAAGCAAATTAATGCTGGCAATATAATACTGCTTAAATCAACTGTATTATGAGAATCAATCCAATAATTTAATAAATATGCACCTACACTTATTTATATGGGCATCCAAGATATGTACATTTCAACTAGTAGCAACAAAACAAAAAAGACAAGATTTGAATAATCAGGTTCTTTTTTCTGTTAAGTTCGGCAAACATGAACCATCTTCACTTAACTAGTTCATCATTCATTATTTAAGTAGGTGCATCAGAACAGTGTATAATGAATATCCATATAGTGAAAACTGTATCTCAACTAATCAAAGCTATAGGTAATGTCTCTTTAACAGATTATTTCAGGAATCTTTCTACAGTAAGTGCTGGACTTCCAGCCAGATGGTCACCAAACAAGAAATAGTTGAACAGTGGCACCCAGAGGTGAAAAGTGTATTGCTCCTGGAGATTTATACTAGTGGCTGTAATTTATTCCTCAGCTTTTCCCTCCGTCACTCCCAGCTTTTCTTTTCCAAGTAACAAATGCCAGAAATACACTTTTTTGCTGGAATTGAAAACACAAACTATAGTTCTCAAGAAAACTTGTTTTGTAGCAATTGGTCTAATGTGGTTGGTGGAAACATGGGTTTTCCTACATATTAACAAAGAAGATGATAAAATAACCCTAAAAAAGATTTTTTTTCCTGCAACGTCACCTCCTACAGAGTACTAAAGCCATAAAGTCCTGGACTCTCCTTAGGCCAGCAGATTTTAGTGGACATGATTATAAAAGCACCCTTTCAGATCCTACCCTCAAAACTGTCAAACTGCATCTCTTCAGAAGGATGACACTGCTTTCAAAAGCTTACGGAGAGGACTGTTGTATTGTCCAACACAGCCCTGCACTTATCAACTATCACGCTCTTGACAGCATGGATGTATCTGCCAGTTATTTATTTCACTAAAAGTTTAATTAAATACAAAGAAAAAAAAGGAGTGTGCTTCTTCCACATTAATCTAAGGCAGGTCCAATAAAATGAGGCCCATTGATTTTTAATTAAAAAGACTATACCTTTGCAATTAGTTATGGGCGGCAGTTAAAGCAGGGATCTCTGTACCTGTCTTCAACTGCGGCAAACCACTTCCACACTCTCCCAACATCCTCTAATAAACCTGCAGGTTATGGAGCTAAAGGAAAGCAGAGATTCTGACAAACACCCATTACAAAAATTTGAAAGGTAGGAAGAGGATTCAGAGGGTCATATCTAAAGATAAACTATATTTAACTGAGTAAAAGAAAGGGTCAAGGGAGGTGGCTGGAATGAGTCTGATCTCACTGATTTTCCATAGTTAACCTCTATTGGTAGCACAATCCTATTGTTTGCTGTGTTCTTCATGTTCAGGTGGGATTTTTATTATTATCATCATCATCATCATGTAAGAAGCAATGCTGATGTGACAGGCACCAGAATAAAACTCATCTTTCCTTATCTGCATTTCTAGTGTAAGCAGGAGGAATGAGTTTCCATAAACTTCAGACAGACAGAAAGACAAATGTTTCCAAACTCATCCCTCCCTCCAGCACATACAGGAATGTATTTAAACTACCCTCCCAGCTTTCTACTGAAGCCATCAACTGAGGTTAATTTTCAACAATTTATAGGGCAGGACATTTCCCTGCACCTGCCTTTCAAACAGGATTTAAAACAAATATGCAAAAGCAAATAAGGAAAGGAATTACGGCTCTATGCAAATCCATATTCCATTCTCTCCTTCCTCCCCACCCCCCCATCCCCTATCATCTCCCTTTTTATCTTCCTGGATAAGACTCTGACTATCTGCATACATATATAAAAGATCCATGTATGCATATGTGTGTGTATATATATATTTTCAGTGTTTTCCTGCCATGAGCCTTACACACACACACACACACACACACGCACGCACGCACGCACATGTGTGTGTGCTCGTTCCATCAATCTCATAAATAAGATCCATAGCAGCAAAACACTGACTTTACATTGCAGGACACAGGTATGCTGCTCAAAACTGAATGAAGAGGAAGGCTCTCTTCATCAGGGCCATCCCATAGTGATCCCTACTCTATGCTAATAGTACAAGTATTGGATGGAGTAACATCAAGTTTATTGCACATTTTAACAATGCTGGGGTGAGTATTACATATCAATCATATTGATCTATTGAGCTGCTTCCACAGCATCCAAAGAAAGTCAGCAGCTTCCCCAAGGGCAGAGGAAGCCAGCCTTGGAGAGAGAATCAGGGAGGAATACAGAGCAGTAGGTAACAGCGCCACCCTGCGGCCTACAACTCTCACTTTTCTGACTTGAAAAATAAAAAAAAGTCCCTGCATTATATAGTTATTACATTGCAAAGTGAAGTTGCTTTTCTTCCCTGGCCTCAAAATACATGGTTAGGATGCATGGTGTGAGCTGAACAACCAAACACCAAAATACATGGTGTAAGCCAAACATTCAGCAGAACAGGGAATGGTAATCAAACTTTCTTTCCACTTACTAGGGCTCTAAAATTAATGGTCAATGCAAGGTATTTTTTATCAGTTGTACTAAAGAAGTTTTCATTTTAATTTGTTCCTCTATAAGAACACCAAAAAAATAATTAAAAAATTTTGAATATGGTTTTTCATCAATTATGGTGGGGGGTGGGGGGTTCACACATGTGTATTTCAATAAATGATCACTATTTATATACACACAAAACCCCACACATTCACACATACGTGTACACATACAATATATGTGTGCATGTATTTGAGTGTGTGTGCATGCGTCTGTGTGTGTGTGTGGTGTGTGTTTTAATAAATATGCACTATGTATATACATAAAAAACCCACACATTCACACATATGTGTGTGTGTGCGCATGCGTGCATGCGTGCGTGCACGCAACTGTGTAAATGTGTGCGGTTTTGTGTGTATATACATAGCGCATATTTATTAAAATACACACCTGCACACACACTCATATATACTCACACATATATTGCTGTTTATGTGCAGGAAATATTTTAATGGTCCTAATTATAATTGTGTTTGGCTGTTTATTGTATTGACTGTGAGTTCTCTTAGCAGTTGTGTTCAGGGATCTGGCTACATTGTTTTCAAATTCCAAGCTTTGGTTCCCAGAAAATGTCATTTCTACAGTGATCTATTCCTTCTAAAACAAAAGTTACTTAAATACAGGGCTGTAAATATAAAATTTAGCAACAATGTTTTGATCACAATTCCTCTTCCAGGACTAAGCTGCAAAGAAAGAGGTATAGAAATAAATTATATTTATTGCCAAGCCATAAATAAAGACAACACCTTTTAATTCCATGTAAATACTTTGGACAAGTAGGAACACTTTGTGGAGGGACAAAATGGCAAAAGCAGTAGATGTTTTCTTTGCCAAAAAAATAAATAAAAATAAAAAACCCTGTCCTTTTTAAACAAATATGGTTGCCTTATATGGATGAAGAAAAAAGAACTGCCCTTACTGATGAAAGGCTAAGCAGAGGAACAGTTTAAATGGAATTAATGTTCTGGTTTCAACATCATTATTCAGATGATCAAAAGAATATGAGGTAGTTTAACACCCCCTCCCCACCGCTTGCCATGTGATCCCTTTTTTCTTTGTACGGGTATTTTTTAAATAGGTGGCTTTTGGAAACCCCCTCAAAATTACAAAATATTCTTAACCTTCTAATTTTACTTACAGTGTCTGGGCTGATGCTTCCTTCCTACAGATTTTTCCTCAGATTCAATTAATGAAAGAGATGGTTCCAAATGTAATGGTCAGTGTTCTGCTTCACAACCCAAACACACTTTTTTCCATCTAGGAAACACTGCAGTTTACTCTGCATGGATGTGCCTTAACACAACAAGAAAATAGATATAATAACACTCTTGCCTGTGGGTGTTAAACAGCATGAAAGTTACTATCATGCATTCTCTTTTCCATTACTATTTCGGCTGTCTATGTTCATGGCTTGCAGTATAATGTCACAACTATCTTTATACACATGAAAGATGATAAATTCTGGGCCTGATTCTCACAGTTGCTGAACACCTGAAACACTTATTGATGTCCACGATTGTTGAAAAGTACTAATTGCCTGCATCTATCATTGCTATTAATAAGGGATGCAGGTGCTCAGAACTTGTTGGATACAAAATAATTGCCAAACTAGATCAGATCAATGTCTATCGAATCCAGTATGTTGTCTCTCAGAATGCCGTGTACAAGTGCTTTGGACGATAGTGAAAAATACTTCATGAAATACAGTTGTGGAACAAACTGCCTCAACAGCTAGTAGCTGGCATATGCCCTGGAGTATGAAGTATTATGTCCCCATTTAAAACATTTAATCCCTCTAATGTAACTGAATGTCATTATTCGGTTTGCTGCCTAATATCTTGTATAAGGCCTGATCCA
The DNA here is from genome assembly GCF_001723915.1 of Gavialis gangeticus. NCBI lineage: Eukaryota > Metazoa > Chordata > Crocodylia > Gavialidae > Gavialis > Gavialis gangeticus. The sequence goes on from NW_017729031.1 coordinate 59,684,188, forward strand.
ACAAGACATTTCATTTTGGATTGGAAACTTGGTATCAACTGAGAAAATAGATGATAACAGATGCCTTGGAGAAAAGATTAGACTGGACAAAATATTACATGCTGGAGCGTTCGACACAAAACTGAATTGGCCGAGTGTTGGACTGGATGAGCTAAGAGGTCATTTCCATTTCTAACTTCAATGACTCCATGATTAAAAGGTTATAAAACACTAGAATGAAGTTATTTGATGCAATTAAACTATATCAGCACTGGATAAGCAAACTAATTGATATGTCTGGACATATATGAATTATATGTTAAATAAGGAAAGCTACGTTACTTATTTTGTAGTTTCTGTGACCATTGAATAATTGTCCTAAGCAGGAACATATAAAATAAAGACCCAAACCTGCAATTTGATTTTGTCACAAGCAGACCTGACTGCAAACGTAAGGAAGCATTTGAAAATATATTTCTTAAGTGAAAAGGGTCAGCAGACAATAAAATGACCACATGGTTTTACCAAACAAATGCACGTATCAAAGTGACAGTATTATTGTAATAGTTGACTGAATATAGATTCCACTTGATATTTAATATTTTTATTAATGCTTTTAAACATTTGCTGTCTTTTACTGCACAGGTGATCCCTATGTAACATGTATGATGATTTATTAAAGGCCTGACCCTGCAAAGAGCACAGCATGCTCATATCCTAATGGCTTCAAGAGTAATTCAAGGAGTTTCCATATACTCTGTAGGATTGGGTTCTAAGAATTTTGGAATCCTTCAGCATGAAAGTTGTATTTTTGTTCATGTCTGCATATGTTAACTTCAGCTGTCTTGCTACAATGCTTTGATTTTGTTCTGAGGACAAATAAAGGCAGGACACAGTAAGGGCTAAAGCCTTAACTCAAGCAAAATTTTCAAGCATGTCCACAGGAATGTTGCCTAGGTGAAGAATTCAGGAGTGGGCAACATATGTATAGCATAAGTTACACATAGCAAATTTTCATCACATAATACCTGAGATACCATCAGTTACACACAACAAATTTTCATCACAAATATGCTCAAACCACATGTATCAGAGTTAACAGGCCCACATAAAACATAGAAAAATATATTCACAGAGAGATGGTGAGTTATTAGGCCTCACACTAGCACTCAGCAGTCCTAGCTGTGTTTGTTTTTCAAGAATTCCCCTCTCCTGCAATGAAACATGTAAATCAATTGGGACATTGGAAAATGTAAATCAATAGCAGTTATTTTACTGCTAAAAAGAAAATCTATAAAACTATTGTTCTTTTGTTTGCTGTCTGCCTTACACTCCAGAATTTTCTATTTGGCCTGTGTTGTTTTAAAAGCTAGTTTTAGATAGCCTAGTGAAGTAACAGGAGTCATGAATCCTACCCGTGTTTGAAAGGATCACATAATCCAAAGCATACATATGCAGTTTTGGAACTGATAGAGTGAGTTTAAAATAATCATTTATGATCTTTTTTAATATTTGCCAATTTTTAGAGGACCATGTAAAAGGAGGAGTGAATATTATAAACAGGTAAAGCCTAATTTGAACACCACTAAAAAGGTTTCAGAGCAATATTAAATTCAGGGAAAAATGTGTTGTTCTTTCAATTGTGTCTTTGCTAACAATTTGGAGGCATCCATTGTATTACTACTGCAGTGTTATTGAGCTAGTTTTATTAAGGCAAATTTATAGCAATGTTAGAAATTAATACCACTCTTATTTCCTCCACTGCCTGGCTTTATTGAATGCCATGGGGCATATTAATCAGTAAAGCCAAGTAGTGCATGAAATAAAAGTATAAATTAACCTGTAACATGAATGTAAAAAGGGGCTTAATAAAATAGAAATAAATAACACTTTAATGATAATCAGCCCAGCCTGGCTTAACCAAGCACATAGTGTAATAATGCTAAATACAAAAAACTATTTAAATGAAGTTTAAATAATGATAAAAACAACATAATATCCAAAGAAATACTTAATTCACTGTATAGTTTAAATACATGCATCTTTCAGGTCCTGACCCTGGTTTATCCAAAATTCCTATTGCCTTCAGGATCAGGACCAACTACGACTTACTTACACAAGAAATAAAAATGATTCCAGAATAATTCTGTTCTATGAGTATCTCTGGGTATATATGAAATCAGAGAGGGATTTGGGTAGCATTCATTTTTCCTGTGTGTACTCAGTCACTCACTTGCTCATGCTCTGTCTCCTTCCCTTCAACCCACCAACAGACAGGTTCCAATATTTGCTGGATAAAAGTAGAATAGGCTCTTCAAAGTTATTTTATCCTTTTAATCTCACAGGTAATCCACATTAGGGGCCTGATTTAGTAAGATGTGAACCCATTTTAAATTTTATTTAAAAGGCATTTTTAAAATATCATGTATTATACAGTGAATTGGAACACCACTTTTGGGGAAATACTTTTTTTTTTTTTTTTTTTTAAATCTCCAGGGTCCAATGGAAGTTACTGAGATTGCTCACAGCATATAAAATTAAGCAGATATGAAGTCTTTGAAGGATCAAAGCTAATTTTGCAGGCATATAATTATCCATTAATCAGTTGGTTTTTACAGTTACTATATTTGTACATGCAAATACAGTAATTACCTGTCTGTGCCTTCAAATGTACTACTGTATACTTGAAATACATATTTGCAAAAACAGAGCCTGAAAATTTGGCCCTAAATCTAAGATAATCATAAAATAACAACGTGTGAGCTCCCTCTGCTGGCTCTACCTGTAAAAGCTAACTAAGAGGTCTCCTTGCTAAAATTGCTACTACTAACTATGCTGATATACAAACCTGGATTGAACTCATTAAAATATGAGGTAAGATGAAGGTGAAGAGAAAAAACAGTTGCGTCAGGATTTGTCAAATGAAGAAATACAAGTATGGCAAAGAAAAAATGTTTAATTTTAACGTAAGCTGTTGCCAAACATTAAAAGGTAAATCATTAAAAACATAATGAAGGCAGTTACCTCATCATTTGGAAATACAGTAATATCAAATGCCACAAAGATTTAAAAGATGCTGAAAATGTGCATCTACATCTGCAGTTAGCACATAGAAGTAAACTCCAACACAGTTCACACCAGAGTAAGCTGCTCCCGGGTGCAGCATCTTCCTTTAGCTCCATAACCAGCTGCTCCTGGGCGCATCATCACATGTGCCTGGGATGGAAGCTGTTTGAGCCTGGGTGGAACAGCCCCAGGCTGGCAGGAGGCCCAAGGTAGATCAGCCCTAAGCTCTGAGTGGCAGCATCAGGAGGCAGAGTGGATGCAACAGTGCAGGTCTAGCTGGCAAGCAGTCCCCATACTGTAGCACCCTGGTGCCCCAGTCGGCGTTGGTCACTGTCTACACATGCCTTTTGGCACACAATATGACTCCGCTGTACAATAGTACTGGTCTCAGTAATATCCTACAGTGGAGTTAGTTAATTTACTGCACCCTAATAGGGGAGCACATATAGACGGTGACACTTTACTGTGGAACTAATTAGTCAACTCCACAGTAAAACACACATGTAGATGTACCCACTATAACCTGAGGTGCTATGCTCACAGAGAGACCTGTACCATGACAACCAGTTCTGTTTAACTTTGTCACGTTTGTAAATTGCATAAAACAGGACTGCAGTCTGGCTGCATTTAAAATTGTATCCAGGGTCCAATAGAATTGGTTAAGGATCTTATTTTGGAGAAAATGTAATGGCACTGAACAGGAGGCAAGCTTAACATTTAGTCCAAGTGAGGTCCCAGGACTCTTCAATGATATTCGCTAGGAGTTCTGTTGGCTAATGAGTTGAACCATCTGTAGCAGTTTCCGAACAGATGTGGCAAACTCCCATACTGAGTCACAACATCTTCTAATGCAGAGATCTGTAGAGGGCTCCAGCAACATCATTCCAAGTAAAGGATGGGATACTGAGCCATCAGGTACTCAAATATAGTAATTCTTCCTTGTAAATAATAAAGCAGCTTTTTGCCTAGAAGGCCCTCTATATACAAATTCCCCTCGTCTTTGCAACTATTGTTAGCACAGAATGTTGGAAGAATCAGAGGATCTTTTTTCCCTGCTTTTACCAGACATTTTCAGCCCTGGATGTGAGGATGTGAAGGAGTTACACCAGGAATTAATTTGGCCCACTGTTTCCTTTTCAAACTCCTCCGGCATTTATACTTAAAAGGAGATTTTTCAGAATGGAATGTTAAAAAGCATCTATTTGTATGTGATTTCCTAAACTATGAACATTGTAGGGTGCCCTGTTAAAAACAGAAGACAATTTTGTCCATTTTTAAATATTAATAACGCATATCACTTATACCAGTGTGTACTCAATAGTAGTAAAGAAAAGCAGATTTTGAGTTTTATATCCTACCTTGTAAACAGACAAAAACACCATACTTTTTAGAGATTTGATATAAAACACTTTTTCTGTAATATCTGTCTTCTGAAAAATGAAGTATTCATGTTGGATAAAAGAAGAAATTAAGACTATAATACTGTAATAGCTCATAGAACACTAGTTTAAGCAAGTGCTCCAATAATATACATCATTCACCATAGACTTGCTCCTGCTCCCACTGAAAACAGCAGCAAAACTCTCATGGTCTAAGATAAGAACAGAACTGGACTCTTCTGAAATTTAGCAAGTACTATGTTATTAATAAGTTTTGTATAATGCTGGTATTTTTCAGACATATGGTAGTTAAATTTGTAAACCCAGCACTCTTAATGCATGAAAAGTGCCATAAAATTAGTTGGACATTTTAGTAACAACTATCTCCAGGATTTCTTAAAAACATACCACACATCTAAATGCAACCAGATTATTTATTTTTCAGCCAAAAGTATTATTCATGAAGAACAACAAGGATCTTCGCAAGGCACTGAAGCATGTGCTTAACCTTAAGCATGCAAGTAGGGTAGGCACAAGCTTAAATTATGTTTTGAATCAGTCTTACAGAATTGGCAATGACATAAGTTCTAAAGTGACAGTGGCCATGTCTACACTTTCATTAATGCGCTTTAGGTAATGCACATTAAACCTAGTACCTCCATTGTGAGGTATGAGAAAGAGATACATCAACCTATTTTAATTCACATTAGCTAAACAGCAGGTTTTTGTGATGCTTTAGTGCACGTTAAAATAGGATAATGAGCATTACAGCACATATACCCAGTGTCAGCTTTAGGGCTTATGCCCAAAAAGAGATAAGGTAAGGGGGAATGTGTTATAACCTATAGCTGAAATCCAAGCAATAAATTCTTCTAATGCTAGGAAAAGATACAGGATTTTTAATTTAATTATTCCCCTTCATTGCTGACAGAAAACAATGGTATTACACTAGTAAATAAAAACCAGAAAGTGAAACTGACCATAACTAACCTGTTTATGGAAAAGTGGGCCAAAAGAAAATGAGAAAAGGCACATGATCATTCAAATTTAAGCAAGATTAAATACAAAGATTCACAAATGAAATAACTGAAAAGCACAGCAAGCATCTGAAACTCCTTTGCTTACTATAATCTAGTTTGGTTTTAGTAATGTAAGACTTTTTCATCTATATCATTATCTCTGCTGTCCTTTTAAGTAAGTTTGTTGTTTTGTGTGTACACTTGATTAAACTCTCTCTACAAATCATTTTGTTTTCTTTTATCTGCCAGGGGTTAGGAATATCAATGTATTTCCACACAAGTGCAGTCACACACATTAGACTGGCAGTAAGACTCTGACAGTTCTGCTTACTGCTTGCAGCTGTCACTAACACTAGATATATCTTCACAAAATATTATTACAAGTGTGTTCATCTGAGGTGTCCTTATTCACAACAGCTGACCTTCATGGGTATATGTGACATTTAAAAAGAAAAGTTCTGCTTTACAACCTTCACTGTGCTTTTAGTTGTAAATTACTTGTAGAGTATTAGTAATAATAATTGATTTTAGCAGTAAGTAATAGAGTTAGAAACAGGTTCCACTATTTAATGAAAGAAATGCTTCAGTCTAGGTTTATTTATTGGTATTCAAGAGCTTTCCACAGCATCACTAGGATCAGTTATTGCTTAATTAAAGCTAGAAAAGATTACCTGCCAATGACTCTTTGTTCCAAAAAAGCACAAAAAAAAATACTTCCCTGAAAATTTTCTTAGGCTTTTTTCCCATTCAGTTACATATTGATTTGTATACAAATATTGAATGTGCATAAGGAATTGGCTGAATTCTTATCTTCACTTGATGCATCAACTACAAATAACAATGGACAGAGTATTAGCTACTTTAGAGCTCTCCTGCTTAAAGCTAACAAGTCAATCGGTGGCAGCAAAAGCATAGGTATGTTCAGGGAAGAAATATTTTTAACCGGCTTTTTACAGTAAAAGCACAATGTTTAAACTTACTGCATTCTTAAGAATTACTAGCCTAGAATATAGCAATGTTGATAAAGAAGAAACTAAAAACTAACTGATCAAGAAAAAAAAAAGAGTTATCTACCTAAATCAGGACTTTGGTGGACTTAAGGCACCTAAGTCCAAACATATGATCCAAAAAAACCCCTATTCAGTGAGATACATTTACACAAGACACTACTGAGCAGTGGTTACTGCTCATTTATTTAGTACATGTATAATCAAGTACTAAATAAACGCACACTAACCAGAGTTACTGTGCAGTAGCACCAGTGAATGCCTTTTTAACGAGCCTAATAATACTATGCAGTAGTGTATTAGCACTGTTTGTGCTATAACATGCTACTGCACAGTATTATTTGGCTACTGCACAGTTAGCATCTCCTGCAGACATACCCAGTGGCTGCCTAATCCAGGAGGTGCTAAAAGTCATTAGAAACCTTCCTTTTTGACCTAAGTTGTCTAAAGCTTTGTCTTCTCCGTATGTCCAGAGCTGCCCCAGTCTATACAGCGCAGACCCTAGTTCCTTCCTAGATGTCTTGGATCTAAAACCTAGGCAGGTGACACCTAAATGCTCTGAAGGACCTAATCTGATAGGATTTGTCATATCATGCCTAACACACCCCAAGAGCATTGAGTTCAGCACAAAACAGGGAACCCACAGCCCCTTTAATTAAAAACATGGCTGGCGAAAGAAAAGATCGTTCCTTTTTTATAGGCCAGTCGTTCAAACACTCATCAGTTTCTCAGTGTTTTCAGGCTAGAGGCTAATCTAAATGGTACCACTATCCATGCCTCTTGTTGATACTAGGCAGCAGCATATTCAAGAATACAAACCAAGAGCAAGCAAAAAGAACTGTAATTCAGTAGTCCCTCAGCTGGCAGGGCATGGCCCCTGCTCCCCAGACTGTTTATACATTTTACATTAAAAATTTATTGGATAAAAAACAAATTAATCCTGACAGCCCAGGATTCCCTGCTCCTAACTGACAGGGAGTAAAAGTCATACTTGTTTTTACTTGGTCCCTTCTTGGCCCCATGAACCCTGCCTTCTTTGCTACCCAGTGGCTCAGCTTCAATAGCAAGAGTACACATGATGCTCCCTGGTTGTTAGGGAATGCTTCTGGAAGGTCAGAGAATGGGTTGACTATTACCAAGATGAAAAGAGCCAAGAATCCAGGTCCCCCACTTCCTGGGCGAGTGCTCCAACCATTAGGCTATTATACAAAAGGCATGTGGTGATGACACCACTACTGCTATTAAGAATTGCAGTAGGTCTTCTTGAGTAAGTGCTGAGCTCTGGAGCCAAAGTGGTGGGGACACCAGCCTGGAAGCTGTGACTGATACCCAAACACTGGAAAGGGCATGGGAGTTGGGATATACCTTTGTGATTAGCATTTCCTTCAGGCCAGCTCTAGGTAGCCCTCACTCAGCATGTGCTCGTGGGGAGTCTCCTCATGAACAGAGAGCCTGGGAGCTTAACTGGATTTAGATTTAACTACAGAGGCTAGATGCTTACAATTTAAGCACTGCAAGACCTATCTGGTAGGCACCCAAGAGCTTTTTTCAGATTTGCCTCTAAAAGATTTCACTAGAAAAAAAGGTGTGTTGAATGATATAATCTCCCTATCAATAATGGTATGAAGATTTCAAATAAAAAATACCCCATTACAGTCCATCTGGAAAATAATGGCAGCTGCCTGATTTTACTTTGTCTCTTTTTAGTCACAATGCAGTGATAACTGACAAATAAAACTTAATGTCACATTATCATGATGCAAATAAAAATATACTGTATACTTACATAAATGTCAAGTCTGTGAAACTGCCCATTTATCATCTCTCACCACTAGCTGGCACCATAGCTTTAAAAATGTAGTGATGTAGCCCATTTATATTTTACTAATTAACAAGCCAGCTGCATAATTTTAAACAGAAAACAATTATTCAAAGCAAATGAGAAATATTTAGGGCTATAAAGTAAAATGAGTCTGAAGGTAATATTCTCAATGATGGCTGTTAAGTCGTGTTCTGCAAAAAAAGTATAATAATTAATGGACTCTGGGCTCCATTTTATTAAACAGAAATAAATGGTTCTGTGCATAGATGTGAGATTTGATTTTTTTTTCTCGATAAGAAATTGTAGAGGTCACTATCTTGGTTTACGAGGGGGATGAACCCAAATAAACTGCATCCTTACCAGGCTTTTCAATCCCAAATAAACTCAGAGGGCACTTCAGGTTCACTCCCAAGGAAGCTGCTTTATTGCACTAGCTAATAAAACTCACAGCCTGTCTCCTTCACTGGTTTCTCTTTCCTAATAACTGCCTGCTGCCTTCATAGTCTGGTACCTGGGTACAGATGCCCCGAGAGGCTAGCTCTCTGACTGCAGTAATACTGACACCGCTAAAATGTGCACTGCTGTGCTCTGCTCTGATTCTTCCAGAATCTTCTACAGTACATACAAGCAGACATGCACATGCCTGCACATGCACACATGCAGGACTGATAGGAGAGAAGTCAGCAAGGCCAGCCATATATAGCTCACTCTTAAAAGCTAGCAGAAGCAAAGGCAAACCAACCATCACAAACTGACCATTAATTTCACACTTCAAAAATAATTTTCAAAAAAAGAAATGTAGGTTTAACACAAATATTAGAATACTGAAACTGGTCAAAATTAAATAACATTTGGGGCCAAAAAACCACAAGAAGGTTTTTACACTGTGAGGAAATCCTTCTGAAACATGAGGCGTACACAGAGGGTGGTTGCTACCACCTTGCATTTGAGTTTTGGCAGCTTTGCTCCATTAGCGCCATGCCCAGGGCTGTCCCCGGGGAGGGTGAATCAGGGGAACTGCCCTGGGGCCTGTGCTTTGCGGGGCTCCACGGAGGCAGGCCAGCTTTGCGTCCAGCCACTTGCCAACCCCCCGCCACTGCCGCGTCCAGGCCTAGCACAGGCCAATTTCCCCCCGGACCCGCACCCTGCTGTGGCTGTCTCTGGCCATGCTCTTGTACTTTGGTGGCTTTAATGATATGATTCATACAAAACTAGGCTATGGACCTTCCCCAGACCAAATGAAAGATGATGTACATACTCAGTAACAATTCTGCATTATCTCTAGCAAATATCTCTACTTCTAATATGAATAAAAGACTTCTCTCCCCACAGAAAATCTTACAGCACCGAGACCACATTTGTGATATGCATTTTTGGGAAACAACAACTGAGTGCTACAGAGAGGAGGCAATTTAAACAATACTCTGAGAAACTTTACCTCTCATACTTTTGAAAGACTTTTTGCCCTAAGCTATTTATTTGAGATGACCACTCTTCAATGTTCTACATACAGCACAGAGGCCACATGCTGGTACCCGTTCCCAGAGTGGGGCAATTTTTACAGTAAGGTAAAGATAGCAAAATGTAGCCTTCAAAAAGAGTACAGTACTGCTAGTATTCCTGTCCCTGATATGGAAATATCTAAGGGACACTTGTCATGTCAAAAGATAAGATGCTTAAAAGTCATTTTTTCCAAATGTCTACATTCTGCTTCCTGAACTGCTTCTTCTCATACTGCCATGTACTGAAGTCCCTTTGGAAAGAAGTTAATACAACAACAGATTCTGAAGCTTTGCTTTACATAACAAAATTCTGCTAATAAACAATAAATTAGGTTCTACCTAGCGCCTTAGCATTCAACTATTAGAGTCACTACCTTCTGCTATATGTTCTATAGGACAAACTCAGTGTAGTTATATCAACTCATTATAATGGCACAGCACAACATTGTGATGTTGTATTGTCCCCAAAGCTATTTTGGGGTCAGTTTCATTGTCCAGTAAACAGTCAGGGGGCAGCCCTGTGTAACTGAGGCAATCCCACAAAATTCAGGACAGATGGCAATGTGAGACATGGGGTCACAAATTGGAGAAACCCTAGTCTTAGTGAATGCAGTAGAGAAGCCTATAATGGCTGCAGTGTAATAAAGAAGTGTTAGAGTTAATCCACCGCTATCTGTCTTTATTTTGCTAACCCACTTGAGTGGACACCACAGCATTGAGACTACATTAATCAAAATTTGGAATGACTTGCTTTTCATTGCAAACTGCAGTTATCTTTCTTTACTGATTGGCCTTGACCTGTCAGCCGCATTTGGTGCTGCTGACCCTGGGGGTTCTTTTGAAGAGCCTGGAGTACTCTGAAGGGTTGTCTAACTCTCTTCTTGCTTGGTTTAATTCATATTCTACTCAACATACCCATTTTATTTCCAATAGAAATTGCTCATTTAATTGCATTGTAAGTTTTATGGGGTATGCCCCAGGCTGCGTTCTTTATGCCAAGCTTCTTAGTATTTATATGGAGAGCAGTTCAAAAAAAAGTCACTCAAAAAGCAAGACCAGGTTTCACAAACTGAGAATTCTCACTGCTTTACTGTGTACAAAAAACATTTCTCAGCAATTAAACAGAGCTCCTAGGTCATGAGTACAAACTGAATCATCAGATGCATGAATTATAAGCAAGTGTAGACAGTACTCCTCTTTAGGGATTTTCATAAGTACTGATGTATGTTCAGGCTAGTGATAGACCTGGTTGCAGTAGTTTTGCCCCTACCCATTCCTAAAGTTTGTGGAGATGGGTTGGTAAAATAAACCCAATATGAATTTCATAGTTCAGGCCCAAGACACTACCACTAATACTTTCAGATGACTTTGAAGTAAGGAGATGGATAATATTCTTCCTTTTGTTCTATCAGTGCAACTCTTCTTTGACTTCTTGATATCCTCAATGCTTGATGTCTCCCCAGGAAAGACCAAGAAGTAAACTAATGGAATGCATGTGTGATGTTTGCCAAAATACAGAAGAGGTGATAGCTAAGACTAAAATACCCTACTGAATTTAGTATATGGATCTAGATCTAAATTACAGGTGACAGATTTCAAAGGTATTGAATCAGAGATTCTTGTCAGAGCAGCCCAACAAGCCTGCAAAAAAGTCCACCCGCTCCCCTGCCGTCCACAATAGCTCACCAAAGTGCCCTAAATGACTCCTGCAGGCAGGGCACGCTTGGCCAGGTGGAAGGAATGGGGCTGTCAGCAGCAAAAAAAAAAAAAGACTTAACTACATAAATCAGGACTTTGGTGGACTTAAGGCTACTAAGTCCAAACATATGATCGATAAAAATCCTATTCAGTGGGGTACATCTCTCTGCCTGTGAGCAGGCAAGGAGCAACATCTGGAAGTGGGATGGGTAGGTAGGGCCGGGGCTGGGGTCAAGACTGTGGGCAGTGACAGCACAGGACCGGGGCCCAAGGCAGAGCCGCAATCTGCTCCCTGCATGACAGATTGCGACCGGCCCCATCTGCGAGGGTAGCAAAGCATACACCCATGACCCAGCCTCTACTACCCTTGCCCAAGCACAGGTGTACACAGGCAGCCCCTGTACAACAGAGCTGTGGAACGGCACAGCCCAGCAGCATGGGGCAGCCTAATCCAGTCACAATCCATTGGGGCTGCCCTGCACTGCTACGAGCCAGCAAAAAAAACTTTTGGCTAGCCGAATCTGGCCCATGGGCTCTATTTTGCCCACCCCTGAGCTACTGAATAGCCTCTTGGGGTAAGAGGCAGCTGAACAGAGTTTGGAGCAATGTCTGGGCTGAACCAGAACTACTATAGTCCCATGATTATGGAGATGCCAAGTCTCTCCATTTTCATCTCTCTATATCCAGGAGCCTTTGGTGGCAACCAAGGATTGAGAGTTATGTCTAATTTGCTTTGCTTGCTAATGATAATAGTAGCAGATCATTCTTTGTACTGTAAGATTACTGAACATTATAAAACACCAAACTGACACAGCTAGAGTTTGCGCAAAAAAAAATAGGTTATTTGAAATTTTATTCAAAATTTTGGAGATTCTTTTCCTCCTGCCTCTGCCTTTTTTCTTTTTCCTCTTATGATACAGGGAAAGAGAGAGAGAGACAGAGAGAGTGAGAAACAGATGAAAGAGGAATAAACCCCTCCACCCAATCCTTGTCTGTTTGTTTTTTCTTTTTTGAATTTTAAATACAAAAAATTAAAATATGAGCAAATATTGTTCTGAATATGAAATAATTTCTGGGCAGATTTAAATACCCAAAATATTTTTTTAAAATGTTGGTCAAAACCATTATTAAGCTTAACAGTTAAAGTGTGTAAATCCTCACAGGGTCACTGAAATTAACAATAATAAAAGAGAAAGAGAGAGAGAGATTTAAAAATATTGGCTGCTGGCAAGTAGGTGGTGATATAGGAGAGTATAATTTAATGTGCCATAATTATCATATAGCTTCCCTTCTCTGCCTCATCACCTACCATGAGTACGGTAATCATGGTCAAGGCTGGTCAAACTTGTAATTCTCAGAGGTCAGCTTGGAGTATTATTTCAGGGACACAGAAATATCACTACCAAGAGCCTAATGCAGCAGTCCACATTTTCCATTTTAGGATATATAATTTTATCAGTCTGCCTGTTAAAATTCCTTGTCTAGCTTTAAGCTTAAAAGATAAGGAAAACAAATTGTAATTGGGGCAGTACAGTGTGGAATAAAGGGAACCCAAATTTAGGTTGTATCACAACTGGGAAAGACTAGGAGAGATGAGTGGAGTGTAGGCCTGGAGATTAGAGATGAGCATCCATGGGAGGAACCCACAAAGTAGCTCATGTTCTTAAAACAAAAAGGCCATGTCTACATGAGCATGGACATTTGTTTCCCCAGGGACAAGCAACAGTGGCACACTTTGTGCTGCTGCTATTTTTCTTTGGGGAATGCCCATGCCACATGCCCTCTGGTGCAGGGCAGGTTACACCCCAGGTTGGGTAGGGGAGGCTGGGGCCAGCAACTGTACTGGCCCCAGCAGCCTTACCTGGAGTCCTGGGGGCCTTGGGAAACTGCAGCCACAGTGCTCCTGCAGCTGGGAGCCTGACCAGCAGCTGGAGTGTGACTCCGGCTGGCTCCGGTTTTGGGTGGCGTGTGCTGCTGCCACATGTGCCACCCTGCTTTTTTTGGCATGGGTTTTTTTGATCTCCCAGGGTCAAAAAACCCCTCTGTTCTGCAAGGTAGCACCACAGGAAATGCCTGCATGTGCAGCGTGTTGAGCCGCAGACTCGTTTGGATGTCTGCACTTGTCTGGATGCGGCCAAAGAGACCAAAAGAGACCTCCAAAAAGGAGTTTTACCTGAGTAATTTTTTTCTATCATTACCCATAGCAAGTTTACTGAATTTTAAGCATCAAAATGTCAAATAATGAAAAACACCTTGAATATTAAAAAATGTTTTCAGAGCAATATTTGTAGTGTAGCTACAATGGACACTTCAAATAATACAAACTCCTCAGTTCATTATTATTAAAAAAGTAAAGCAGCTTCTGAGGTTATAGGCTAAGATCCTCTTTCTCCCAATTGTCTGCACAAATACAAAGTAAAGAGGTCTGCCTGTAATGTTCATGCTTGGATAACATGCCTTGAATAGGTACCCACAATGACCTCCCTTAAACAGTCCCATCAAAGGAAGTTATAATATCAGAAATTATCTAGCTTATATGTCAGACCCTCAACTAATACAAATCAAGTATAGGAGTTTATATTAAGTAGGGATCTGACCCTGTGACTTCAAAAGCCTTTATCCAGAGTTTTCCTATTGTTTTGGGACACAGTTTAAAAACAGTTCTATTCTCAACATAGTATGAGATCAAACTATTTCAACCACATCTAGGACAACCATACTGCAAACCAAGCTCCTTGACATCTGTCATTGTAGCTAGACAGATCGCATGTTGAATGTGGATACACACTACACATAAATTTAACAGTGTTTATACAAACAGCAAGCTCTAGTGTGGACAGTACTTTTCATTATTTTTGGATAGTTATTAAGAGGACCCAGAGGAAACCAAATACACATTTGAAAGGCAATCATATTGATATTTACAAAAAGCCAAACTTGCTTACTTTTCTTATCTAAGCTCTACTTACATTGTGTTTTTACACAATAGATTTTCCCTATCATAACTTAAAATGCCAACAGTTCAAATGTGAATGTTTCAAATATATGAAATCACTTACTTGATAGTTACTATTTTTAAATATTGTTCCATTTTATGTTATCCAGTTGACCTTACCTTTGATTTTTGTTTGCATAAACTCCTTATATTACTATCCTCTTATTAATGTATGGAAAATGATTAATTATATGGTCAATGAAACCAGGAGAATTCAAATCATGTGTGTCCTGAAGGCAGGAAATGTCATCAGGTTATATATTGCCATAAATATTTCTAGCATTCAGCAGTTTCCAACTGTGCCTGTTGCAATGTGACCTACAGGATTTGGTGAATAAGCATACACAGTCATTATTGTGGCAATACTTACACATGCTAGTGCCACACAAATAGTTTTTATCTTTTAACATGATCTGCCATTTCGTAAAATATGTCAATCCATACATATGACAAGTTTAAAAGCAGATATGGCTCTAAAAATTAGTTGTTGTTGCTATATGGACATATTGTCTTAGGCCAAATCCTTCCAGCAGTTTCTCAGGTATGTGATTTAAAGAGCTACGATGTTAAAAAAGGGCCTCTGCCATTCTTTAAAGTGTTATGATAGATATCCAGTTTCTATTTTGGAGCTACAGATGTCATTCCAAGTTAAAAAAAAATAATAAAAAAAAGAAAGATGAGGGTGTATTTAACAGAAAAAAAATCAGAATAATTTATGGCACTCCTAACTCTGTGTTAAATTAAGATGGTTTGTACTGAGTAAAAATGTTTATATTTAGCAGTAACTATTCCTAAATAAATAACAATCTCTTCCTATTTTAAGGGGAAAATGAGTTATATGCAGCTGCCTATTCAAACTTGGAATCATTAGAAGAATACTAGGATACATGCATTTTTCTACATATAAGTCATAAAGTCCCAAAGTAAATATTAGCACAAAGTGTAGATGTGGGACTGTTCTCTGGAAAAAATCAAATTCATGTTAGCAGTTTGACACACACAACCCAACTTTAATGTCTCACGCTATAAAAACAAACAAAAAAAAATGTACCCATGTTCTTCAGACTAGCATTCTGAAAATCTCTCAATAGGAATGGGTCATGAAATACTAGTAAAAATCAATCTGACATAATTTTTTGAAATGTTAGACTTCCTACAGGGATATAATATTTAAACACTGAGCATAATTTGTCAACAGAACAAGATATGGCATGCCAATGAAAAAGTGAGATCTTATCCAGTGGGAACAGTAAACATAACTGAATGAGAAAAGGCAGAGCAGGAATCACCTATTTAGATTTAATATGATATTTCTGGGAAATGTGATCTGGGACAATCCTTCATGAAATGGCCTTTTAGGGCAGATACTGTTTATTCTAGAAGAACAGACAGAATTGTGCTATGTACAACAATACTCAGAATTAGGAAACTGTGTAAATTCAGCTTGGGAGAAAAAGTAAGAGACTTCCCATGTTTAGCATTCAGAAAAAAGACATCTTGAACCAACTCATTTTAATCCAGCCCCAGATGTAACGGTAACTATTGGATGAATGCAGATCACGTGCTTGAACTGTGCAGATCTGAAAACTCCTCCCAAACCCAGATCTGCATTGCAGTCAGGGAAGGAACAAGATTTATTTTCTCTTCCCTGCTCATATGCACAGCTATGTAGACAATTAGAAAATCCACCTGCATCTTTACCTCAGTAAGCTACAGCCTGTAATGTTTACTATTTATCTCATTATACAATTATTTCTTCCAGTTATTTATCACAGAGAATCAATATGAAATGCAGCTAAGAAATCAGGTATATTCATAAAATTACTGAAAATACTTTTGATTTCATGAACAGCAAATTTCTCACCTGATATACCCTCAGTCTCTCTCCTTTGGTAATATTACCTCTATAAATTCCTCATTCCGATTCATGGATCATTGTTTGGTATCTGAAGCTCTCTTCTTTCCTGTACAAAGAACAAGCACACTAGTTAACTATCAGTCAAGAAAAATTATATTTATGTTTTGCCTCTTTGAATGTTGTGGTGATTTCCGTACGTATATATTAGCAAAGATGGCTCTAGATACATTGGCACCCCCAGCACAGTTAGCCTGCATCTAACTGTGCTTTGCTGTTGTATTAAGATACCACAGTTGAACTAAAGCAATTGAAAAGCTCCCCATTTTTGTCCCCTAACAAAACACACCTCCTTTGACTGTGTCTAAATTTAAAAGTAATTGTTAGCTAGCATATTCTATTCAACATACTTAAAAAGTGTACTGTACAAAAAGTAAGCTACCTTTAACAAAACAGTGGCCTAGGATAGCTCAGCCAGTTTAGCATATGATAAAATACACAATACCATGTCTACATTAAACTTCAAATTTGTTAGCTAACTTATTCTAACACCATATCATTAAACTCCATTCTAGAAAGTTTTGGTTATACAAGAAGTCTCACTTTCCTGTAACTCAGACACAAAAAAGCAACTTTGTGCATGCACAAATCTACCTTTTTGCCCTTTACAACAATGTAATAGTAGTTAAGGAGTGAGTCTGCCTTTGCCTTATGTCAGAGATGTTGTTCACTGTTCAGTAAACACTAATAGGTCCTAGGAAAACATACTTGAAGAACAGTTTTTCTTTTCATTTTTTTTGAGAGAGACTGATGCTTATTTAGTTCAAAGAAGAAAAGGCATACGAGACAGACTAAAAGGAGAAAAGAGACTTAGCTAGAGATAAGACCGCAAAATCTAAACCATAAATGACTTAAGATTTTACTAAAGTTCACTAAAGTAACTGGAAAGAGTTATCTACAAAGTTTATATAAATTACAATGAACCAAAATGCAGAGCTATTTCTGTATACTGTGAAGGCTAATTATAGAATATGCATACTTGTATGTATGTGTGCATGTATGAATATATATGTAAAATCTTTAAAATATTAAACAATATAGAAAATGTTTTAAAAATTGTTTCCTGTGTGAAAGGAAACAAAATATATAGTATTTTCAAGGGAAGAAACCAGTTCAAAAATACTTTTAGTTGAGCTAGCTGCTGAGTATATAATATTCTTTGTTCATTATTAAAGCCTCATGAGAGTCACAGCAGCCAGAAAGGTCTCTTGGGGAACAGAAGTCATGTGCTAGTCTATTTGATTGTGTGTGCTTTCTTGGTCACAGTTTCAGGAGGTATTTGTTTGGGATTTGTCTATTGTGTTTTTGAGGGTTTGGGAAAAATAAATACAGAAATAAAAACTAAAATGTTTTTTAAAAAGCAAGCAACATTTAAAATAGAACAAGAATTTTACCTTTTTCAGGGTTTCAGCCTCATTCCTAGTGTCATTTTGGCTCTAGGCATTTTAAAATTATTTGAGTGAAGGGAATGTTTACAGTCTGCACTGTATAAAAGTGAATATACTTATGACTACCAAAATTTGAACACATTTACACACAGCATATGTTCCTGCCGTTGCTCAAAGAAACTTGGCCAATAAAATAATATGTAGACATCAAAATAATGGGTTATATGTAAAAGGAGCAGAAACTATAGTTTATTATATAATAGTTCAAGGTTCTGCCATAGCAGATTAATTTAACGGTGATTAATTTAAGTATTCAATATCCCTTTAATCCAGGAAAAGTATGAGATATTGACCAATCTACTGCCTTTCAAACTCATTTGAACTCTCTATGGTACTGAGGCCTACAATGGAAAGAATACATTTCATGGTTTTTCTAAAATAAGATATTCTAAGGTACTTAAAACAATTAATCTGCTGCAAGATTACCAGATGCTTTTTAAAATCAATATGGAGGCTATTTGTTTCTGTAACCTCAGAGTGACCAAAAAATACAGGTTTAGTTTAGTGAATTAATGTACT
Organism: Gavialis gangeticus; assembly: GCF_001723915.1. Classification (NCBI taxonomy): domain Eukaryota; kingdom Metazoa; phylum Chordata; order Crocodylia; family Gavialidae; genus Gavialis; species Gavialis gangeticus. The sequence goes on from NW_017729031.1 coordinate 59,702,537, forward strand.
AGCTTTTACTTCTAGAAACCAAGGTTCTAAATGGTGGTCACATCCTACTATCTCATCAAAACAATAAACATATTCACCAAGAATGTTTGTAGATTTACAAACACAAAGAAAAAAAATCTATGAAATTCATGTGCATGCACACTTGAAATAGTTTCTCATCCACAATTCTTCATTTTACAGGCTTAGTTAGTTTATTAAATAAGATCTAAGCCAAAATAAGTGAGAGGAGACAAACAAAAACTCAGGCACAGAAAACTGCAGGAGTTAAAGGCAGTCTTTTCATTTAGGGTCCAAATGAAAATAAAACTACAACTCTCAGGTTTACCATTGCAAATAAGAGCTGCACATTTGTTAAAGCAGCAAGGAAAAAAAGGGGGAGCCAGCTTAGCTGCTTCCCTTGGTAGCTGCTGCTGCATAACAGAAAGAGAGAGGAAGTAAAGCCCTGGAAGAGCAGATAAAAATAACTATGTACTTAACATTACGTTTCTATCTAAGCAAAACCCTTGCATTAAAAACATTAGAAAATTATATTCTGTAATTCTCCAGTTATTGAGGCCAGGTCCATTATCATCTTATATCTGGGTATACATCATCACAACCCAATTATACAAGGGCAAAATTGTATGCCTAATTCCAAGATTCGGTTGTTTCATCTCAGCTGGTTTCTTAGCCCTACTTTCTGTTCTGGTAAGTTACTGGTATAATGTTGAAACACCAGCAAGGTAAACTGAATGCAGTGTTCCCATTCCAATCTCATCATATTTTATCACTATTCTAGATCTGTGAAAAAAACTACAGAGAGTGAAGGATAACCATGAATTGGGACCACAGAATACATACCTGATCTGTCTTTAGATCTGCAACACTGGCAAATCACACAAGGATGTGTCAGTACCAAGCACTATTTTAAACCATTTATACTTCTAGTATTCTAGGGATAACAGCAGGCAACATATGAAAATTAAACATTCTATAAAAGGAATGAGTCCTAACACAATAATGTCTGAGAAACATCATGAAAGATAGGGGAAAATATAAAGAAAATATTAGGAAGCTTATTTTATTTAATTCATGCTTTATATTAGAAGTTTGAGCTTTCCTCTTTAACATTTTGTTAAGCTACATACATTAGTATTATATGATCACACAATAGGAACTGATAAACAACCATTACTTCTCTCCCATTCCTTTCTTATGAGTGTTACTACTCCATCCCAAGAAGATGAGATGGTGCTTACCCCTAGCAGGAACCAACAGCAGATCTTTTACTATGCCTATGAGATTTTTTCAAGCATTTGGTCAGTACTTGCCACTGTGACAGTTTAACATCTTTGTTGCCCACCCTACAGTGCCCAAATGCTTCAGAATCATGGTAAGAAAGAATATGAATGAAACAAAAACACACAAATAAAAACATGTGATTTGAAGACACAGCTATTTAAAGATTCTTGTTGTTGTTATGTGTTTGCTGCTTTAGGTTTGCTTGCTTGTTTGTTTTTTAATTCCTGATATTGAGACTTAAGCTATGGGGAGGTTGCTTTGATTTCCAACAGCCAGTAATAGCCACAAAGCAGCCATATGTCATCCACTCTCTCATGGAAAACAGTTGGAGTATATAAAAGCAATCTGAACACAACCCCTTCCAGTTCTAGTCTTTTCCCAATGCTAGCTGCAGAAGATAAATCATCTTTATACCAGCTGAAGACTCCTACCTGGTTAAGGGGAACCTATGTTTAGCTAGCAAAATTCAGTTTCTGACCTTTTTACATCAAGCTGAAAAATCTGCCCTGAATCAGATAAAGTTTAATAGCTCAAAATTTTATGTGAGACTATATCTTAAATATATGTAATGTATAACAGGTAGTCATAAGATATTAAAAAGGCAGGGGGGTCAAGTGTTTTTCTCTAAACTTTGTTGGTCATTGGGTTCAAAACAGTTTTGTAAAGAGAAAGATTAAACACAAAATACCAGTTAAATTACAGGCTATGCTAAAACAGCAAAGAACATAACTTGTAACTGTTTTCCTATACACATCTATTTATCCACAACTTTCCCTACAGCTTTCTTACTCAACCTTTTTCTACAGCCTCACCTCACCTGCACCTTTTCCAATAAAACCACACCCACAAGCCTACCCACCCCCAATAGCTTTTCTTGTGTCCTTAAATAAGGGGAAATAAGGACATTGAAAAGGGATAAATACGGACTCTGGGGGCCCTTTCAGTTACATGGGTTAGTTAAGTTAGAGTATCCTACCAAAATGGCTACTGTTACACTCAGAGATGAGAAAGATACTCAAGACTATAGGCGAAGAAAAGAAGATGACTATTACAGGTGGAATAATAATTATTTTTCTTGTGGGTTTGCCTTGGGGGGAGAGTATCCTCACTCCAGAGTGTAAGGAATCACCTGCTCAGGTTTCCACTACTTGCGTTTGCCTTTCCACTCTGTATCTTGCAAACCAGTTAAGGTCTCTAGCTTCACATTTGGTAAATGCAAGTGAAGAGGCGTGGACTTCTGAGGGCCATCTCTCTTATTGGACCAGGTATGCAGTTGGGATAAGGTGGGACGAGGCTGGGAGAGGAAAACAGTCTTCTTCAAGACGGAGCTGTAGGACGCAGGGCACCGCGCGGGGTGGGGCAGACGCACAACTATCAGGGAAGCGGCGCAAGGGGCCACCACGTCCCGCCACAAGGGGCAGGCCGAGAGCCTGTGGCAGGAGTTCGCAACGGGCGACTGCGCTCCTCCGCTGCCCCCGAGGCCTGGGCCTGCGCTGCTGGGAGCGCGTGGCCCGAGTGCCTGGCGGGTCTCGTGACAATGCTGGGCCCGAGTCCCGGGGGGCGCAGGCGGGGGCGCTTCATGACGGGGGTCGGGAAGGGGTGACAACGGCTCCGTGGATAGCAGCCCGCGTCTCCCACTAGGCGTGGGCACAGCCCTGACCGAGCACGAGGGGCCGCCCAAGCCCAGGCCCCGGAAGGGCGGTCGGGGGGAGGTGCCGCGCTCGCGGGAGGCCCCGGCTGGCGCCTGCGCTGTTGGGGCCGGCGGCTCCCACCTTCAGCGCGTGAGTGTACGGGAACCTGACGGGCCGGGTAGGAAAGGGCCTGCGCCGCCGTCCTGGGGGAGCGTCTGCAGCGCGGGGCTGGCCTCAGGCCTGGGCCAGGTGTTCGTGGAACCGGGCCTTGAGGTGCCGCCGGCCTTCCCGACGTGGGGGG
>NW_017729031.1:59710749-59711499 GCF_001723915.1 Gavialis gangeticus
GCGGGGGGGGGGGGGGGTGCCTGAGGCAGGGCCCGCGCTGCGTGGTGGGGGTAGCTTCTTGCTTGAATGGTGGGGCGGGGCGAAGGACGCAGCGGCGGAGGACCCGTCATGGCGCCCGGGGGGAGAGGCGATGTGGCGCGCACTGCTGGGAGCCTGCCCCGCCCCGCCACGTGACCGCCGTCGCCCGCCCCAGCCGCTTCCCCTCGGCTCCATATTGAAATTGACGGAGTCGGTGCCGGTCACAAAATGGAGGTAACGGCGTGGCCGCAGCGAGGCCGCTTTTCTGGGAGGCTGCGGCTGGTGCGGGCGGGGAAGGCGGCTGAAGCGGCCTAGGCCATCGGGGAGTGGGGATGTGACGATCAGCGCCCTAGCCCGCTGCCGCCGCGCCGCGAAATGGCGCACTGGCCTGCAATGGCGGCGGGGCAGGGCGATCCGCACCCCCCCCCCTTCCAGCGCCATGATGCCGAGGGGGCGCTGCGGCCTGTTCCCGGGAACGGCCCCAGCGCTTGTGCCCTTGGGACGGGGGGTGCCCCCGCCGCCTCCGGGCTAAGCTTGCCCGCCTAGCCCCACGGGGGACAGAGCCGTCCAGTCCTCACAGGGAGCCCAGCCCATGCCTTCCCTCCCGCCGCAGGCTGCGCAGGAAGGTCCCCCACACAGGCGGCCCGACCCACGCGGCCCGGGGAGCCTTTACGGCTTGGATGGGGCTGGATTCGGGCCCCGGGGCCGGCCTGTGCGCACTGCTGCCGCCTC
>NW_017729031.1:59712300-59713135 GCF_001723915.1 Gavialis gangeticus
CTATTGTGGAGAGGGGGTGGGCGCCGCGCTCCTGGGGAAGTCGTCGGGGCACAACGTGGGATGGCTTGTCTGCCCCTGGCTGCTAGCCTGAGCCTTAAAAACAAGGAAGAGAGAAACTAACTCTCTCTCTCTCTGTTAGTAACCTGCATTAGACCACACGGAGGGAACTGGAGACTCCAACAGAACAGCTAAGGATAACTTGCTTAGCTTTCCAAGTAAGCAATTGCTTTAGTTGCCTCAGGGATGTTGCGCAACTTGCCCACTCTCACTTTAATAAATCTCGGGAAACCCCTAGCATAAGTAACTCAGTTAATGCTTTCCAGCTCTTCACAGTGCATTATTGGCATTTGCTTTGGGATTGAATTATTTGCACATTAGAAATTGCCTATCTTTGAATTTAGCTGCTTTTTTGTGTGCATCTTCCGCATTTGCAGTCTTCTGTGCTGTCACTTTAGGGGTTCACTTCCAGCTGTCCTGTACAGGCTGATACAGCTATATAATTCCTTGAATGAGTAATAACATTGGGGGGGGTTATTTTACTAGTTTGTCATTCTCCTGTTTTTAAATAATCAGTAGCATTATAAACTTTAGATTCCTAAATTGTCCTCCTGACATTGCATCTCCTGTCATCAAACCACCTGCTCTAAGATTATTTTAAACTCTATAAATTGTTTCAATTGTTTCTAGCCCAGTTACTGAATACAGAGTGCCTTTAACACTTCAAAGGAAGACATTCTCCCAGTGCAGTAGCAATGGTTTGGCCCTGTGGAGTTACAGACTGGTATAGTTGCCATAATGTATCAAATGTGATTTTTTTTTTTTTTTTTTTTTTTTT
>NW_017729031.1:59713272-59753202 GCF_001723915.1 Gavialis gangeticus
TTTTTTTTTTTTTTTTTTTTTTTTTTTAAATGTATATGGATAATACATACTCCCATCCCAAATGATTTGCCGTGTTAGTGGTCATAGAACACGTGGTTATACTTCCTCCTTCTATTCTCATTGCTGTTGTGGCACCAAATTTCAGTCCCTCTTTCACCTCCTGCTGGTGATGGCCAACATGAAACTCTTTTAAAGATCGTAGCTTGTGACAGGAAGGAAAGGAGATTGAAGGCCTGAAAAGGGAACAGAGGAGATCTAAATGAAAAAAAGATCTTAGACTCCTTCCCAGTCTCCAGATTCTCCTTGGTTCCTCTTCTGTTCTCCTTCACAGTGCCACTAGACCAAGGGTTGTCAACTGGGGGTAGGCATACCCCCAGGGGTACTTGGAAAGGGGCTAGGGGGTAGCCCACCCTGCACTAGTGCCTCCCCAAAGCAGGGTGAGGGTACAAGGGCAGCGGTTCCCCTCAGTGGGCTGCACAAGCGCTGCCTGCCCAGCCAGACATCAGTGGGGAAGGGGAACACAGCTGTGGCCATCCAGCCCTCCCTGCTCCGTGTTTGGTTGCTGCCACCCCCACTCCACCAGAAATGTGCCCAGAAGGTGTACATGCCTTAAAAAAGGTTGATAACCCCTGCATTGGAGGTTTCCTACATAAATGTATACAACAGTAAGCCAGCATTTGCTGGCCTGCAATGCGTTTAGGTCTTTTGGCCACTTTGTAGTGCTTAAGTCCTACAAGTTACTTGATCAGTGAATAGAATGTGAGCAGGCAAACCAAATACACAAGTGATGTTTAAAAAGGATTTTTTTGACTTGGGCTTTTGAAGCATATTGGGGATAGAAATTGGACAGCTTGCATAGCAAGCTGGGTACTGTGATAAATATGTTTGCTCTCCAGCAGTGAATGAGGCCTGAAGAGTAAAATTGTATAACTGTTCTTTTTATCTAAATCCCTAAAATGTAAAGAAAGCAAAGAAACCATATAGAGCAAGTGATGCACTTCGGTAGTTCTTATTTTGTAAACTTGCTCATGGCTTTTTCTACCTCTTGTTTTCTCCTTATGGAGCTTAACCTCACCCATATCTTGTTCAGTAAAATTTAAAAATCATGGTTATTGACATGGCTTTGTAGAGTTGGGAGAAAATATGGGACTGCATGCATAGTAGCTTCATGGGTAGTAGTTGGTGTATGTGAGCACAACCTACAACATGCAGTTTGTCACTCCCAGCAGTCTAGAGAAAGGTGGCTGTCTGCTTACATATGGGCAAGGAACAAACATAAAGTGGGGTAAATACCAACTCATCCTGCTTGTGTATGTGTGGTTTTTCTTTTTGTCCCCTCCTTAGGTTAAAAGGAGCAACTGAGTTGGAGCACTCTTCCAAAATGGCCACACTCAAGGAGGACCGAGACGTTGAAGACTATAAGAGGAAAGGGAGGCGATCTTCACAGGTGCAGTATTTCTTTTTTTTTTTTTTTTTTAAAGTTAATTCTGGATGTCTTATGAGTAGACGAAACACTGGTTTATAAAAACAGAATTTTACCAGGCTACACTTGCTTGCATTTGCTGACTTTTTGCTGTGACCCTCCCTTCAAAATAAACCTACCTCTAAAGGCATCAACACTCAATCTGTTAAAACTAGGGGTTCTGAAGACTTATATTACAGTCTCAGTAACAGACTGGAAGAAAAGACTGCTTCCATGTTTTGCCATATCAATAAATTGTCCAAAGTTTCTTCTTCCAGTCTGTTACTATGAGATTTATAGTAGTGTTTTCAGAACCCCTAGTTTTGACAGGGTGCGTGTTGATGCTTTTAAAGGACAGGCTTATTTTGGGGAGAGGGTCTCAACAGTAAATTAAATGAGTTCTTCAACAGTAACCGTATCAACTCTTGGTCTTAAGAACTTTTTTCCCAGTGTTCTTGGTGAGAATAAAGACATAGTGTGTCCAATTAAAAACCATTGAAGAAGGAAATAACCTAGATTCTAGTAAAACAAGCCATTTCCCATTGTCTTCAGTAGGAAGCCCATCTGGCCTTTATTGGACATGACATGAAATGTGAATGTGTGTTTTTTGGAGGGTAGAGGCAGGCAAGGGAATATTGATAGGCAGGGATACTAATGTGGGGCAGAAAGAAACTAGTAGAGTAGGGACAAGCTCTTCTTCCAGAAATTGAGGGCAGATAAACTTAGTCCCCTCCCAAGGAGCAGAGGACTGTCTGTGCTTGTGTGTACACCTGAAGTTGGAGCTCAGATTTGTCTGCTGAAGGCACGGGAGCTTCCCTCCCCACTCTCTTTGACTTGACCAAGAACAAAAAAGAGTCAAAAGACATACCAGAAATTGGAAACCACTGTCTTTCAAAGATACGAGTTTTGAGTCTGGGCCAACTTTTTAACTCTGGAAAAATTGAGCATTACAAACTAAAGAAGCTTTCTTCTTTATTGGTTAAACATTTCTTATAGTCATGATGTGGCACTGCCCTGCATAGGAAAATATTTTAGCTGAGCATATCTGGAGTAGAGTTCAGATCTTCAACAACAACAAAAAAAAGTTTTTGTTTATAAATTAGGATGCTCTAAACATTGTAACCACTATTACTCTTGCTTCCTTGGCTAGAATGTAACTACTCCTGTGAGAGGCTTGGTAGAGTAGGAAAGTAGTTCAGGGGGTGGCAAAGAGTGATTGACTCTGGGCAGACATGGTTCTTTGGGTAAATCCAATACCTCTTTATTAGACCAATTAGAACAGCTGGAAAAATTCTTCTTTGTGAGCTTTTGGGTAGAAACACCCTTCTCAGGCTGAGGAAGCATCAGCAGATCTCTCTTTAGCCTGGGAAAGTGGTTGGAAAATTATTTCCAACAAGAGTTCATTCCTCTAAGCCTGCTGAGGGATGCAGGCATCGCTGGGGAAACATCTAGGAGAAACTGCCCAGTTTGGAGCCAAAACTTAACTTTTTAAAAGAACTTATGGGAGTTGGTGCAGTCTGATCGCTGAACGTCACTGGGCTACTGTGTAAAGCTGTCGGGGAGGGCGCTTCAAGCGTCGGCTTATTGTTGCCGGGGTGTCGGCCTTGCAGTGGTTCCCGCGGGGTTTTTAGCAGGAGCGGAACCGGGGGGGAGGGGGGGAGCTGTGCTGGCTGCGCATGCGCTTGGGGTCGGCTGTCACGTGACCCTCGCGGCTAGGCTCCATATTACGGATGAAGGAGGCGAGTCCGGACACAAAATGGAGGCTGCTGCCGCGTGGGGGGAAGGGGGCGGGGCGGCGGCCCTGACCGAGACCAGGTCGCTGCGGGGAGCGAGCTGAGGAGGAGCCGTGGCTGCAGCCCGTCAGACCGCCCGGGGCACGGGCAGCATGGCACGACGCAGCTCTGCTCGGCGGGCAGCGCTTGTGCGGGGTTTGTGGAGGCAGGCAGTAAACCGCGATGCAGGGGAGATCGCGGGACCTGGCAAAGTGCCCGCTGCTGGGTGGATAAAAGAAGCAAATGTTTGGTGCAACAGGAGAAAAACCTGCAGTGCAGAGGATGGGATGAGGACTTCCTCAGAGCAGCAAGTCACTCATCACGTCTCCAGTCATCCCTGCAAGGAAGTTAGGACTTGCATTTTTAAATGGTGGGCTGAATGTGCATTTAAAAACCCAAAAGGCTCAGATCCACCTTTCTTCCCTCTGAACAAAAATAAATAAACAAACTGAGGAGGAAATGTATACTGTTGTAAGGATTGATGAGGCAGTAACTTTCCTCACACTTGTGTATCACTGTATTTAGGTAAGCTTGAGAGGCAAGGTTTCTTGCTGTTTTTGCTAATTTTATGACACTTTTTATTAGAGTTCTTTTAGTACAGTAAAGAAAGGAACATGTATATACCAATTAGAAATGAGACTAGCTATTTTAAATGTAAAAAGTATCTTGTAAGCTAGTTTTAGTGTACACTGGGCTAATTAAACAATTTTCAGTTGGTGTCAAATTATAATGTGTAGCCAATTTTACTGTAGTTATGTCCCCCTTTTTATGGGGTTTTTTAAAGAAGATATATATTTAAAGTCTTGAAGAAAAGGTGCTAAAATGTTTTCATAAACCACTTTCATGAACTTATTTCTATCTTCTAGTCAGAAGACTACTGCCACTCCTAGCCCCCACTCTCCCTTAATATCCTTGCAGTGATCAAGTCCTTTCTCTAATTGGAAAGTTAATATTGAGGAAGTACTTTGCCTGTCTCTCTATGCAGTTGATCAACAGAAAATAGTAGCCAGAATCATACTAGCAGCCAGGCACTGCTTCTTGTTGCACTGCAGTTTAGAAAACATTAAGGTAATAAGTGGTACAAAATTTACAACCTTTTTTTGGTTTGCTGAGAACTAGCTGCCCAAGTAATGAATTTTGCCCTGCATATTTGCCTTGTAGGAAATTAAGACTTCCTTTAACTATAAAGTAAAAATCCCTCTTATAATTGGGAAGAGTTAGAATGCTGTACTTGCAGCAGCATGATAGCCCAAGGTCTCCTGAGCCTACTTGTGATAGCTCATTCATGGCAGATGCAGCATCTTCTGTGCTTCTGCGCTGCAGGATTCAAATTGTGCAGATGGCTTTGTGCCAGCACTTACGAGTGAAATGGGTAGCCTATATTTTATGTGAAAAGTCCAGTTACTAAACTATTAGTAATTATATTAGGTTATAACGTCATTCCTTTTTTTTGCCCATGTGACCTGGAACAGTTCTGCTTCTTTTATTCATTGATAAAAGTTGTCTAACGTTTGTGTAGCTTCTGTTGCACCATCAAAATTGGCTGGCATGCTTTTGAGTGCTACATCCAAGTGATATTTCCACAGCACTGAAGACAAGAGGTCTTTCCATGCAACTTCAGTCTTGTTTTAAACTAGGAAAACTTCTGCAGAAGCTTAAACTCATTACTCATTCCTGATCTGATCCTTTTTCTGTTAGCTTAAAAATAAAAAATAACCTCATTTTTAAATTGCGTGTCTCTACATATACCCTTACATCAGTAAATGAATTAATGAATTTAAACCACTGCAGCAACATTTCATAGACAAGACTGTTTCTCTTTTAGATGAGGAATAGAGGACACCAGTGTTTATATTGTTAATACTCCAGCCGGGTGTAATTAATGGCTGCTATTGGCAAGACATGTCACTTCACAGTCAGGAAAGGAAAAATGTTTCTTTTACTGGTATTTAATTTTTGTGGAGTAATATTGTTAGTACTGGAGTACAAGACTCCTTTTTATTTGTTAACTCTATTAGAGTTTACTACCTTTTGTACAATATATTAATATCCTAACGCTTACGTATTTATCTTGACGCATCATTCTATGAAAATAAAGCATTTTGTAAGATGTACACACGCACATTGTAAAAAAACAAAACTACTTTTAATTTAAGATCACCATTTCTTAGGTTTTCAGGTTCTAGATGGTTTCTCCTGGCTTGGTATTTTTTTTACCGTACTATAAACTTGTTACTATTGCAGCATCCTAGCTTCCCAACTTTGGTGAATTATTTGTAAAAATGTCATAATGTAGTTATCCAAATACATTTATTTTTATTGCTTATAAAAAAAAAAAAAATATATTGGAATCTGAAATGTGTTTTATCCTCTCCCCTCAGGGTCATGAGCCTAAAGAGCCTGAACAACTGAGAAAACTGTTCATTGGAGGCTTGAGCTTTGAAACGACGGATGATAGTTTAAGAGAACACTTTGAAAAATGGGGCACACTCACAGACTGTGTTGTAAGCTTATGACCTTTAATTTTTTGGAGGAGCATAAGAAGCTAATGTTGTTAGGTAATACAGTGACTCTTGCGTTTTGCATTTATTATAGGTGATGAGAGACCCACAAACAAAACGTTCCAGAGGCTTTGGCTTTGTGACTTACTCCTGTGTGGAGGAGGTAGATGCTGCAATGAGTGCTCGACCACATAAAGTTGATGGGCGTGTGGTTGAACCAAAGAGAGCAGTTTCTAGAGAGGTAGGTTTAACATCTTGCTGAACTGGGTACAGTTATGAAATTGCGAAATGTAAGATAATAAACATAATGTCTGCTCTTGTAGGATTCTGTAAAACCTGGTGCGCACCTAACAGTAAAGAAAATATTTGTTGGTGGAATTAAAGAAGATACAGAGGAGTATAACTTAAGAGAATACTTTGAAAAATATGGCAAGATTGAAACCATAGAAGTCATGGAAGATAGGCAAAGTGGAAAGAAGAGAGGCTTTGCTTTTGTGACTTTTGATGATCATGATACAGTTGATAAAATTGTTGGTAAGTATCAGTAGAAAATCGTAGACAGACAATGTTTCTAAGTTGCATATACCTGAATAATGCATGGAGTATAATATGCAAGTAGTTGACTGTGAAAGGACACTTTAGTCTTGCATCTAGTGAGTCTTATAAAATTTGCCATTCCTTTCTCTAGGCTGTGTACTTGTGCCTGTGGTGGTGGAGTAGCTCATCACTTCTTAATTTCAAAATTTTTCAATTTCAAATTTTTTTTTTCAGTTCAGAAATACCATACTATAAATGGACATAACTGTGAAGTGAAAAAGGCACTCTCAAAACAGGAGATGCAGACTGCTAGCTCACAAAGAGGTCAGTGTGGGATGGTCCTTTTCCTTCTGTATTAAAGTAAAAATCCTTTCAATTAACTTCATGAAAAATGTTTTTGTAGGTCGTGGTGGTGGCTCAGGCAACTTCATGGGTCGTGGAAATTTTGGAGGTGGTGGTGGAAACTTTGGAAGAGGAGGAAATTTCGGTGGCAGAGGTAATCACTGAATTCCCAAAAATGTGTTTTGCTGCACCTTGTGGCACTAACACCCGGCTTGTTTTCTGTTTATTAAAATGGGGGTTTTTGTTTTTAATGCAGGAGGCTATGGTGGTGGTGGCGGTGGTGGTGGCGGCGGGAGCAGAGGAAGCTTTGGGGGTGGAGATGGCTACAATGGATTTGGTGATGGTAAGTGAAGGTTTTTGATGATGCAAGACCTTTGCAGTAATTGTTTACTTAATATGTGTATTATGTTAAAAGCAAATACTTCAAAATTGAATGTAAACAAGCTTTATTAAAATGAGTGGAAACAGATTCAAATCTAAATTGCATTTTTAAAAACATTGTAAATGGTACAGCCACATAAGTATACATGATAAATAAAATGGTTATATGAGTTAACTTTTATTACAGTTGTCTGCTTCTGGCTGAACTCTTGAAAAGTACATTGCCATATTGACCTTGGAGTGAGTTGTCTTGAAATATTTCAGATGTAAGAAGCATTTCATAAAACAGTTCATGTTCTGGGAACTTGGATTTAGATAAGCATCCAGAATTAACTGATAGGATTTGTGGAAGTTCTGTTCAATTGTTGTTGTAGATAGAGAAGTGCTATCTAAAGAATATGGGAGGGTACAGTTTTTTTGATTCTTCATGTGCTTGTGCATTGTTGCACAGTTCATCTGGACTATTCATTTGCATAAAAATTAATCCCATACTAAGTGCTGTGGTTTGTCCAACTCTTTGCTTTTGATTATGTAAGAGCGAAAGGACATTTCTCAATGATGCAAATGTAACCACAGCTGGTATGTTTGGATCAGATTCTCAACCTCAAGGTGACCTGTCTCAAAAATAACTTATTTTATTACCATGCTTGCCTCCATACAGACGGGCTGGGGGAGGAGCCAATCGAGAAAAGCCTGAGACCTGCCTCCATCTGCTTATCCCTTCATACCCCCTGTAGTACCCCTCAAATATTGTGCAGCAGCTTAGAGTGCAGGGGCATCCTGGCTAAGAATCACTGGTCTGGATTGAAAGCTACAAAGTGGATTTGAGGCTAGAACTGTTCTATGCTACAGAACTGTTAGTATAGGTTAGTCAGGAACATGAAGAGTTTTATAGTCCTTGACTTGAACAAAATTGCATTTGCTGGTATGGGAGGTGACCTTACTGTACTGTGGTATAGAACAGCCACAGTGCTTCTAGTATAGATGTAGCCTAATACATGTTAAATTTAATATTTTTTTTAATTATTATTTTTTTTAGCTCTGACTGAAACAATTCATTTCTAGGTAAATCCACACTTGATTATGGGGAAGACCTGATCATTTTTTTTTATTATTTTTTTTTTAAGGTGGGAACTATGGAGGTGGACCTGGCTATGGTAGTAGAGGGGGTTATGGCGGTGGTGGAGGACCAGGCTATGGAAACCCAGGTGGTGGATATGGTGGTGGAGGAGGAGGATACGATGGTTACAACGAAGGAGGAAATTTTGGTGGTGGTAAGATTTCTATTTTAAGAATAGACTCACATTAACATTAACTCTTACTGTTAACAGGCTTTAGTTGCGTAGAATCCAAAATTACAGAAGTTCTAAAATTGTTAGGGGATGTAGTATGGTTGGGCCAAAATTAATGGAGCCACGTAATGTGAAGGGGTGAAATATACCATGCTACAAAAGCATGGCTTCAGTACAAGTTGCATCCATGTTTGCAGCTGTACTGCATTACTATAACTGTACCAGCAAAATGCTAATATGTAGTGTAGACCTGACTTAACTGTTATGGATCTTACTGATGTCAGGGGAGAGAGGATCACTGTCTATGTAGATAGGCTCTCTGAGGCTTTTGTCCTTGTACGTATTGTGATAGTGCACTAATTTAAATAATTGTTTTAGTTCAAATGCAGCCCTTTTTTGTGGATGTCTTTTAAAATTGGAGCATGAATAGTTAAGTATATAATACATTAATGGCTTTGATTTGACTAGTGCTACACAAGAGCCTGCACTAGTTTTAACTAAACCATGTAAGAAGCCAATCCTGGTCAAAGATCAGTGTGTTTTGCATGTGGAGAATAGGCCTGTGCAGCTGCTTAGTAAAGCAGTTTGTTTAACATGTATTTAATTACTTTCAGTTGGGCCTTTTTAAAAGGTAACTAAACTAGGCCATGAAGTGGGATAGTTGGATGGAGATAAGAGTCCCTTTCTGCTAGAGGGTATAAATATTCAGCATACTGGAAGTTCATTTTGGTAGCTAACAAGGTTTTCAGCCCAAAGAAATGACCAATATGAAGCAGTTCATCTTGTTTTAATAGTATCTCTAACTGTGGTATTTATCTAGCTGTGCTTATTTCTAGTTCTTGGTTAAAACAGTGTTTAACTAGTTTAAAATTTTTACTCAGTACTGAAAAGAACAAAGCTGCAGTAAACTTCTTCTGTTTTTCAAGATGTTCCAATTTGGCCTTAACTGTAGCCTTTCCTTTCGAGTTCCTGAACCTGAGGCCTACTTGTTGAGTTGTCCAGCTTTTGTTTATAAAGTTATCTCTTCAGTAGTGAAATGTGAGATAATGGTTACAGTTTTATATAGTGTATAAAAAAATAAATATATAATTTTTTTTACTATTTCAGGGAACTATGGTGGCAGTGGAAACTATAATGATTTTGGTAATTATAGCGGACAGCAGCAGTCTAACTATGGACCGATGAAGGGAGGTGGCAGCTTTGGTGGCAGGAGCTCAGGCAGTCCCTATGGTGGTAAATATGAATTAATTGAGGATAAAAATTACATCAAAAATCCTTTAAAAAAATTACATCTATAATAAATGTATATTGCAGTCTACAATATATATGTATTACTGCCTACAGGTGGTTATGGATCTGGAGGGGGAAGTGGTGGCTATGGAGGGCGAAGATTCTAAAAATAGATTATCAGAAATGGGTAGGTATTTATACATATTTATGTTGATTGTGAAAAATAAACCACTGTTCACAGAGTAATAATTTTCTTATCCTGTATTCAACAGGCTACAGTTCTTAGCAGGAGAGAGAGCGAGGAGTTGTCAGGAAAGCTGCAGGTTACTTTGAGACAGTCGTCCCAAATGCATTAGAGGAACTGTAAAATCTGCCACAGAAGGAACGATGATCCATAGTCAGAAAATTTACTGCAGCTTAAACAGGAAACCCTTCTTGTTCAGGACTGTCATAGCCACAGTTTGCAAAAAGTGCAGCTATTGATTAATGCAATGTAGTGTCAATTAGATGTACATTCCTGAGGTCTTCTATCTGTTGTAGCTTTGTCTTTTTTCTTTCTTTTTTTTTGTTTGTTTTGTTTCCCATTACATCAGGTATATTGCCCTGTAAATTGTGGTAGTGGTACCAGGAATAAAAAAACAATTAAGGAATTTTTAACTTTTCAATATTTGTGTAGTTCAGTTTTTCCACATAGTAAAATTTCTTTAACAAAAAATAAAGAAATATAGCTTAGGGTGTTTCCTTGTTTAGTTAATAGAGAGATTAATGCGCTTCTGAATTACTATTTTGTATTAATTTAAAGTTAACAATAGAAACACCAACTGATCTGCAGTCTTAAAGGGTCTAGTCTCTAAGTGTGTATGTATATGCAACTGCCATTGACATGAGTTTTTTATATATGCACACAGGAGACATTTGTATGTTGCAATATAGTTTGTTTAGATGTACAACTAGGATTGAGTTTAATTTAAATTAGTGTTTGTGAATTATAGAATTAAGTTTTACTTTCAAATGAAAATTTCAAATTACTTTGGTTTGTGCATATTTTTTTAACTTGCTCTGTATTAGTGCTAGCTCTGCAAAACATAAGGCATAGTAAATATTTTAAACAAAAATGACTTCAGCCACGTTCAAGCTGCCTCATTTGAGATGTATTAAGGGGATACCTGCAGTGTTTGTGCAGATTCTGGGTGAAGAGAAGGGCTTGTTTTTATACACTTTTATTATTTTAAAACAAAATGAACTCCCTTACCTGTTACCCTAAAATGGGGGTTTCAGATGTATAATCTGCAGAGGTGATCACTTGGCCTGTAGCATTGATTGGGGAAAGGGGGGAGGAGGGAAATGTTCTGTAGCTACAGCCAAGTGCCTGGGCAAGATCCATAGTACTGCTAAGGCCCCAGTGCCACAAGAATAAACCCAGCATTTTGGCTCATTCCCATGGCAGCAGGAAATGCCCACAACACTGGGCTTTTTCCCGTGGTGCAAGTGCCCTAGTAGCACCATAGCTCATGCCCAGGCACTTGAGCCTTGCGGTGGGGAAAAATGCTGTGGTGCCAGGATTTTTCCTGCAGTGCAGCTGCTCTCACTTGGATGCTTAGCAGCCAAGTTGGCAAGGGCTGAGGCACCCTAGGAAAAATCTCAGACTGGTAACAGCCAAGCGCCTAAAAGACCAGGCCTCTCTCTACCGGGTCCTGGACTGGCATGAGGGAAGGGGAGTCCAATGGGTGTGGTCTGGCCTGCAGGCTTGTCTTGCGGTACTTATTTGCCCGCAGGGCCAGACAAGCTTGATGCCCCTGCCCTAGAACATACCTCTTTGGTATATGAATAAAGCCATGCTTTGGGAGGGTAGCATGGACCTCTTTCGCTCCTTCCTTCCCCCTGATTTTAACTATTTCATTTGACCAAGCTGTCACAGAGAGAGAGGTATATGTTGAAAAACAATTTAATGGCTATATACTTTCTTGCATGCACCATAGGCAACTTTTCTGGATACATTCTTCTGACTGGGAGCCAAGGGTAGCACAAGTGTAATCCCTCACAATCCCAGGTAATCCATTGAGAGACTCCTGATGCTGGACACATTAGCATAGTTCATAAGCACTTAACCTGTTCAAATAAGGTTTAAGGTTAAGTGAAAACCTTCTGTCTTTTTTTTTGGCTGGAAGTGGGATTTTTTTTTTTCTGGCTACCATGTGATGGCAGACTTGGTACCACTCTGCTTACAGAGTTCATGTTTAGTTTGATATGTTCCAGTTTTCATTTGATTTACACTGGAATGATTCAAGCTTCTTAACATAAAGGCCTTAGCAAGTGAGCTCAATCCCTCACTTCTGGACTCCATACCTGCCACCCTTCCCCCTCCCCAACACCTCCCAAATCCAGGCATTAGCCTGCCCTTTCCTCAAGCTGATCTGACTTTTCTCTCGACTATTGCCAGGGCATTGCTTTCTTTCAATACAGACTCGGAAGAGTAGGGACACAGTCAGTAGAAGAAAGTCCCAGACACTTGACAGTATGTGGTGCTGGAATTGCTCTCACGTGTTTCACCTCTGGGTCAATGTGCAGTATAAGGTAAATGCAATTCCAGCATAGGAATGGATTTGCAAAGATGTTTATGTTGTGGCTTAAGTTACAATCCAAACTGCTAAAAGTTACAATTAAAGAAGTTGTAGAAAATACATCAACACACACAAGGTGCATTACAAAATCATTTTGAACAATGTTGTTAAACATTGTTATGGGAACATGTTCAGATTTCAGTATGCTGAAACAATGAGCTGAAACAATGAGCACTGTCAAGGTTGCTAAACTGCAATTTTTTTTTTCATTTTGGTTTTAAAGCCAGCTTTTTGTGTGGAGGTACAACGTAGATCTTAATCTTCTTTAAAAACAAAGTCCATAATTGTTCACCTCTTATGCATCCATGGAGTACGACTATTCATTTAAGACTGGGTTGAAAGATTATACCAATAATGAGGGGCGTGTGTCTAGTATGTGGGCTTTTTTTAAGCAACATCTTGGAATTTGTGCATAGTGGGTCAGACTTCAAAAGGGGTTGTATTTGGCATCTAACCTTCATTTTACGAAATGGACTGAACGATTTCTGACTTGCATTAAGCAAATATTTGCCTATAGGACTCGGACTTGGGCCTGCATCTGAAGGGACCAAATTGGAGTATTGGTGAATGTCTCTTTAGAAAAGCTAATACAATATTATTGGATTTGTGGAAGGTCTTGACAGTGTTCTTTTTTTAACAGGGTTTCTGTAGCTACATTGTGACTCTGTTTACTTTGAAATTCAGCATGATAATAAAGTTTATCAATATCTGCTTAAAGGTTGCACCCAAATCTTGAAGTCTCCAAGTGACCTGTTTTATAGGTGGGTGGGATAGTGTAGTCTGGTATGCAATGTGGAAAAGTGTAAGCTTTAAGGACAGCAATTAACCAGTTTTAAAGAACCTAGGTATACTTCTTAGCAAAGTATGGATCAAAGGAGACTTAAGACAGGACTTCAGCAGCCTATTGAGTATGGACAAGTCAGCATAATTACAGAATGACAAGGCAGCAGGAGCAACAGCTTCAACTTCCAGAAAAGTGAAGGCATAAGATACTGTGCTGATAGTGAGCAGCTTTCCAAAGGCTAGTTAAATCTGCTTATCACAGCTGAAATATCGAAGAAAGTCTAGCAAGAGTTCTTCACCTTTTGGAACCTCCTTGAGTGATAGCTACTTGAGTTGACTCAAAATCAATAGGTCTAGCATTTAGACCTGAAAGGAAGGGCAATGAGCATAGGTAAGGTTTGCCTTTAAAATTTTTCTTGAATTAAAGGGTAATGGTTTTCTTAAACAAGGTAAGAGTAACATCTTTAATTTGCAGGTTGAATGAGAAGCTGTTGCTTGAGGAAAATGGGGAATATCTTGCATGTCCTCTTCATTGTGAAGGTTTCTGATTTGGGTAAGATTTGTAGCGCACAGCACTCGGCACTTTAATTCTTCCTAGAATCGTTTTTCTTTTTTTAGCAGCTTTGTACTGATGCTGCTTCTTGATAAGAGTAGAAATGTTTTTAGCCTGCTTCAGCTGCTGCATCTTGGGCTGCTTAGTCAAGTTGTGTCTGCTGGTGTGAGCCTCTACACTTAAGATTTTACTGCTGTACTAATATGGGTATAAATTGTAATGTACCATAAACTAGCAAACATACATGCTATAAACTGACTTAAGATGTTCTCTACTCCTGCCCAAAGTATATATTAGGGAGTACAGGAGCAATTCTGAATAATTTGCTTTTTAGGGCTTTGTGGGCCTGCAGTAATGCACAGACTAAAGCCCTGTACAAACTTGGTTATCAAGCAACAGACTATATAGATACTGTTAACAGCAGAAAACTTGAAAATGTTTGACCTAATTCAACAACTTTTTTTTCTTTTAGTAGGGCCTATTTTAAGCTAGAAGTAAACTTTTAAGATGCTTTATTTGCATACAGTGTGCACTTTTCTGGAAAATTTGGCTACTAGAAATCTGGGGTGCATGTCCTAAAGAAATGGATGGAGCAGAAATTCTGCTACTGCACAAGGCAGACTGGCCTGGTCTCTTGAGCCAGGTGGGCAGCCAGTAGCACTTGCCACATCCTGCAGGTTAACAGAGCGGCCACAAAAACAAGTTATTTTTGTCCTTTTATCCCCCTTCGCTGCCTATTTTCTCTACAAAATGATTGTGCTTACATATTTTCAAGAAGAAAAACGGTTTTCATTCTGCCTTTCAAAACTAAGGTGGCATATCTTGTTTGGGGGCAGGTGTGTGTGTATAGAGAGAGAGTAATGCTGTTTTGATGTGGTGGCTAGGCAATAAAATAACTTCCACTTCTGTGAGGAAGAATGTTTTTGCAGGAGAGTACTTGACACTGCTCTTGTTCTTTGGAGTGGGGTGTGCATATGTGGTTTTTCTAGTTTTGAGGTGTTTTTTTTCTCCTCCTCAACTGAACAAAATGGTAGTTGGGGATGTTTTTACGGTGGTCCCTTTCTGCCTTCTCTGTAGACATTAGTCTGGTACACTATTTAAACAATTCAGTCAGGCAGGTTGTTCTTTTCCAGTAAAGAAGAGCCATAGTACAAGTCTTACCTTTTTTATGCAGTATTAGCTGGACCTAGATTGACACTGTTTAACATTTTAAAAGCATTAACGTGTATACATTGGAATGTTTCACTTGAACAGTTTTAGCTGAAAGGTGTGTATGTGTTACTGACTTCTTTTTCTTTTCTCTTTCGTTAATTTCAGGATTTAAATTTTGTAATTTTAGTCCTCTCGGATTCTAGAACATAACCTTCTGAAAGTACTGGCATGAACTGCTACAAAAACTTTATTTTTTGTGTTGTCGCACTGCAGGTTTTTATACATTATATTGCAGTTACTGTCCTGGTTTAAATAAAAACAGCATGGAAATCACTATGGCTGTCTGAACAAATTTAGACGATCCATTCAGGACAACTTTCTACATCTCGAGCAGAGATGACATTGAAAACAACTTGCTTACTGGGCCAAACTGTTTTCAAATACCTGCTGTATTTTAGTATACTATGTGCCTGCTTGTATTTGGTACCTAAACTATTCTTTTTGAGGGACAGGAATCCTTTTGGAACACTTTAAATTTCTAATCTAGAAAATGAGTTTGTTTGTTTTTTTTTTTTTTTAGTTGCTGAAGCCTACTCCTAACTCAAGGGGTTAAAATATGTGAAGCTTATTTAATCTTGTTAGGCATACACAGTTTCCAGAAAGTATTTCAAGTATTAAGTACCAGCTGCTTTTAACATACCAGTTCTCCAATCTGTAAAGTAGAAAAGGCAAATTTTTATTGTAGATTTCTTGTGGAGAAAGCTGTATGCTATGTGTGTTTGTTTGTTTTTTTTGTTGTAGTTGTTGTTTTTAAGTAAAAATCTATCTAATCTGAAAAGCTTTGTAGATTGGTAGCACTTTATTCAGAGAGAGCATCCTTTTAGCTCTTTTTGCATATGCGGCCCCCCCCCTTAATTACAATATGTAGAATAAATTCTTGTATATACGTGTGCAAGAGTCGTAACAAGTGCTGTTTTTCATAGCCAGCACTCTCCATGCTCCAAACAGATTTCTTCAGGGGGCAGGAGCCAATTTGAGTGTTGCTACTGTACTTGTGGCTGCCATGCTCTGTTTCTTTCTAGTTCTTAACACTTTTTTTCCTTTTTTTAGTTGGATGCTTTTTGGATACAAGGATTGTAGAATGTAATGTAAAAATCTAATTGGTGATTCATTTAATCAAAGATACGTATATTGAGAGACAGCTATAGCTATAAGGCATTAATTCGTCCTTTGCAGGAGTGGGGAACTCCCGTTAAATTTGTGTCCATTTTTAAAAACTCCACCTTTTTTGTTTGGTGTGTTTTTGGTTTTTTTTTAACTTGCATTGAATGAATGACAGTCTGTCCCCATTTTCTCAGCAGGGGTGTGGGTTGATGCAGAGGTGAGATTTGAAATCTGCTTATCCATAGAAGATTACCAAAAATTAAGGCAAGCTTTAATATTATAAAACTGGACATCTTAATTCAAAACTGTCCAGTTTACATCATTTTAATGGGGAAAGGAAAAATTATTCTAGTTCTTTGTTTTTGATAGTGCACATGTAGTATTGACTTGGTGAGATGTGTATTTTAAGTTACTCCTTTAGAAATATATTCCTATAGAAGAAGCTTTCAGTCAGCAATGCAGCTAATAAATCTTGCATTTTTAAAATACATTTTGACAATTTAATGTGAAGAATGTTCTTTTTGATATCAGTACATTTTTAATGTCTGATAAATGCATCTTTTTTCCCTCCCCCTCCACTACCTCCACTGTGGCTCCTGCAGGGTGATATGCAGGGGAAAATCAACTGAGGCAAGTATCTCCATCCTAGAAGAAAGACCTTCACCTAAAGGATATCTCTACTTGGAAACGGAAGTTATTGTATAGACCTAAATAACCACAGACCTAAAGGGTACTATTCTTTTTTTTTATAGTATTGAATTTTATAACTTCCAGTTAAGTATTAAGCAGCCATGAAATATTGAATGTGACCTCAAATTGTAGTCCATAATGGATTCAATAACTTCTACTTTTTTGTACAAAAGAACAAATTTGTAAATTCTCAAATGACTTTTATATAAAAATTAAAAGAAATTTCTGAACTCTGGGTACTTTGTGTGTGTTTTTCTAAGGACCTAGTGTCTAAGAACTCTTGATGTTTGTTTCCATTAGTGATATAGAAGACTGAACAACAAGTCTTTTCAGCTCAGGACTCTTCTGCTACCGACTTAACAGTTTTTGATTTTTGTATGTTGCAAAAATGCGTATTTTAGAATTCCTGGTTAAGTGCTGATGGCACTCCTAGCTCTAGAAGCTTTATTCAGGAAATGAACAGCCTATGCATAGGGATTTAGGAACATAATAGCTTAGTAATTCTCAACCAGGTTGCCACAACATTGTTTACACTGCTAGGTCTGCAAACATTTCTCACAGTCTAAACCCAGAGGTTTCAAATAAAGAATCCATAGGCTGCTTCCAGACAAGCACAGATGTGCAGTATATGGCACCACAGACCAGTCTGAGCCACCACACATGCAGGCATTCCCTGTGCTGCTACCTTGCAGTATGGAGGCATGTTTTGACCTTTTGAGAGATCCTGGGGTCAAAAAAACCTGCTTTAAAAATTGGGCAGCACACATGAGCTGCCCAAAACTGGAGCCTAGCCAGGGCCACATTCTAATGGCCAGCTAGGCTCCCAGCTGCAGGAGCACTGTGGCTGCAGCTTCTAGAGGCTTCCAGGACCCCAGGTAAGGCTGCTGGGGCCAGCAAGAGAATTTCCTTTTTTCCTGTAGTCAAACACTTAGATTTGATGGATATGTCAGTAAAAATGTGCACAAAGAAAAAAGGTACATGGGACTTCAGTTAAACTGGTGCAGGTCTCTTGCACTTTTTTGTGATTTGCACCCTCTTCTAAGTTGGCTAGTCCTTCGTGAGTAGAAATAGGGTGCACCTGTTACCACGCACAACTTGAAGTAGTTGGGAATGCAACCAGAAGCTTTGGTTAGGCAAGTTTTAAAAAAACAACAAAACCTGGCAAATCTGTCCTTGTAACTTAAGGAAAATTATATCCTATGTAGAAATTTTGGCAAATAAGGGGACTTGAAATGTATGTTCTCTTGGGGTAGGGGAGGAACCCTAGAGTAACCAACAGGTAGTGCTTTTTCCTGAGGCTACTGCTGTAATCTTAAGCATGCTTTATTTAGTAGAGATTAAAAATGCTGAGTTTAAGACTTAAAAAAAAATAAAAGTCCTGAGGAAACAATATTAATTACTGAAGCTTTTTTCCTTTTGGGAAGGGAATGTTAACTTAGCAGGCAAGTTCTTAAAGTATCTGCAACAGTTTATATCACACCTATGCATGCTGTTAAGACAGCATTCCATAATGCATTGGGTTGAGTACAGCATTTGAAGCATGCTAGAGCAGGGCTAGGCACTGACAGGTGCCAGAGTGAGGCAGGTGAAGGCATTTTGCTTGTCGTGTTAGTGGGGAAGGGGCCAAGGTTACACTGGCACAACCAGGATCAGGCCCCTTGTGGTTCCCGTGCTGTGCACCCCTGGTGCACCAACATCTTAAAAGTCAAAGTTGTGGATGTTTTTGGCACACTACCCAAAAACATTGCTGACCCCTGAGCTGTAACTATACCTAGTAACTAACTGTTCATAAAATAGATCTCACTATTAGAAAATTGCTTAACTTTTCATTACAACAGATTCTCATGAGCTCTTTCTTTGAAAGAGTTGAGTCTCTGAAAGGCAGCAGCAGTTGGTGATAAAGCACCACTTATCTGGCTTTGCATCTTCATATTTAAAAAAAATGCTTGCTTTGTATAAGATGTAAGTCAAGCATTCTAAAGGTTTATGGTTATATTTGCAACCCTGATTCTGACACCAGCATGGTTAAGGTCTGACCACATAATGAAAGACGCCTTTTTTCCCATAGGACTCCTACCTTACTCGGTGCAGAAGAACTGGCAGGAGGGTAGATTTCAGGAGCAATCCGGTATCGCCTGACTTTCAACACTGACTTCACAACCTAAATATTGGTAATATTTTCCACAAATGTAAAGGCCTGCTTAGAGAAGCCCTTTGGCTGTAAAACTGTCTGCTGTTCAGTAAGCCTAATTACATATTTGGCAGGCAGTGTATTTAAGTCTTTTGAAGTTGGAAAGGCAACTTTTTTTCTTTTTTTAAGAAACCAATTAAGTCAGAGATCCTTTTCATTCAATAAAAGGGTACCTGAAAGACCTGCAGCTTGTCCATGGTTCAGTCTAAGCTTGGCAATCATTGAAGCTACACTTCCCAATGATTCATCTTCCAAGGAGGTAGTAAAATACTGCTCTACCTGCAACCAAGTCCCTCTTTTTATCCTACTAAAAGGGAGAATACTGAAATACCTTTGTAATTGCAAGTAAATACAATTCAGCATGTTCATACCCCTAGAACAGCAGAGGCAAGAACAAATGAGTAACAACTACAGTCCACTGGAAAATGGCTCACTTACTGATACAGTCTGTGGCTTGCTGTGATCACATTGATTACTCCCTCAAATTGCTCTCCTACCATGTATGTACACTGTCAACTTTTTTAGGTTGTAAAAATGTCACAGTGCAGCCCACAGCAGCTCCAGTTATGTAGGGAGGAGCAACTGGGGAAACAGTTGACCTGGGAAGGGTATGGGGGTTGTGTCCTGGGGGGCTTTAGGAGGGGTTTTTTTTCTCATGCTCTGGAGGCAAGAGGAGGATCAAGCAAAGGTAAAAATTGAAACAAATTACTCTAAATTACTTACCAAAGTGTCCGGAACAAAGTAATGTATCTTTTTAATATACTGAATAACTTTAAGGTTAGGATTATTAGGGAGAATATTCTGTCTTCTCAAAGGCACTTTCAGAATGTGTTCTTAATGATGTATTGAATTAAGTTAAACTAATAGTTTAAAGATTGGGTTCTAGAAAATCAGCCTGTGATGTTCCTGATTTTTCTGTGTTTTATAAAAGTCAGTATTTTTTTTTTATTTTTTTTTTACACTGGGGGGGGAAGGAATGTGAGTTACTTATCAATCTTGTCTGTACTGCTTTTGAAGAAAGTTTTGTAGGATTAATAGTCATTCCTTACCTTCTGTTCTAATGATATGTATCAGCAGTGTTGGCGCACAATTTCTCCATCCTTCAAAAAAGCTACTTCCCATTGTTCTGAATAGGACTGAAACTTTGAGCAAAGAACACTGTAGGCACTGTCATAAATTGTCTTGAATATTTGCTTGGGGCCCCCAGCCTCATCTAGTCTGAAATCCCTGACACCAGCCCAGGTGTAGCCTCTAGAGCAGTGATTCTCAACCAGGATGGCATGATGCATTGGGGTGCTGTGAGAGCCTTTCAGCAGTGCTACATAATGTTAGCAGTTGTAAGTATGCAAACATAATTTACAAGATAAATCCTAATATTAATAAATAGGAAACTACAGTATTAAACTTTCTGATCCATTGTGGTCTTTTGAGTACTTTGCAACAAAATAAAATAAAGTGCCTAGCTTTCAGTTGCTTTTTAAGAGGGTGCCTTGAGCTTAAAACATGCTGAGGAAAAACCATGCTAGAGTGAGTAGAAGAATTCTCTGGCTCTTCTGACTCCAGGGCCTGGTCTGGCCTTCAGGGCTAGGGACAAGTTACAAACGAGTGTTTAATGATCAGATACAAATCCAAATCTGTAACGAAAGAAGTTCAGTGCACATAAACTAGTTTCAGCCATTTTGAAAGTAGCTTTAAGATGAGACTGGATGGAGGGTAGTATCAGATTTAACTGATTTAACTTAAAATCAGTTATATTGAACTTCTGTCCCAGTTCCCCTCTGGATTTAAGTTTAACTCAGTCCCCTAGCATCTTGGAATGTTTTACAGGCTGGGTGGGCTAACCTTGGCCCAAACTGTTTGCTCCAGCAGAGTAGAGAGATGCCAATGGTGGCCCAGGCCAGGTGTTTGCAATTTTGGAATCAAAAGTAAATGTCTGTTCACTTGCTTATTGGTTCAATCTCCACTGTTTAGACTAACCTGCAAAGATTACATTGACTTAGTCTCAGGTTTTTTGACTCTATATGTAGCCTTGGGCACTGACTTCCTTTAGTTATCCAGAGCCTTCCCTCAGGAGCTGAACTGGAGGGACTTCTCTTATGTAACTAGAGATCAGATCAAGTGGGGAGCTTGCCCAGATTTGTCCTCATTTGGCAGTATTGGGGCTAGAGCTTGCACATACTTTCTACTGACAGCTGGGGGAGGGGCTGTAAAACTCTTAAGGAGGGGTTGCTTACAATGTGTGTGGTGCCTTCTGCTGGTGTCCCTTGTGGGGCAAGTAAGAGCTACAGGAGGAGGTGGTGGGGCTCTAAAATGAAGTGCTCATGGTGGAGGATCCTTATTTGATGCTGGAGATCTCTAGGGCTACAAAAGGTAATGCAGGAGAAGGAAGAGTATGTGGACTCCCAGGAAGGTGGAAGTTTGTGACCTTTGGCAGCAAGCAGGGGTCTTCATCCCCACAAATGCTTAACAGTTGTCATCCCTGCAGTGGTTTGCCAAGAGAACAGATATGGAGCTCTAGCAACAGAAGAGAAGGAACTCAGACCTCCACAAGGTTCCACTGCTGCGAAAAGAAAGTGATGGGTGGTGATGGCTGGTGACTCCCTTCTCTGGATGATGGATGCCTGAAGCCTGGATCTGAGATGCCTTAGAAGGATTGTCAAGACTGATTTAGCCCCCTTATGACTAGTGCCCTATGCTGCTCATCTATGAGGGCACCAATAACACTGCCAAGGGTAACCTTGAGTAAATCAAAAGTAATTACTAGGTTCTGGGTGCATGATTGGAGGGGACCAGGGGCTCAGGTGGTCATCTCCTTGATCCTTCCTGTCAAGGGAAAGGGTCAAGGCAGGAGTGGACACATCTTGCAGATCAATGCATGGCTGTGTAGATGGTGCTGGCAGTGGGGCTTTGGCTTCAATGAGGGAAGTTGTTCCAAAAAGAAGAATTGCTAGGAGATCAGATTCACCTGATGAAAAAAAGGAAGAGCATTTTGGCAGGCAAGCTTCCTAACCTAGTGAGAATCAATAGAAAGGTGGGGTTGGAAGGGACCTCAGGAGGTCATCTAGTCTAACCCCCTGCTCAAAGCAAGAGCACACCAACTAGATCATCCCAGCCAGGTCTTAAAAACCTATGAGACTGGAGATTCCACAGCCTCTCTGGGTAATTTGTTCCAGTGTTTTGCTATCTTAATGAGAAAACTCTTCCTAATATCAAACCTAAACTTCCCTTGCTGTAACTTGAGACCATTGCTCCTTGTTCTGTCATCTGCCACCACTGAGAACAGTCTAGCTCCAACCTCTTTTGAACCCCTCTCTTTAGACAGTTAAAGACTGCAATTAAGTCCCCTCTCAATCTCCTCTTCTGTAGACTAAATAAGCCCAGTTCCCTCAGTCTTTCCTCATCAGTCATGTACCCCCACCCCCAAACCACTTTTATCATGCTGTGCTGGACTCTCCAATTTGTACACATCCCTTCCATGCAGCATAGAGGGGGATAAATACTTCCCTAGACCTACTGGTAGTACACCTACCAATGCAGCCCAGTATACCATTAACCTTCTTGGCAAAAAGGGCACACTGCTAGCTCATATTCAGTTTCTTATTCTCTGTAATCCCCAGGCCCTTTTTTGCAGAGCTGCTGCTCAACCAGTAATCCCCAAGCCTGTACTGGTACATGGTATTGTTCCATCCTAAGTGCAGGACTTCGCACTTGTCCTTGTTGAACCTCATGAGATTCCTTTTGGCCCAATCCTCCAAGTTGTCTAGGTCACTCTGAATCCTAGCCCTATCCTCCTATCAACTGCATCCCCCAGCTTGCTGTCATCTGCAAACTTGTTGAGGGTGCACTCTGCCATGTTCCAGGTTGTTCATGAAGACATTGAACAAAACCAGCTCCAAGAGTGACCCCAGGGGCACTCCACTTGATACTGGCTGCCAGCTAGACCTCAAGTCATTAATTACTACTATGATCCGTATGCTCCAGCCAGTTTTCTTTTCACCTTTCTATCCAGCTTGGACTTCCTATTGCCTGTGATGATGTTTTGGAGACTGTATCAAAAGCCTTGCTAAAATCAAGGTACACCACATTCACCAGTCTCCCTGGATCCACAGAGCCAGTCACCTTGTCACAGAAGGCAATCAGGTTTGTCAGGCATGACTTGACCCTGGTGAATCCATGCTGACTGTTCCTAATCACCTTTTTCTCCTCCAAGTGCTTAGAAATGGATTCTTTGAGGATCTGCTCCATGATTTTTCCAGGGACTGAAGTGAGGCTGACTGGTCTGTAGTTCTCTGGATACTCCTTTTTCTTTTCTTTAATATAGGCACTATGTTTGCTCTTTTCCACTCATCTGGGATGTAGCGGGTAAACTGAGTTATGCTAAGGCTTTTTAGCCATGGTCCAGACCTTCCTGGAACTAAGCAACAAAATTAAACATCTGCCTTCTGTGTCACTGAGAGATGCAAGAGCAGTGATTGGGCACTAGGTGAGCAAAGCACAACAGCTTCCCTACATGGTATGTGCCAGGCACAGTGTCAGGGGATTGGTGCACCATATAAGGAATGCTTGGCACAGAGCCAGGGGATTGGACAATTTGAGGTGAGAAAGTTACAAAAATGGTGGAAAACAAATAGACTGCTTTGTGTTGCCACGCTGGGGAGACGGGAACAACCTTGGAATTTTTAGTCAAACAGCAGGGATTCCAGAAACTAATATCCCAAACCCCCAACAGAGGATCTGAGGCTGGTACCTTTTGAAGGTCGCTGCTGTAATGTCTGAGGAACCGCTTGCCTGGTCATATTACAGGGTGGAAACTTGTAATAAAGACTAGGGATTGCCATTAAAGTTCTTGATACCACATCAGATGAGCTACCATCTCAATCCCTGGAGGGCTCTGGCAAGAAGAGTCCTGGTAGTAACATGGGACCTCTCCTGACTTCCATGAGTCTTCAAAGATGATGGCCAATGGCTCTGCAATCACATCACCCAACTCCCTCAGCACCCTCAGGTACATCCCGTCTGGCCCCATGGACTTGTACACATACAGCTTTTCTAAGTAGTCCCTAACCTGTTCTTTCATCACTGGGGGCTGCTCACCTCCTCACCAAACTACACTGCCTGGTACAGTAGTCTGGCAGTTGAACTTGCCTGTAAAGACTGAGGCAAAAAAGGCATAGAGCACTTCAGCCTCTTCTGCATCCTCTGACAAAAGGTTGCCTCTCCCATTCAGTAAGGAACCCAGTTTCCCTGATCCTTTTGCTGCCAACATACTTGTAGAAACCCTTCTTGTTACCCTTCACATCTCTTGGTAGCTTCAACTCCAATTGTGCTTTGGCCTTCCTGACTTCATTCCTGCATGCCTGAGCAATGCTTTTATATTCTTCCCTAGTTATTTGTCCAAGTTTAGACTTATAAGCTTCCTTTTTGTGATTTAGTTTACTGAAGAGTTCCCTGCTAAGCCAAGCTGGTCTTCTGCTGTATTTGCTAGTCTTCCTGCACATTGGGATGGTTTGTTCCTACCCTCTCAGTAAGGTTTCTTTAAGGTACAGCCAGCTGTCCTGGACTTCTCTCCCCCTGCAGTCTGGCTTCCCAGGGGATCCTACCCATGAGTTCCCTGCGTGAGATTAAGTCTGCTTTTCTGAAGTCCAGGATCCTTACTCTGCTGCTCTTCTTCCGTCCTTCCCTCAAGATCCTGAACTCAATTGTCTTGTGGTCACTGCTGCCCAAGTTGCCATCCACTACTACATTCCCCACCAATTCTTCCCCATTTGTGAGCAGCAGGTCAAGAATACTAAGGCCCCTGTTTGGCCTCTCCAACACTTGCACCAGGAACTTGTCCCTAATGGTCTCCAAAAACTTCCTAGATTGCCTGTGTCCTGCTGTATTACCCTCCCAGTAGCTGTCAGGGTGATTGACCCTGATTTCCCCCCCCCAAAAAAACCAGTGCCTTTGACTGGGAAGCTTACACTAGTTTTTTGAAGAAAGCCTCATCCACCACTTCCCCTGGTCTAGTGGTCTATAGCAGACCCCCAGGACACATCACCCTTGTTGCTTTCCCCTCTGACCCTCCCCCAGCGAATCAACAAGCCTCTCCCCAGCTTCATACTGGAGGTCTGAGCAGTCATATGGCTGTTTTACATAAAGTGCAACTCCTCTTCCTCTTCTCCCTTGCCTGTCCTTCAAGAATAGTTTATATCCATCCATGACAGTGCTCCAGTCGTGCAAGCTATCCCACAAAGTCTCTGTTATTCCAGTTGCATCATAGTTCCATGACTGTGCAAGGACTTCCAGTTCATCCTGCTCATTTCCCAGGCTCTGTGCATTTGGGTACAGGCACCTGAGTTGATTGCCCTGATAGGAAGTATAAGAGGACCTCCCTTGTTGCCCCCTCTTTCTTGTTCTTTCTCCAGGTCACCTGCTTCCCCACTTACCTCAGAGGTCTGATATCCATCTCTCAGTGAACCTGGTGAGGAGAGCTTTAAACTAGGTTCACAAGGCGATGGAGACCAAAGACTTGAGGTAAGTGGGGAAGCAAGTGACCTAGAGGAAGTACAAGCCATAGGGGACAATAGGAGAGGCCTTTTCATTCCTTCTGAGAAAGTAGGGCAATTGGCTAGTTATGTCATATGTCTGTACATGAATATATGGAGCATGGGAAACAAGCAGGAAGAATTGGAAGTCCTCACATGGTCCCAGAACTATGATGTGATTGGAAACCCAGGCTGGCGGGATAGCGCTCATGACTGGAGCACTGTCACAGACAGGTATAACTTGTTCAGGAAGGACAGGCAGGGGAGAAGAGGAGGAGTTACTATTTATGTAAACAAGCTGTGTATGATTGCTCATAACCAGTATGGAGTTATGAGCTGGCTGGAGACAGGCCTGTTGAAAGTCTCTTGGTTAGGATCAGAGGGGAGAACAACAACGGGGATGTTGTAGTGGATATGTGTTAAGACCACCAGACCAGGAGTACGAGATGGATGAGGCTTTCTTCAAAAAACTAGTGGAAGCTTCCCAGTCAAAGGCACTGGTTTTCATGGTAGGTTTCAATCACCCTGACAGCTACTGGGAGGGTCATACAGCAGGATAAAGGTAATCTAGGAAGTTTTTGGAGACCATTAGGGACAAGTTCCTGGTGCAAGTGGCAGAGAGGCCAAGCAGGGGCCTTACCCTTCTTGATCTGCTATTCACAAATGGGGAAGAATTGGTGGGGAATGTAATAGTGGATGGCAACTTGGGCAGCAGTGACCACAAGACAATTGAGGTCAGGATCCTGAAGGAAGGAAGGAAGAAGAGCAGCAGAGTAAGGACCCTGGACTTCAGAAAAGCAGACTTAAACTCATGCAGTGAACTGATGGGCAGGATCCCTGGGGAAGCCAGTCAGAGGAGAAAGGAGTCCAGGAGAGCTGATGGTACTTTAAAGAAACCTCATTGAGGGCACAGGAACGACCCATCCTGATGTGCAAAAAGACTAACAGCTAAGGCAGAAGACCAGCTTGGCTTAGCAGGAAACTTAAATGAGCTGAAAGACCAAAAGGAAGCTTACAACAGTGGAAACTTGGACAACCTACTAGGAAGGAGTATAAGAGTATTGCTTGGACATGCAGGGATGAAATCAGGAAGGCCAAAGTACAATTGGAATTGCAGCTAGCAAAGGACATGAAAGGCAACAAGGGTTTCTACAAGCATGTCAGCAACAAGAGGGAGATCAGGGGTCCCTTCCTGAGTAAGGGAAGCAAACTAGTAACACATTGCAGGATAGGCTGAGGTATTCAGTGCCTTTTCTTCACAGGTAAGGTCAACTGCCAGACTACTGCAGCTGCACCAAGACCTAAACTATTCAACCTTCATGCTCCAGGAATTACTCCTCACTTATTAGGACAGGGGTAGGTAATCTGTGGCATGAGTGCCACAGGCAGCCTCCATGTGGTACATGTCGGATTAGTGCAGGGAGCAGAAAACAGAGCAGCAGATCATGCATTTCTTCAGTAACATGTCCAAAATTCTCTTGACATTTTATATCTGTGACCCCTCATAAATTAAAGATATATCAAGCAGGCAAAAGATGGGACAATCTACTGAACTCCCGTTCAAATACTGGGCACAACAACATTCACTTATAGGAAGGAAGAATAATTTCCTCTAAACAGAGGGTATCGGTGATATTCTTTGGCTTGTGTTGTTCAAGAGAGAGACTTAATTTAAGGTTTAAGGCCAGGGGGAGCTGCATTTATTAACAGTATATCATTCACTGGTGCTTTTAGGACTGTTGATTTTTGCACCTCTTGTGGGATATGCAAGAGATAAAAGCCACACATCTTGCCTTAAGGGCTCTCTTCATAAATTATGCAACCCTGAGTCCATAGATCTCACAAATGATAATGATATCTATTGTCCTGTAAAATGTTCCTAATCTGGTTTACATAAGAAAAGCTAAAACTTGACATTCACTTGCTGCTTCTTCAATGGCCACAACATTGTGTGACTCAGACAGTCCTGCTACACTGGTACGGACAAAGGCATATCAACTTAATAAACAGGAGGATCTGTTCTTACAATGTTATATTGAATCTCATAATACTTAATGGAGCTTTTAAGGGCTGTTCCTTAAGCATCTTACGAACATGAGAAGCTCTGCTTTAATTTAAAAAAAAGTTTCTATCACTCATGGCAAAGAAAATAATTGTATCTAGCAATTCAGAAGCCTGGAGGCAAAGACAAACCCAAAATGTGATGTTGAAATGTTATGTTTCTTCAAGTAGGGATGATCTACAATATTTAAATACTTGAGGTTGGCAATACTGGATGAATAACTTACCTGCAAGATAGAGGATGCTGCATGACAGCATTGCCCTTTTGTTATTTTAAGGCAGGGGTATCAAACTCATCTAGCCGGAGCCAGATGAGTGATGCAGGGCTGGTCCACAGCCCGGATCAGGCCAAATGACCCATAAACTCCCCTTCCCCCACCACACCACACTGAATCCAGCACCTGCAGAAGCTGCTTCAGGATCCACGCTGCATGTGACACATCCTGGAGCCACTGGGACCAGTACTACATGCAACATGCATCCCAACATGATGGCCCCAGCAGCTAATCTGGACTGCGTGACAGTGCCTGCTCTAACCAATCTGGGATGTGTTGCTGTATGCAGTGCCTATGGATGCCATGTGAAGTGCTGGTACTGGAGTGGCTGGATCAGGCGTGTGCAGTGAGGTTCCCAGAGCAGCTAGAATGGGTGCTGTATGTAGCATACATCCAGACCCCGCCTATGGGGCTGGTCCAGGTCAATTCAGACCCATGGTCACACCAGGGGCCAGATAGTAGGGCTCTGCAGGCTGAATCCAGCCCACAGGTTTGGCACCCCCATTTAAAGGTAAAATAACTGGAGTGGAGTTAAAAGTCAAGGCCAAGATCAGGCACTCCACAGAAAGCCATAAGGCTGCTTTTTAATATCTTGTAGAAGGACATAGCTTAAGGGCTGACTTAAGGTTATGGCTACACTGCATAATTTACTTAATTTACAGATAAATGAGATAACTTGGATGCCAAGAACAAGAAAGCCACATCAGTGTGGAGATCTGTATAGTTTAATTTACCCTAGTTCTTAGTCCAAGAAATGCAATTTCTCAACAGGGCAAGTCAGCATGGAGTTCTGCTTAGATCAGTGTGTGTCTTAATACTGAAAGTACTATAAATGTCCTTGCTTTATGCTGTGCAGCATCACATAATGTAAATATCTCCAGGCCCAGGACCAGTTTAGAATCAGGAGACAATAAAAGTACAGTGGAGAACCTCAGTTTGTTGTGTATGAGATGCAAAAAGTGATTTTTAATGCTTCACTAACAGCGTACAGAGATGGGCCTGCTCTGAGGCATTCACATTCTGAATATACTAGGCTGCCTCAGCATTTGATAACGTATCTTGAATTCCTTTGTTTTTTTATCTTTGGATTATCCTTAATACCCAACCACAGCAATGCTCACTAGGAGTAGAAATCTGTGTTCTGTAAACTGCCTTACTAGTCTCCCTTTTGTTGTTGTTGCTGTCATTACAAAGGATTTATTCAATCATGAAATCCATAAACAACATGGACTTGTACAGATTCAGATTATATTGTCAATTACACAAATATGGTATTTTTTATTTTAGAAGAAATGCTGAATGAATGTAGGTATTTAGCATCAAGTGTGGTCATGGCATAGTTAAAACTGCAACGTATAACATTATCTTCAAAGGTTATAATCTCACCAGAAGCACTTTACTGTCAGTTTAAATAAAAAGTTACATGTGTTATTGCTTGTATAATAAGCCTTGCAAAATCTTGAATGGAACTTGATATTTGTACTGGCAAAGTACATTGTGTGAAATATCAAAGAAATACAGATCTGGCTGATTAGGAGTTTAATCCTGAAGTTGAAATTATAGAGAAAATATTTCAAATCTATAATTTTTTGTGGGCTTTAAAATACTGTCCTCAAATCCAGCCAGATTTTAACCATCCAGACTAGTGCACATCACAAAGGAAACAATAAATGTTTCTATATATAATATATGATGTGTTTTCTGTATTTAAATAAAATCCACTGTGGCCTGGGTTCAGTGAGACTATAGAAATGTAAACAAACAGTATTACTCACATGTCCAAATTCTTTATGCCCCTGTAATTCAGGCTTTCAAACTCTAAACACTCCCTATTCAATAAAGTGGTTAGTCCTAGATAATGTGCTATGAATTAAAGCTCTCATAATGAATTTGTTTAATACGTTTAGTCCAAAGGACAGAATGAAAGGGCATACATTTTGTGTAAACTTATCTTACCATAAGATTACAGCATGTTCCTAAATTAAAATTAAGTTAAAATTGATAAATTAGGTATGAATTATTTTTATAGGATTGTAGCCTTCAAATGTACTTCCCATAAATAGGTAAAAGTGAAGTACAGTAGAAGCTTAATGAACTATTAAAACCAATCAAAATCATACCCTTTATTAAGAGTTGCCCTTTATACTACTTTTTTTATTAAATGCAAAGCAAATAAAAATATATAAGAAAAGTGGCAAACATTATTCAATTCATATTTATAAAAAGTATCAAGTCATACAGTTGGGCTGGCAACAATTGATACTTAAACGGCAAAAATCATATACATATATAATATAAATCTATGAATATAACAAACAAGGGATAGAAACATTATATAAATAAGGTGTCTTTAAATATTTACAGTTATACAGAAACTAGCCAAAGTGGTGCTATAAGAAAGAAATATTGGCTGTTTATAAAAGATATTATAAATTTGCATACATACATACGCATTACACTAATAGTTCTTTAACTTATGTATTTCATATACTAGTTATTACTTTTAGATCTATTTGCATAAAATCATTTAAAAATATGACTATTTTGCATTTCAAGTCACAGGAAAAGCTATTAGTATAACAATAGAAAAACACTAGCTCTGACAATGTCAGCCAGCCTCCCTGCCCTTCAAAATTTTGTCTCTGGCTTCTTGCTTCTAGGAACAAGGAAGACATTGCCATCTCTTGTTTGCTGTAGTGAGTACTCATTAGGAGAGTAAGGCTTTCCATTTTCATCACGTAGCATACTGAAGACCTCAAGATACAAGGTGCTAAGCTGCTTCTTCATTAAGCGGAGGCTTTTGTCATTCTCTCCTTTTTCTTTAAGTAATTTCTCTTTTTCATCCTTGAGATGGCCCAAGTCTTGCTCCAGTTCCACTATGTTTTCCAGTTTCCTTTTACGGCAATTTTGAGCAGCCACTTTATTCTTGCCTCTCCTGCGTATATCTCTAATAAGTGCAAGCTGGGCTTCATTGAACTGCTCCTTAGACATCATTTCATTGAAGTCATCCACAGGGAGGTTGATGATTTTCTCTACAGGGAAAGGGATATGCAGAGCTTTTGCTCTTTGCTCATCTCTTGTGAGATGAGCTTCAAGGTGGCCAGAAGGCTTGTCTTTTGTAAATGGAGCTTTAGGGTGGCCTGGGCTGGCAGGTAGCTCTCCCTTTGGTGTGTTTGCATATTGCAAATCAGACTTTCGAGTGCTTGGCCCCAGGGCAGGAGACATTTGATCATGGCATTGCAATGAATACACATTAACATTGCTCTGTTGCATACTTCCAGGTGCACTGTCCATTTCTTCCATTTCAGAATCACTGTACCCAAAAGTTTTATCTCCACAGACAGATAATTCACCAGAGTATTCAGGTGATGCTGTGCTAGAACTTGTGTTCAGGGAAATACCAGAGTCAGAATCATTACCTTCTGCTGCATTTCCTGAAAGGTCACTGTTGAAAGCTTTACAAAGGGAGAAATCTGCAAGATCAATGGGTTCACTTAGAATATCGTCTAGAGATTGGCTGATAACATTAGGTGCTACTGTGTCACTGCTCACCTTTGTATCAATAAAGGTGGAATAGAAATCTTCACATAAGTCAGACCTTGAAGAGGGAGTAGTATTTGAAGAGTTCACTTTCAATTGACTGAGGTCTTCTGGTGGTAAGATGCTAGAAAAGGGACCCTCCTCAAAAGCATCAAGGAAATCAGGATTGCAGGTAACATCTTTTTCCGTTATAGATAACGAGTTGTAGAAGTTATAGTTATTGTGCATCTCTGTTGGCTTGGCTTCCGGGCTTGCGATAGCATTCATTATTTGAACCAGGTTATCATTTTCAATATTAAGGCACTATATGGGAGGGGAGGGGAGGAAAGGAAAGTAACAAAAGCTTAGCAATAATGGACACATTGATATCAAAACATTTTGATATTAATATTTAACTTATCATTGCTAGATTTCATAAATATAAAATTTCACTTAAAAAGTCAATGTACACATAAAATTGCTATGACACAATGATAGCTTCCATGGCAATAGCATATTTCTAAGATCATTTTTATTACTGAGGCAGGATCAGAAGAAGAGTGTAGCAGAGGATGGCATAATCTGTTCTGAGCACCTGTATTAACACAGCATGACACTCTGGGATTTGTAGTCTTGCCAAAATCATACAAAATAGCTGAAGAAAAGACCTACTGCAGTATTGTTCAACACCATTAATTATTTGGATGATGAGATCAAGCACACACTTAGCAAATTTGCAGAAGAAACCATGTTGAGTGAAATTGTAGATATTCTGGATGTTAAGGCTAGGATCCAGAATGACCTGGATGGAGTGAAGAAATGGTTTGCAATCAATGAGATGAGACTCAACAAGGGCTAGTGCAAAGTCCTGCATTTGGGACTGAATAACTGCATGCACATATACAGACTGGAGAATGGCTGGCTAGGTTGCAGTAATGCAGAGAAGGACGTGGGGGTTATGGTGAAGTTGAACACGAGCCAACCGTGTGCTCTTGTTGTGGAGAAAAAGAGTCAACAGCAACCTGGGTTGTATTAACAGGAGTGTCACTTGCAAATCAAGGGAAGTAATTCTTCTCTATTCAGCACTGGTGAGGCCTCATCTGGAGTCCTCCATCCAGTTTGGGCCCCACACTTCAAAAAAAGATGTGGACAGTTTGTTAAACAATCCACTGCAGGGCAACAAAAATGATCTGGGAGACAAGATTTATGAGGAAAGCCTGAAAGAATTAAAATTATTTAGCCTGAAAAGAGATGATTGAGGGGGATTTGAAAATAGTCTTCAAATACTTGAAAAGCAATTATGTAGAGGATGGAGATGGATTTTTTTCTGTGGCTGTAGGGGACAGGACTAGGGACAATGGCCTCAAGCTGCAGCAGGCAAAATTTAGGCAGGAGATTAGAAGGAACGACTATGAGAGTTGTCTGGCATTGGAACAGACTACCTAGAGAAGTTATGAAATCTCCATGCTTGCTGACTTTCAGAAACAGGTTAGACAGATATTTGGCTGGAATGGTTTAATCAGAAATGATCCTGCCTTGAGCCAGGATGAAACCTGGATGTAGCCTTCCTGCTGTGGTAAAATTGTTGAGATGGACCTGGGGTGCTGCCAAGTTTGGGTACACCTAAAGAACTACTGCTAGTAGTAGGATTATTAAAAAGACTCTTTGATCCATAAAGCAGCTGTTTGATGCAGTGAAATTAAATTTACTATAGAAAACAAGTAGTACTGACAGGGAACTTTACAAACAACATTTCACCCCACATACTTTTAGTTAAGTTGGTTAACAGGCATAAGTACAGAAGTCTATTACATTGATGGGCTTTCATTGGCAATGAAACAAACATTCTTTCCAGTAGGGTAGTAGTATCTTAACATTGACTGAAGGAAGCTGATATCAGTGTGCCTTCTGTTCCTGGAGAAGGAGGCAATTACCAAAATGATTCTGTTTCTCTTATAAAAGGACCACACACTGATTACTTAACTTGTGGTTACACAAGGCCTAAACTACAGTTTACAGGACTGGAGACTGAGTTGGCCTTTTTGTTTCCTGTATATCATTCACCTTTAGGTATCTTGCTTCTGTCTGAAAATGTAGGGTTACCAGAACAATAATATTAGAGAGGTTTTCAGTTTGTTTCCTCTATTTATTTTGCAATTTTCACAGTTGCCCATTTCCCCACTTATCTGTGATGTGTACAAAATATCTACTATGAAAATTAAAAATAAATAAATAAAATTAGGGTTTTAAAATACACAAAAATTAGCAACAAATATATAGAGGCAGAGTAAATGTAGTACTGGCACTGGTTTCTAAATAATTTGTAAGTGGTTTGATTTCAGTTTGATAGTCTCTTTCCACTGCAGTATCCAAAACAAGGTAACATCATTGTGCTGCATAATCATTGTTTCCAAAGCAGTAATTAAAATTAATCCAGATTTAGCTTTTGCAGTACAATGTAGATAAAATCCATTATAGGGGTGCACTGATAAAGATTTTCTTAGCCAATAAGACATTTTAAAAGTATTGATATAAATGAATCTTTTTTTTTCTTCTATTTTTTTGGCAAATTCCAGCAGCCTCCTGAGTCTCATGTATCAGCATCCTGGAGCTTAAAAATAGGGGCAGAGGCACTTGAACTAAAGCTCATTCATTGAATGAGCTTTATTTAAAGTGCCACCGCCCCATTTTTAAGCACGGGGACAGTTTTAAACAGAGCAGAGCTGAGTGGGGTGAGGGCGAATGCAGGCTGCCTGCTGTTTGCTCGGGGCTCTCTGCCCTGCTGCCTGTGCCCTGGAAGCCCCATGCTGGCTGTGTACCCCCTGCTCACCTGGCAACATGGGGCACAACTCGTCACCCCCCACTCCTGCCAGGTGGGCAGGGGACATGCAGCCAGCCTGGGGCTCCCAAGGGAAAGGCAGCAGAGCGGAGAGCCCCAAGCCCACAGTGAGCAGCCTGCATCTGCTCTGCATACATATCTAGGGGCATACCTGCCTCCCCCGAGGATGCACGCAGTGGTAGGGAGCCAATCCCATACACCCTCTAGATAAGCTGCCCGTGGCTCTGTCCCACTCCCTGCCCCAGTCCTGGGTTCCATGTATTGCCCTGCCAGGGCAGCGCCCCCAGCCCCACTCCCTCCCTTACTGTGGAGGTCTTTATCTGCACCCCCTCCCCACTCCCCTATGCCCATTCCCCTCGATAAACTTACTTGCAGAGAGTTGCTTTCCACACTGCCCAGCTGTAGTCCTAGCCACGTGCATGTGTGCAGTCATGCATCTGCATGCAGCACCCCCTGTATCTCACTCCTACCAGCCCCAAGCAGGACCCCTTGCAGGCTAGAACACTGCCAGCCTGCAAGGAGAAACCTGCTGTTTCCCAAGGGAACCCAGGTATCTTGGGGCTGCAGCCAGTGCCCTGGCCAGAAGGTATAATAATCGGTAAACATTAAATCAGCTACAATGGCCAAAAAAAGCCGATAACTGATAATGTCATTTCCCCTTTTATCAATGCCAATCTGATAGACAACCGATACAATCGGTGAACCTCTAAAATACAAGGATCTTTAATAGATTAATTGTATAACTGGGAAATCTGTTCAAAAAGCTTTCAGGCATCAAGTGACCTTCCAATATTTTCTAAAGCTTCTCTTTCCCTAGCTGGAAGTTAAATGCAAATCTAAATGTATGTATTTAAATTTTTTAATTTGCTCATATATAAACCATGTATTCTTTCCCCAATACTATTTAAGCATCATACCGAAAATACTGTTAAGAGAAGTATTTGGGGGGAAAATATAGTTGATATAGATAGGATCGATAAATTTAGAAGTTACTGACTTTTTTGCAGGTTGGACTTTAGTCATGACAGTGCCATTAACAGGTTTATGCATTTAATACAGCTCTAGAACTGATAGAAAAGGAAGCATCATGTCTGGGATGTGTTTGCTTGTGACACTATTTAAAGAACCCATTTCTTTGAAGTCTCCACCATACGTGGATGAAGCATATTTTTAATTAGAAGATCCATTTACTTTATGACATCAAGCACCGATTTACAAAAACTCTGTAAACACCAGCTTGACATGCCAATTACCTACCATCCCTTAAAAAGGTTACTGCCACTGTTCACATTTCTTGAAGGTATTCTCCTTGAATGCCCTTCTATTCCTTCATTAACCCTTACCTGTAGTTCTGCAATGGACAATAATTCTTCCCAAACTTGATTTATGTTTTGTGTGCTGTCTCCATCAGTGACTGGGGACTGAAGGACAGATGACTCGGGTGGCTGAGCCTGATCAGGACTAATAAAGATTGGGTTGCTATCAACCGGAGCAGGAACCAGTGATTGAAACGCAGCTGAAGAAACCTGGAATTTAAAAAAAAAAAAGCATACAATCCAATCTTGCATAAAGTACAAGCTGTTCTTAGTGCTGTCTGTATTAGTTGTTTACTAAATCCACATGTATCCCTTCCAAGAGTAATTTATACACATATTTGCTAGCTTCTGCAAATGTATAATTTACAAGCATTTCCAAGAAAAGTGGCTTTATAATAAGAGAAAGAGAAAACGCTCCAAACAAACTGTCCAAGGGCGTGCCTTCACTGGAAGGGTTAGCTTGCAGCACATTTAGTTAGTAAATTTGAGTAAAGCAACTTGAATCTATTAATGCAAGCTATCTGTTACAAGTTGAGTGTGAACATAATGCAAAACACCACTCTAACACAGTGACTGGGTCACCAGTTGATGAGTTTTGGTCACTCAACATGCTGTATCAATACTGTTCGAGTGTCAGCCAGCACTCAACCTTCAACCCATCCACCTGAGAGGTCAGCTACCTTGGGTTTAATGCTCCACTTAACTGGAGATAGAGATTTTTGTCTGTGGATAGGAGTCTGGTTAAGGGGAAAATTCAAAATATAGCTTGAGTTCAAACTGAACTGCAGACTGAAGGCAAATTATTGTTACCTTAAAAAAAAGAAAGAAAAGAAAAAAGTACCGACATAAAACATTGTACTAAACATTTACCTCATTATCATCTACAAATGAAAAAGTTTCTGCCAGGATTTGCATGCAGTCATCAAAAGACAAGGCATCTGCTTCTGATTTTGAAGTACGTGTATTCTGGATAGGAACATTATGAAAAAGCGTATTAGCTTATTTTTAAATGACTAAAGATCTTCAACTACAGCAAATACAGACTAAACGTTAGTGTTAACCATTAGTTTTACCATTTCTTTTTATTCATGAAAACAGTGTACACACACACACAAACACCTCCCCCCCTACCCCGGTATAAAAGAAAAATACTGCTTTTTTACCTGTGAAAAACTGGTTGGCGCTCTAGTATTTTCTGACTTAATGTGCTGCGTTGGCTGAACGGGAACAAATTCACCTGTTTCTTCATCTAACTGCAACTGAGCCAGTAGTGCTTTTTCTTGCTCTTTCTGAAGCTGTTCTTGTCTCTCCTTTTCTAGTTTCTTTTGCTTTTCAAGTTCATATTCTTTCTTTCGTTGACTTAAATCAAAGACTTCACGTCTTGCCCCAAGATCTATATCTTGCCTCCAAAGGATGTCAATCAAGTTCATGTCCTATCATTGAAATAAATTAGTTTTAAAAGGCAGCCTGCACCATAGCAAAACTCATTTAAAACAACATATCAGGACAATTCTAAACAGGTAAACTCATGTCATTGAAGTGTGTTAATTTAATCCTACCAAATTACTTAAGCAAAACATGGTTCTAAAATACCTTAATCTTTTGTATTAATTACATGCACAGACTGGTTTCTTATTGTTGCAAACATTCTCACTGTCTGTCACACACGCACACAGAGAAATATTTCCTCATAAGGAGTATATCAATAAATCAGCACAGTACAGCTGGAATGGTTAAGAATGCAGTTTGGGTAACATGATTACACACCAACCAGCCAAAAGAGCAGAAGCAACTAATTCCTTCCTAAATTAGCTATTAGAAAACATGAAGATAAAAGGAGACATTAAGAGATCTATGATTTACTTAAAAAATGTTTTCCTCAGGAAAAGAAAGGCACAGGAGTGAAAAGCGTGAGAATGAAAAAAATGAAAAAAAGGTTGCACTAATTTTACAAGAATATGCAATTGGGCAAATTATTTTTGTATACTAACAGAACATTTTCAAGATGACTACAGATACACTGCAAAATGCAGAGTAAAGAAAATAACTATTTCTATTCATTATGGAATAAAATTTTAAAAGATTTGTTACTTCATGCTAGTAAAAATGAATATTACTTACAAAATTTGGGCAAAACCCAGTTTAGAGAGAGACCACTATACACAGGGAAAGATGCAATAAATAAAAAAAAAAAACAACTGTTTGTAATTTAGCCTTAGATTAACTATGTAAGAAGCATCCCCAACCTGGATTTTTATAATTCATGGGTGTCAAATTTTGCATTATGGCTCTTCACAGGTAGCTAGCTATATAGAACTATGAGATTGCAAATTAAATATGCATGGCAATATCTGATTTCCAGAGTGTAACTCTATCAGATCAAAGGATACAACTGAAGTTCCACTATTCAGAAAAAGCTATTTGGTTAGCAGATTTTGTTTGGTTACATTTTCCCTTTTTAGTTAATGAAAACTACATAAATATTTATTTTTCAAGGGTTTAAGCATTCCACATTTTAAAGGTCAAAACTTTGGGTATTTTCTAGAATAAACAGTCTAAAATCTTAACACAACCAAGCATTACATTAATTGAGATGCTAGAACATTTAAGATATGAGATGCTTGTATTTGTAATACAGATATATTTTAAGAGTCTGCACGTATGTTTCAGATGGAATTTCATTTTTCCCCACAAACTACATATGTAAACAGACTAAATGTTTAGCCCTAGGCATCTGCACTGTTTTCACGTGCCAGCCTTTATGGAATCAAATTGAAATTGCTTCAGTTCAGACAGCAATCCCAAACCTAATATAGTTTGCCTTGCCACAACAGGACACCAAAACTTCAAACTATCTTCAGATTGAGGAGCACATTAATGTAAACATAGATCAAACCTCCCTTCCAAAAATAAGACTACTTTTCTATCAACTCCATGGCCAAAGGCATGTGCACCTATTTTCAGATACAAATCAGTTCAGTAGTCTAATCTACCGTTGATATTTCCTTGTTTTTACTTTATTGTCCACTGTTTCAGTTTTATCAATCGTATCATCATATACTAGATTCTGTTTTAACATTGTTTAACCCGATAGAATGTATAATCTTAATATATTTTACTATTTAGCAAAAATAGTAAAATATATCAATTTTATTATGTTTGTTGTTCATTTTATCTTCACAAAAGCTGTAAATTACTACTACTTAGGAACAGAAATAATTATTGCTACTAGTTATTTTAAAACTGATTCGGCAAGCTAGTTAGTATTTCCTCATGCTTTACAGCTTGTGCAAACTACAGCTTGTATAGTTTTAAATCTAAGGCATATTTAATATACCTTGCTGTAAGAGACCAAATCCTGCTTTAATGGCCAGCAATGAA
Source organism: Gavialis gangeticus (assembly GCF_001723915.1). Taxonomy (NCBI): domain Eukaryota; kingdom Metazoa; phylum Chordata; order Crocodylia; family Gavialidae; genus Gavialis; species Gavialis gangeticus. The sequence goes on from NW_017729031.1 coordinate 59,751,862, forward strand.
GAAGCTGAAATAATTACAGTGGATGCCCAATATACTGTTTGGTCTTTCCAGATTGGCAGAGTAAAATGAACTCATTAAGTTCTGCAGTAATTGGAGATATTACAATATGGTATACCTTCATTAAGGGCCAGTAGTTTACCAGCTGCTCACTCTATTCTCCTGCAGCAGATCTGAAAATGCTTCCTAGTCTCAGAACATTTGCAATATGCTCTAGATAAAATTGCAGGATCTGGATTTTAAGGCCTATTTCTGAATTATTCACTTACAAGCACCATTACAAATTGTGACTCAAAAGATTTTTTTGTGTGTTATGTGTGAAAACAAGAATCCACAGAGCTTTTTCTCCCTAGCCAACAACTGGAATAGGAGAACTATTAATCAGTTTCAATTTAAATTATAAAAACAAAAACTGGTCGGGAGACATTTGAGGGAAAGTAGCATGCTTTTAATCTGTAGACAGATTCGGCAGAGGTATCAGCCACATTGTGTAGGCCAGTGATTCTCAACCAGGGCACTGCGGTTGAGATCCTTTCAAGACTACAGTGAGGTGTGCAAACATGATTTACCCCAGATAAACCCAGAGATTTCACATTGGAATCCATAGTGTCAAAAACAGTCTGACCTGTTCTGATCTTTGAGCTCTCTGCAACAGAACTGTTCTATTGTTTTTCTGTAGTCTTTCAAAAAATTGAAAATTAAGAACTGGCATTTCTGAGTGCCCTGAATCTATACAAATTGGGAACTACTGGGTTAGCCTTTTATAGTCAATATAAGGAGTCATGGAATGGATCAATCATTGGATGCAAGATCCGCAAAGAAATCCCAGCTGCTTAAAACAGTGGCACAGACAATTCAGTAAGTCATTTTCTTCTGAAATAACATGAAAGGAATGCACAAGTATAGTATCAGGGGGTCTCCTACTTGCTGTCTTTTGGATAACAAGTAATGGTACTGACCCTATTAAATCCTGAATCTCATCGGAAGTTCTCACAAAATGCGAGTTAGTACATAGGTCCTGAATACGTTCTAATCGGTTATGCTGCCCATCTGACTTCTCTCTATTCAAAACTGATGTATAGTGTTCTAAGTTTTGCTAAACAGTTGCTGTGTTTCATTTTGTAAGTGGTTTCTTGTCAGGGGTACATCAATATATATACAGAATACCTATTCTGAAAAAACCTAGACACTTGGGGAGATAAAATTAATTCTGTTTGTATGGCTGATAAAAGGGAATAGGGATTATTTGGTATAAAAGGTTCTATATAAAACATAACAGAGTTATCCTTCAACACTGACCAAAATTCAAGTAAATTCTGTTTTAAAAAAAAAAAAAAAAAAGGG
>NW_017729031.1:59753338-59772572 GCF_001723915.1 Gavialis gangeticus
TTTTTTTTAAAAAAAAAAAAAAAAAGGGAGGGAGTGGGGCAGGTTTTTCCACAGAAGTTATTTTAGATGTGAAGTATCTGTGCAAATTATTTAAATCCAGGCTGCCTTTAAATACTCTTATCTGTATTTTAATCCTATAAACTAATGATTTTAACATCATTGTCCCTTTCAGAAAATTGTACAAAATTCTGGACATTATTCCAAAGCCTCAGGTCACAATCAGGATAGCACCTGAAATAATCAAAATCTGTTTCTCAGTGATTCGGTACAACCTACAGGTGACAGGTTAGGAAGGGTTGAAAACTGCATTACAATTTAAAGCAAAGAAAATCTAAATCCACACATTTCCGCACATTTTCCTCCAAAAGGTTAAGTGTTCCATCAACTTTACACACAGAAGTATACGTTTGTCATACATTCACTTGTTACACTACATTTATTATAAAAAGTAATGATGTGTTTTGTTTTTGTGCAAGTTATTCTTTAAAAATTAAGTATTTTAACATCTGTCTGGATGAAAGATTTTTTGCACATTTATAAAACATGTTAGAGCCAAGACGTTTCGTGTAAAAGTGCAGAAAAGAACAAGAGGTGCACACTAATGTCCAAACTAAATTAAGAATACTACACACCATCTAAATTATTTAAATCCATACCTGTCACTCCTGCATTTCAGAGCCCTGCTTATCACTTCCTCAACCTAAAGGGTATTTACTGGAAGGGATCTCATGGTTTATCATGTGATTTACTTCACAAGTAGCTTCTTATTCTTTCCTTGGTTGCGTAAGCTCTTGCATCACAGCTAAGGAAATTATTATGTTAGCAATAGCTAAAAGGAGACATGACCTAAGGATGCAAGGTCTTCTCAGCATAGGGTAAATAGTCTGTTAATTGCACTTGTTTTTACTTAAAAATATTTAACTTGTTTAGGCTAAAGGCTCAATCTTGCCCCCATTAACATTAAGGGGAAAACTCCTCTGTATTTCAAGGGTTCAAGATTGGACCTAAAGCATCAAAAATTGTAATTTTACATTGCCAAAATATCTTCTAAAGGAAAAATACTAGGGATAACTATTCAGTGTGCTACATCCCATCATATGCTGTAGTCCAAGAATTTTATACTTCCAGGGTAATTACTTAGCACCTTTGAAAATCAGAACAACAATGATTTTTGGCATTTTCTTTACATTTCTGTAAATGCAGGGAGAACCACTATTCGAAGTTGCTTTCTTTCCCATGCCCTATGCAGCAAATGGTACCTCACGCTGACTTTTGTTCATTTAGTGATATGTTGTTCCAGTCTGTTCCAAACCATACAACTACCTTCGTTTGGACTTATAAAGGCAGTTTTAATAAGATAAACATAAATGTTAAACAATTCACATTAAGCCACCATCTGGCCCCCAATGAAAATTTTCATGTTTTAGATTTACATATCAGCATTTGCCATCTGGGTAGTCTGTTACACATTTAATGTGAAACTCTGACTGCATTGTAAAGTTTGACGATTAACTCTTATTGTTCTTAAGCAAACATATTTGCAGAGGGTAAACAAAGGGGAGAGACCCTATATTCATATTCATGTTATTTTCATGGATTTATTTACACAGAGTGGATTTTCAAATTCTGGTGGTTTTTAAAAACTTTTTAAATCACTTATTTTGGCTTTTTTTCTTTTTTCTTTTTTTTTTGAGAAGACATTTACAGGTAGAGAAAGGCGCATCCGATGACACAAGTGCCACTGAGGAAAACAATTTAATATCTGAAACAGGATTTTCAAACAAACGGTTATACAATTAGTAACCAATCTCTTATGATAGAGCACATTGACCTTTATTTTTAAAACTGTTCTGAGTGATGAAGAACTCTATTTGAACTAAAAATGGAGAATGTAAATGGAAAGTTAACGGAAACTGATTATCAAAGAATTATGGCATGTAATTTAAAGGAGAGAAAATTTCATACCCACAAATAAATAAAATGCAAAGCCATAGATGAAGGCTGGGACAACAGGTTATGGAACATACAGAGAGAGGTGGTGCTAAGCTGGAAAACGAGACCACAAGGACAGGGAAATACAGCACTACCACTGCTTATTAACAGGGAGGATGTCAGAAAAACATCCCATGAATCATTAGCTGTTTCTCACTAAGTGACTGGAACAGACAGGGAATATCTAGAGCCATGCTTTTTTTCAGGGAGAGGGGAAGGAAGAGAGCAGTCTCCAGGCCAGTATTGGTTCTTCAACATTAAACAGGCAGAGGTGCAGTGCAGAGGAGCCAACTGAAGAAGGAGAAGCAGCTGGAAGTTTTCTGCACAACTGGTAAAGGAAAGGAGCGAGCTGCGGTTGAGCTCAATAGCTGTCATGGTTGATCTTGTTTTGGAGGTACAGAATCAGTGTTGTCAGCTTACATGATTTTATCATGAGCCTCATTATATTTAGTGTTTTAGGTTTTGTTTGGTTTTTAAGGCCCAGATTCTGAAATTCAATAAAAGCTGAGATTTCATTTAATTATTTCTAAAAGATAATCTTTGAAACCTCAGGGCCACAGAAGAAAGCTTGAAAATATGATCCCAACAAACCCCAAAGCCTCAAAAGGCAAATACAATAAGCCCGATATTTATTACTACTTAAAATATATGGGGTTGGGACTCCTGACTCACGATGTTTAAATAGTTGGGGGTGGCAATATCAGGGTGGTAATGAACAAAAATGCTAAATTCCCTGGGAAGTGGGAAGAATTCTTCTGGACAAAATTATTTGATAGAGGGGCACAATTAACTGGGGAAAATAATTAATGAATTAATGAAATTAATGAAAAGACAGGTAGCAAAAGCAGGTTACTGTGGAAGAATAAAGATTAATAGTTATATATAGAAGCCCAGATTGGACAGTGAAGAAAGTTGCCATCCATACCATGTGAGTAGAGCAAGCTCTGATTTGTAAATGGTGGTGAGCCCAAAGCCCTAACCCAGTCCTCTCATGACGGAGCTGTCTGCTGAACCACATTTTGTTTTACCACATCAAGCAAAGTGAGCATATATCATAACTGGGTTGGCACACTGAGGGTTCCTCCTTCTGATTTTTTCCTTGAAGCTGAATCCACAACTTGTTCATTACCAGCATTGACTCCTTGTTTCTTATCTATTTCTTCTTGCCACAGCAGTGCCTGTCTCTGCCTCCACCTTCCCTCAAAATGTAATTTAAGTATAGGGGTTTCAATAATACACGAGGAGGGGTCCCATGGTCCTTAAATGAGCCCCAGAGTTAAATAAAATGTTTCGTGTTAGGTGTTTTAAGTTCCACTCTGTTCAGGTGGATGCTTCAGCAGTACATATTGACCACAGATCCCAGTACATTCCTCAGCCTTAATCTAGACCTTGGGGTGCCCTCGGGACCTTTCAAGGGTGCCATAAGGTGGCATACTGTTCCTACTGTTAGCAATCATGCAAACATGTTTCACAAGATAAACCCAAAGATTCTGGACTGCTATGGTCTTTTCTGAGTTCTTTGCAACAGAAGAATTGCTCTCATTTTTCTGTAGTCAAAAAAGGAGTGAAAACTAAGAGAAGGTATTTTCTGAGGGATGCTTTAGACTCAAAGCACCCATCAATAGTCTTTCAAGGGGTGCTTGAAGTCTAGAAAGGTTGAGAATCACTGATATAGACATCTGCACCAAACAATTCCTAAAATGGAGGTCTCCATGTATGTGCCACATCCAGCTGAATACTGGGACAAAAAAAAAATTCCACAGCCAATTTACAATGTGTCTAAATATGTGCTCTAGCTTGCACTTGGTAAGGTAGATATAGTGCAGTGGATTGAGTCTAATCATCACAGACATTCCTAGTACTCCATAGCTACTACCGCAGGCATTTGAACAAAAAAGGTCTTCCTAATTCCTTGGCCAAAAAACATAGGCTTATACTGTTTGCCGAGGTATAAATACCACATTCCACAGAACGTAGCTCTTGTTATACCCCCGTGGGCTCTCTTATAAATGCACAGTTTCCACTATGTTCTATTATAAATAAACATGTTACCTGGATAACTATTTGTCTGGATTAGACTGAATTCTTATCTTGGGGCTATTCTAAGAATGCAGGGGAGAGAGAAAGAGATACCAATTGGCTGGTGAAATTAGTTTGACTCTGAATTAAATATTCCACTCAAATCCTCGATCAGTATTGCCATTCTAAAACCATCAGACTTTGAAAAGTTGATGTATTTTATCTGAAACTAATATTCTGGGACAAGTCAAGTTATGACTAATCACAACACACATCCTTCTCATCCAATTCAACAGTCAAAAAAAAGTCAAAGGCCTAGCTCAAGCCCACATGGCCCTCCAACCTGGTATGGCTAAGGCTAGCATCACATCTGACAACTTCAGAATTTCCAGCCCAAATGGCCAGGTACCCATTTACAGCTGTGTCAGCTAGGGCAGCCTTTAGCAAAAGTACAAAGCAAGGCATGAACCTACAGTTCTGGACACTAACTGCTCTGTAAATCAGACACTAGTTTGGAGGTGTCAGTCATACCCTGGAATAGGGAGAAATCTAGAGCTGCTATATCTGTAAGACAACACAAGAACTAGTGACAAGACATATTTCACGTGCACCTCAGAAAGGAGGAAGGTCAGATTTGGAACTTCCCATGGGCAGTTGCTCCCACAGTGGGCAGCAGGCACCAGGCTTGGAGGCATTGTAATACCAGGCCAAGGCATGAAGCAGCTGGAGCAAGTTCTGAGGCCCTCTCCCAGCACCATTTTTTTTTTTAAAGGTGGTAGAATCTCCATCCTTGGAAGTTTAAGGCAAGACTCAACAAAGCCCTGGTCGGAATGATCTAACTGGAGGTGGTTCTGCTTTGAGCAAGGGGGTGTTAAACTAGATGACCTCCTGGGGTCCCTTCCAACTCTAATCTCCTATGATTTACATAAAAAATTTAAAGATGTGTGGGAGACCATGACTACCATTCCAAGGTGACAGAACAAACTTGATACACTGTCCCAATTTCATTTGTGCTTTAGTAGTTTCAAACACCTAATGCCAATAGTAGTCAATAACGAGTGACATCACAAGAAGGCAGCAAGAAGGAATAAAAGGGATATAAAAAGCATTTCCATCTCTTTTGCTTGTTTACATTTTCACACAGCACTATGATGTGGTCATCCTCCTTTTTGTTTTCAGAATAGATATAGGTTCTCTACCTCAATGCCACTCTTTAAAAATGGCCTGCGTGCCACAAGCCAAATACACTGTCTCATTTTCACTTGCTAGGATATAACAGCAGGGGCAGCATTACTCTTCTCTATAGCTGTCAGCCTCAGAGTTACATATTTCTTTAAAAGTATATTTCTTCTCCAAGTACTGCATTTCCCAAGGATGACATCAGAACTGAACAAAGGTGGCACATGCAATTGATACATGCAAGAGATTTAGGCCATGTGCAAACATTGTCTCTACTAGGAGAGTTGCTTTTCTCCCAGTAGAAACCAGGAATGTACAGATGTTCAAGATTTCTTCCACACCAAAAATGGCTGCTCCAGGAAAAAAATAACCCCAGAACAACCAGAGCTAAATGACACCCAGGAGTTTCTCCCAAGAGACCCAACTTCTGTGCATACACCTTCTGAGAGAAGCTATAGCATAGTCCTCTAGTTTCACAGCATGCTTTTCTCCCTTCCACCCCCACCCCCCGATGAGTCCAAGAAAACAGTGCGTCACTCAGACTGGACTCTACTGCTCCAGCCAAGGAGGGAACCCCTTCACAATCTCCATATTGTGCTGCAGGGAGACTGGCTGACCTAGATTGCGTCACAGGCTATCAGAGCTGTCCTGTGTACGACTCATGTGTCACCAGGCAGGCTGGAGAGCTTATACAACATGCCAAGATGCGTGTACAGGGGTCCCCTGGCTACACAATTGCTTGGCATTTGAATATCTGTTTGAGATCTCTGTGTAAGTTTTTCTACTAGGAAAAAAAACCCCCAGGAGAATTCTCCTGGATCATTTGAACATGTGTACCATAGCCTTCAAAGGTTGTAGATCTTTTTTCTAAGTGATTGCTTATTATTTACCTGTGATTGTTCCAATCCAATACAAGTACATTTTGTTCAGTTCAGAGAATATGCATCTTAGAGCAGTTTTCAAATAGACTGTTTGAGGCCTAAAATAAGACTAAGAATGTCCATGAACACAGCCAAGTGACAATGTTATTGTTGTTCCCATTTCCGTACCCTGAAGAATGCTGACAGTCCCATGCAATTTCTTTTCCTTAAAAAGTAGCTGAGTTTTCAAAAGTTAGTTCCTAGTATTCGTGGCCAGAACTGTATCAGGAATGCTGTATATTAACCCAAAACATGGTTGCAATTATCTCGCAGCTTGTTGGGCCCTTAGATCACCTGACATCCCAGGTTACTTTCTGGACTACAAATATCCAAAGCAGTCTTGTGCATTTTCAGTCCTCTGGCCAGGAAGTAGGAATCATGGTTCCATTTTAAATATTGGTAATATTGCTTATACCGATTAATCTGAACTTCATTACACTGCAGCCTATTTGAACAGCATGCAAATATTATCCAGTAGCCCAAAAGTTTATTTCTGGTCTCAGTTAGTATATTAATACCATTTCCAAACTCACTATATAAACACAGACAGAGACCAGCCTTCCTTCAGTCAAATGTGTGAATGTGTATGTATATGTATAATTGTATGCATTAAATGAAATACATATGTACATATGTATTTCATATGTATATATTTCAGATTACAGTTTAAAATCTAAACTAAGTTCAGAATCCCTCTATCAGCTCAGTAGATAGATTTTTTATTTCTGTGCTATTTCTCTTTCACTGGCACTATTACAAAATGATTAAATCAACTGGCTTACAGAACAAATGTGACACAGTTACAATAAGTTATACAAGCTGCATGATGAAATTGGGAGACTCAGGCAAAAAAGCTTTGATCATTTCATTAAATAGTGGGTTGGGCCTTATGTTAGTTTTCACATGTTGATATCATAAGAATCTGCTCTGCTGCAACAGCAAATGAACTCAGCATATCTACTGTGGCTTGCTTTTGTAACTGCTCTCTAATCACCACCCACTGTACATGCCTAACTCCATTCTGACAGGTATTAATATAGCAGCCATCTCACCGGGAGACCTACTTTACTTTAGGAAACTTGGCATTATGTGTTTTTCAATCAAGCTAAATTCAATGCGAGTCTACGTCATATTCAGGTCAATACTGCTGACTGTATTTGCATAAATTTATCTTGGGTACATAAAAAGCAAGATTTAGAATTAAACAAATAATATAAAATCCAAACACAAGTCCAGCAGTTTCTAAAACACTGCTGCCATCTCAACCCTACAGTTACTAAGAAAAATCTGTTTGCATGTCAATCTCATTTTACATATGGAATCTACCTTACTTGGAAAATAGTTATTTGTTAAAATGAATTCCTTTAGCTATTTTAGTCAAGCACACATTGTGTGTGGACATTGCCACAGGCTACTGATCAGTTTATCTAGGGGCATAAAACTCCTTTTCACTTAACAATTGAAACAAAAAACCTTCAGAGTTTGTATCCTACATTTATTACATTAAAACACAACATAAATAGAACACTACGTTGGGACAGAATTAGGTAGGTAAGATTTCCACAGATGTGCATTACAACACTCTCTATACATCATGAGTAAAAATGAACAGTTCCCAACATCCCAGGAAACAGTATTTTTTCCTGATGGCTGTCGTATTGGTACTCCAAAATCTCAAGTTCCATTAAAAAGAAATTCTCTAACCCTCATCATAAAACAACCAACAAAACATGAAACCAATGTAACTGCTGCATGGTTGTTACTGTGCATGGTCAAACATCCTGAAACAAACAACACTAAGAGAAGTGAGAAGTGTTGCCAAATTGGGAGTGCCATATGAACTCTAAAGGGAGTACCACCCCTAATTTTTTATCTAGTCTTATCCCTGCTTTAGACACTGTTTCCCAATTCATCTATTTCCATAACCTCACAGCCATGTGTAGCATTTTGTAATACTTTTCATATGCTATCACTCATTGATACTTAAATTTGATGATACCCATATATAGTACATCTTCCTTTCAACAAGCAGCCTGGCTTTCTTTAGGTGCAATTCAGGGAAGAGTCAATATGCTACACATTTAGTTCATTGGCATAAGTGGAAACAGAGTAACAATTTAAAGAACAGAGCTACCTTTGGAAGTGAACAATGTTTCCTTACTCTGTAGCAATGTTCTTAGATTCAAATCCATTAAAGAATTCAAGATTTGGATAAAGTTTAGAAGTACCCCCTTGGACCTGGACTTTCCAGTGACTATCAGCAACTATGAATAAAATCAGATCAATACACCTTTCCTATTCCCAAGACCTAGACTGTTTCCAAATGTTTCATAAGAAGTCCATACTGGGAAAAAAAAGATATTTTAGGAAAGACTTTAAACCTATGTCACTTCAATGCAGAGTCTGTTAAACATTTACCTTTATTAAATAAATTGGATCTTTTATCTTGGCAGAAGCCAACTGAACATGTATATTCCACATATTTACTCAACAAATATGTTAAAGGTAATCTGCACTTTGTTAAGCTACAACCTTCGACACATGCTGCTTGAGTGCCCCAAACAAACAGTGTAAGAGGGCATTTCAGTATTTTTTAAATATTTTGAGTGCTGCAGAGTGTTATCTCCCACAACCAGCAGCTCTAGTTCGATAAGATGTTCCAGTGTGCTTTCTGCAAGGGAGAATGTTGAACATTGATAAAGAATACAGGTTGCCTATAGGATTAAAGCAGCCTGTTTTTAATTCCTCTTGTCCACTCCTCTCCAATACAGAATTATGTAGATGTATAAGTATTCAGTATTATGTTTTATTGTCTAGGACAGGAGTGGCATATCTTCTTTTGCTCTAGAGCAGTGGTTCTCAACCTTTCTGGATTCAAGCCACCCCTCATTAGAATCAAGACATGCCTTGGAAATAGCAGCTTTATCTTTTCACTCATTTTTTTGACTACAGAAAAATAATTAAGTATGCTTTTCTGTTGCAAAGAACTCAAAAAGACCCAAAATAGTCAGAATGCTTTTGGCACCATGAATTCCATTTGAAATCTCCAGGTTTATCTTGTGAATCATGTTTGCAGACCCATCAGTACTGATATTGTATGGAACCCCACAACACCATTGAAAGAATGTCAAAGCACTCCAGGATGCCACAGCACATAGTTAGTAATCAACCACTGCTCTAGGATGTAAGGAAATGGCATGTGCCAGTAGAATAAAGTTTATCCTCTCATCTTAGAACCCTAGCTCATTTTAGATATCTTTTCCCCTCCACACCTATGAGAACAACATCCTGTGGTTCAGGGGCATTAGATGGGAGCCCCCTCAGTAACCCCTCAGAAAAAGAGCTATTATTTCCCCGAGTGGGTCAAATTCGCTGACATGATAGTAATCACATTGAGGAAAGAATTTGGACTGGTGAATCAAGGCAGTATAAGAGAATTACCTTCAGATTCAATGCTCAAAGTTCTTATTTACTCAGCCTGTTCCCTTCCTTTCTCCCATTACTCTGTCCACCTCTTTCCTTCTCTATTGTTTAACAGAAAGATTGTACTTCAGACTTCTTACCTCCTGTACGTGATATTATACAACCAGAGTTTGAGGTGAACCTCAGGAAGACTCATACTGTACCATTACTGCAAGAACAATAGTGATAGGAAAGACAATGTAAAAAAAGCATACACTGGGGGTAGAGAGAGGCACAAAAAGAAGGGGAAGAAAAAGATTCTTGCTCTTCCCACTCCCTAAAGGGTGTGGTGTCACACCAACAGGACAATGCATGCTAGGCCATATCATTCAACAGTTCAAGGGCAGCAACGTGTTGATGTACAAAACAGAAAGCAAGCAAGCAGAAAGTAAGCACAGCCATACAGAATATCCATTGACATATTATACTTCGTTTTCTGAATGCTCCAAATTTTAGCAGCAGTCTGCTAAAAAAACTCCTATTTTGCACTGATTTTCCAGTGAGATACTATGGTAGATGGCATAAAGGTAACAGTTTCTCAGTTAAAGGCAGTAGTTGTTTGTTACAGGATTATTACACCTAGCACAGTGTCCAGTGAAAAAAGGGAAAGCAAGGACGATCCCAAGATCTAATCCTGACTCACTGGAGAACTCAGTTGGCTTCCTTGTACTTCAATAAACAGTTGGAAAGTTAAATTAAAAAAATCATACTAGCCAAACTTTTCTAAATAGCACAGGAAATTGACATAATAAAAGATGCAGATGTTCTTAAAAGTATATTTCCTTTTAAAGATTTTAAAGTAAACCTCCACTCAAAAAGTTAAATTGTAGGTGTGTTTATACTATCATCACATTTCATAAGGATTTTTCATGGCCCCAGCCATAACACAGACAATTTATTAAACATTTATTTTAGAGGATAATTTTAACTTGTACTCAAAAGTATTCTGTTTCTGATGTATGTAGAACAGAGATTTACAAATAATCGGAACCATCTTTAAGGATTTGTTACATATTTATCAACAAGCTAGTTGCTTAAATGTTCCACTTCTTTTTTTCAAAATCAGTAAAAGGAAAGTTGAGGGATGTTTAGGGACATCCAGAATGGCTAACAAGTGAGCAAGGATTCCCAAGAATAGACTGGAACTCTTAATGCATCAGATGGCATGGGGCCAGATCTTCACCTTTGCAAAACTCAGTAATCTAAAGTTTAATCCTAAACTGAACTGGAGATAATTATGAAGAATAAGAGAAAAGCTGTTGCTGTAGGAATACTCCTTTCTGTCAAAATGCTTGCTCTTGTATTAGTATGATGCATTTAAACATGCTGCGACTTTCTACAGTCAAGGTTTCCAGGACAAACATCAAAGGAAAAGTGGAAGACCCAGCTGTCAGAAGTTTTTAAGGCACAGAATTTCCTGATCAACACAAAGCAAACCAACCAACAACAACAAAAAACGAGGGGGGTTTTCAGAATTAAAAACAAAATCTAATTAGAATGTGGTAAAGAAGTTCTTAGAATGTGGCCTTAAGCATCCTAAAGATATTTTTTTTTTGAGTTTAAAGAAATACTATCATGATAATTCATAATATACATTTTAATATAATCAGGTGAACATATTTCTGCTTTAAATTGTATTTAGCTAGGTGACAACACCTGAAGTTGGAAATCTAGATCTCTATATAATCTCTAGTGCAGAGGTTCTCAAACTGTGGTCCGTGGACCACCACTGGTCCGCCAACTCCATCCAGGTGGTCCGCAGAAAGGTTGCAGAACAAATCAAGAATATCTGTACTTGTAAGGTAAGACTATATTAAAATATGAGTTGTATGCTTTGCTTTGTAGAACCAAAAAAAATTTAAAGTTGTCCGCTGAGACCCTCAGCAATTTTCAAGTGGGCCATGAAAAAAAAAAGTTTGAGAACCATTGCTGTAGTGCATAACCAGTCCTCTGTGAATTACTGTTGCATAAGAAATTCTGTGCAGACTACTGCATAAACAGTTATTTGCCTCAAAGATGTTACAAGTACCAATAATCCCCTGTAAATTCTTAATATTTAAGTTCTTTGAATCCAGGAATTTGGAAGATCTGAAGTCAGAGATGTCTGGCTCAAGCCCTTGCCTTTAAAGGATGTTGGCATCTCAAGCATGGACTTCATAATATAAGTTTAAGAAGTGTGTCCCACATACAATTTCAAAAAGTTCACAGAAGATCAAACCACTTTAAATGCAATATTTGCTGTAAGGCAATGTAAATCCACCTTTGCTATTGCCTCTGGGTCTGAGTTGACCTACATACCACACAGTGGGCACGTCCACACGCTCAATAATGTGCCATAATTGTAGCGCATTAAGTTTAAGTACCCGTAATTTCAGGTACTTAAACTTAACGCACCATAATCAGTGCTACTGTGCACTAGCACTGGCACACACTTTTTTTGTGATGCTAATACTGTGCATTAGCGCATTAACACAGGTTTTGCCTGCCACACTAATGCACAGTATTAATGTCTACTGCACTTGTAGCATCTCATGTAGATGTTCCCAGTACATGCCAGACTGGTCTGACATGCAAGACCCAAGATGCACATCACATACAATGCCCACTCCAGCTAGTTTAGCATCTGTACCTCATATGGCACCTATTCCAGCTGGTCCTAAAGTGGGTGCCACATTTTGCTGGATTGAGCATGTGTGGGAGATGGGTCTGTGGACCCAATCTGGCCTGTAGGTCAGCCCCATGCCACTCATCCAGCTCACTAGGCCAGAGAAATTTTAAACCCCTGCTGTAAGGAAATCAAATGCCCCATTATCCACCAAACACACTTATCAGTGACAAGGGAACAATGAAGAAAATGAAAGCACATGTAACAGCAGTGGACATGTTAGTTTACCTGCTTCATTACCATGGAGTGCATAGACTCAATGGTACCAACCTCCAACCTCTCTCTAAAGTTTCTGAAATCTACTTGCCCAAGTTCAAGTTTTCCAGAAGGCTGCCACCTACATAAACTAAGCCTCATCTGTCTATAGATGATGCACATATTTTGTCACCAGCAATACTACTAGCTAGCTCCAGGCAGAAGTTAGGACATTTGTTAATATCTAAGACAAAAAAGGGTAATATAATTGCATCTAATCTAAGACAGAATACCTGGTTTTATCACAGAATATCCAAGTACCTTGCCCAGTGGAGTAACACTCATTCTGGGAAACAATTCCAAAAGAAGGAGCAAGAAAGACTGAAGAACCAGAATAAAATATGGGATGTCAGTACCAGCTACAGGGCAAGCAGAAGTGCTCAATTAAGTTGAGGAACTTAATTATTTTCTGAACATAACACTTCAAATATGTCAATTCCAGTGGTAAAGTAACTGCTCCATTCCAAGTCAGCAGTAAGGATGAAAGCACCAACTTTAGCTGTAAGAATTAAAAAAAACTCCAACAGCAGCAGAAATTTTGTATCTTAAGCTTCTATGCATGAATAGCCTGCATAGGGTAAGTAGTCAGTAACTTCATTTACTCATACATAACAACTTTAACCAAGTTATGCAAAGGCTTACTTTAAAAGCATTATAATGAGATATTAATCTGAAATGCAGCAAAGGGGTAAGATTTCAATTAGAAAATTTGTTAAAGTATCTTATCAACAGATTTTGTTTGAGTGTTAATCAACTTGATGCATTTGCAAAGCATGTGTTGCAAGATGCTCTCAAATGTGGATTGTATCATACAATATATTGAATTGTTACTGCATGTTATTAACAGCTATAAAACTTTTAACCAGCAGGGATTTCTGGTGTGTTTCTTTTTAAAGTCTAACGTTAATAAAGAAATCACTTCCTTAGAAATAATTTTCAGTTTAAATATTGGAAATTTCAGATTAATATAATATCACGATAGCAAGTGATGCATAACGTCAACACAGATTTTTTTCCTTTCCTTTCCTTCTTGAAAAGCAATAAAACTAGAAAGTCTGTCTACAAGTCTTGGTGAATGATGCCAGTCTACAAAACAAGTAAAATGTGGTTTGGACATCCCAACTCTCAATATATCACAGCAGCATTTTTTAAAATGATACATTTTGGAGAAGGTTTAATTTCAGATTTCTGTAAGGAGACATTGATAAGGCAGTTACCATATTTGTACAGAAATATTTATAAAAACTCTTTAATATTTCATTTAAACTTTACTGTATTATCACATAACCACACTGCACCAAAATCAGAAGTCTAAATTGAGATAATTTAAACCTTCAGCCAGATGTACAGTTTGTAAATTATCCAAATCTACATAATCTCTATGTTTTACTCACTGTGTCAAGCTACTACACATGAATAAATTTGTCAGAAATAAAGCAAACAACACTTTATGGAGAAGTGGCTATACAATCTTGCCATAAATAAGCTATTTTAAAATTCTATATTATGAAAGACCCTTTGTTTAACACTCCCAAAACTCCAATGCATACCATATGGTCATTTTTATTAACTGCTTTAATATAAATACAAGGCTTTAACCAAGCCATCAATACAAATAATATATCTAAACGTGCATTACATCAGCTTTTGGTTTATCAGTACTAGGCAACAAAAAGATGTCGATTGCAAAGCCTGAGCAAATATTTCAGCAAGAATTAAAAAATGATTGGAGACCTGAAACAAAAATGTTTCATAAAATGGGGGGGAAGAACCTGTACGTCTTCAAAACCATCATACATCTTTCTCCTCAATTGATTACAGCAGATTTTTCAGCAAGCAAACAACTGTATAATCTAAATACAGAGCCCTTAGAATACTAAGGTACATACTTCTACTTCTGACAAACTGTGTGCGCTGTGCTACATTTCAAACATGCACTCTTGGTTCACAGATGTGCAAGCTGAAATAAAATAACATAAAGTAGGAATGCATGCCTTCCTCTTATCTATTTTTCCTTTTAAGTATCTGTCCATTGCAAAAACAAACGAATCTAAAAGAATTAAAAACCCTGAGATAAGACTTTCATTATATAATACAATACTGAGGCATATGCAGAGTACTGTAGTCTTCTCAGAATTCAGCAAAACCCAAGCACAAATGGTTAGTTAGCTTGTTGTTACCAACATTAACGTGCAACAGTCACTGACATTACTTTTTCTGCCCATAAATCAGTCTCTAGGTAAGTAAAGAAAAATTATCTTTTCTCATTTGCACCTGATCAGTTTTTCATGTTTTACTGTAGTTTTATAGCTATATAATTCAGATTGTTCTTGTTGACTTTGTTTCTCACTGGATGATTTAATTGCTCACTTAGTAAAACAAACATGTAATAAACCTGCTAGGTTGAGCAATCCTGATCAGTATTGCAATTCTACTGTAAATTAGTCTTCCTTTGAAAATACCGAGTTTTACCAACACGTGCCAACTACTCCAATTTGTTTTTTCATTGCTATATGTAAAAAGACTTCACAAGCAAAGATGAATTGTTTTCAAAACCTGTTAAACCTGCTTATCTGTTTAGTAATCTACCCAGTGCATTATGTGACTTTAGCTAAAATTGCACTTTACAGCACTATACATGCAAACAGTATTGAAGAATTCTGACAGACCTTTCTGAAAACCTATACAGACTATAAAATAAAATGTAAAAACCCTCTAAATTAAAGTAATATCTTGCCTAAGATTGGAATGTGATGTTTTTGAGGCCAAAACAAACTTTAACTAGGTGATTAACTTTAGAGGACTTTTTGCTGGCTTTAATTCAAACACAGCAGCAAGGGATTAATATTTAATTCGTGCCAACAGGTTACTGCTTAGACTTGTGCCCTACTGATCCTCAGCCAGTTCAATTATTGTAAAAGCACGACACTTTCACAAGATGGCCTATTTTTATTCATTGGTTTAACTATATTAAAACTTAGCTATCACAATTTCAAAGCAAAATAAATTAATTAAATTAAAGGATAAGGACAGAGAAGTGCTCCATGCTCAAGTAAAAGCAAATTAAAGTTTGCCTACACTTAAAATGAAGTCAATTTTATACAAGCTTTCCATGCCACACTCATTTCAGTTGGTAAAATATACAGGTACAGGAAGATGTGTGAATGTCATAATGCATAACAATGGAAAACAGCATGTTCTCCAATTGAGCTATAATAAAGATCAAGAAACAATCTTGCTACAATGTAAATTCAATCTTTCCTAACACAACCTTTTTAAAATGTGCGTGAACTTCCAATATCATATTAAGCTTTTGGTTTCTAAGAGTCTCCCATTCCATTTCTATTATCCAAGTTCACCTCTGGATCTGGATCTGCAGACTATGGTTTTACCTGTCTTTTCTTTTATAACTTCAAGGCAGTTGGGGGCCACATGCAACAATGGTCTTGGGCTGCAGGCTGAACATCATAGGGCGCCATGCCATGGGGGCCACATGCCATGCAGGCTCCCAGGACCCCGTAGCACTTAACCCCCCCTGCCATGCAAGTGGCATGAGCCTCCTTCCATGAGCCCCATGTGGGCAATGTAAGCCTCCTCGCTCCCACTAGGGCAGTGTGAGCCCCCTTTTGCAGCTGCCACAGGGCTGGCAATCCCCCAGCCCCACCACTGCCATGCAAGCCCACTGCCCATGCAAAGCCAATGCTCCCTGCCCCTGCTGCACAGGCAGCCTTAGTTTCTCCCCACCACCTGGGCCTCCACCCATGCTGCTCTGCCCCAAAGATTCCTGCTGCTGCAGAAGCAACCAGGGGCAATGGCAGCTGGGAACCTGTGGACTGTCCTTGTGGGCTTCATGTGGGCCACAAGCCACCTGCTGGACAACCCTGCTTTAGGAACAGCACAACTCAAAGGTCTTGCAGCAATTCTGAGAAGCTTCTACAGATTCCTGAAGGACCAGCACTAATATAAAATTAGGTAATCTTCACTGGAACTCATTTTGTAATTCCAGATTAGCTATTTTAGATGAATAAATGACATTTCTTGTATCTACTTCTACATCAGTGGTTTCTCCTACAACCAGGCCATCATAATAGTGTATCTGAGAGGTATCAGAAAAGCCAGAAAGTGAAAATGTTCCCCATGCTGCTGACTATTGATTTCAAGCAGGAACACAAAAGCAGCACTGACACACAGAAAATATTCTAATTCTGATAAATCCTAATGGGAAATGACCGATCAGTAAAGGAAAACAGATTTGAAGCTATGAGAGGGCTATTCCATTGTTATTTTGGAGTAAATATTATATTTTTTGCTACTTCAAACAAGGCAAGGGATAAGGAACCAGTTATTTTTGCTATTGCAAAATTGGTGGAAAATGTACACAAACCTCCCACATAATACAATAATAATGTCCATAGTTTTTCTATGCATGTGAGATTATCCAGCTGCTCTTTGCTTTATGTTCAGTGTTCTCTTTTCCTTCCAGACTGGCATCCCTAAATTAGTCTTCAAACACGCTAGTAAGGCCAAAAGTCTTCTCTGGCTTTACATGATAAATCTGAACTTCCTAAGGCCAGATTTTCAGAGGTACTTAAAACTCACACCTCCATTTATTTCAATAGTGCTGAGAACCTACCACTATATTTACAAGGCCGAATACAGGATTGTGGCTGTTATAGATATTTACCAAAAAAGTTCTCACCACCTTGAACTGGCGGGAGCTGAAGTATTGCCAAAACTCAGTGGCAATGGCAGGGAGCAGTGTCAGACAGAGCCTGTGAGGGAGCAGGGGATGTGAGGGGGCCTGTGGCATCCCACAATGGTAGTATTTTACCACCATTTTAATGAAACCAATAACAACAGTTAGTCACATTACACTATGCTACATTTTCCAGTTGTTTAACTAAACCATTTTTCTCTGTCTCTATTTAAAAACCTCATCATGTAGACTAGAGCTTAGTCTCAAATCAATGCACTAAAACTGAGACATACAAAATTAATGACCACTACTAAAGTTTGTGTCCAAGTTCCTTAGAGTTGGTTTCCTCTTTCCTCCTCCACTTCCTGTCACATGTGTCTATTTTTTTTAGAAACAGTCTTGTTCTGATTTTGGCATCAGCCCTTCAACTCTCTCTACCAAGTTCCTCATTCAAACCAAAGGTGCAAGACCTCATTGTCAAGGGACTGACATGAGATGGGCCCTTTTCACTGAATCAAAAAAACCTCTCGTTTATTTAGTGAATGTCATACATAGCTGGCAGATAGATTGTCAGTCTTCTTCATCAGTCCTTCTCTACGTGGAAGTGATCTAGTGTGAAGATATTTGATAGAGATAAAGCTATTCATTTGGCAAGTAAAATTTAGCAGTGTTACAAGTAATTTGTTCAGTTCCTGGGTAATTTTTTTCAAGGCAATGAAGAGTATGACAGTTGCACCACTGATTGTTAAGGAAGCTTTGCTGAAGGGTGGGGATTAAAGAACTAATAAGAATTCCTCAACATAGATCCTCTAATATTAGTCAAGGCATTTTAACACTATTACTGGTCTTATTTTTGTCTTCATTGTTAACTACTGGTACATACTACAGCTTTACTCACTGTATTGGAAAGGGTACTCTTTTTCTGAACTTCCACCATGATGTTTAAAAGTCAGTGGCATGTTGAGCACATATGGACATTTTACAAAGCTACAGATGATATCCCTCACCATTACAACATTATCAAAGAAGGCCTTGGGTATTCAGACGGAGACTGTCACAAGCAGTCTTGTAATTTTCCTTTATCTTCTTTTTGAAATGTCAGTTAAAGCATATTGACACTTGCTTCAAAACATATTGACACCCCTTCCTTCACTGAACCTTTTCAACCATCAGGTGCTATTTAGTATATGAAACAAAAAATAACCAGTTTTGTCACCTTCAACAAGGTGAAAATTGTACTCTGCTAAAATGACACCAGCACCAAAGGAAACATTTCTTCTAGGAACAATGCAGGTGGCAATACTGTCACTCTCTTGTAGGGTTTCTACCAGAGGGATGCAACTTCAGGCTCTGTTTAGAACACCTGCCTGGTTCTATTCCATCCTGGGCAACTCACTATGTTCACTTTTGAAATTATATTTGTTACCTGGTCCTTAATGAAGCAAAAGTCACAAGCAGCCTGCACCAGTGTGTCCCTCCTCCAAAACATGGGTTTACAATATCTATTGGCCCCTACCTTGGGGATTGCTAGCTTCTGGAAATATTATATTATATGGAAAAAGACATTAGAATTTTCCATTTAAAAAAACCTGAGTATTAGGCTTGACTACCCTGTAAAATGTGATAATCCTTAAAAGACCTAAACACCCAAAGGGTCTTCAAGAGAAGACAGTGGCTTTGCACTCAAGCTGGGGGAAAAGGCATGAGGGATGATGCAGACAAAAGGGTATATATATAGCGGGAGGCAGAGGTGTCAAACGGATTAAAAACAGAACTAAAAAGACCTTAAATGTGTTGTGAACTGGGTAGATTTTAAGGAATTCACAGGGGAGTTGATACAATCAGAGTACACCAGGCAAATAACCTTAGCAGCAACATTTTGCAATGAAGTCATGGGATAAGGTGGGTGTCAGAAACAAGGCCAGAGGTGAGATGATTGCAGTAGTGAAGGTACGCAGAAAGAAAATGATCTGTATGGACAGAGAAAAAGGGGTGGCATTGAATTGACAGAAATAGGTCAAAAGTGGGAAAGCAGATTTGTGAAGT
>NW_017729031.1:59777572-59780683 GCF_001723915.1 Gavialis gangeticus
AGGTAGAAAAGCAGAGTCCAGAAACAACATCTAAGCCTGATCTAGCATAGGTCCTGACCCACCAAAAGAGCCTAACAAGTGCAATTTTGGAGGGGATTGAGGGGGGAAGAGTTTAGGGGCAAGGCTGTGTCATTATGATGGGCAAGGGTGATGGTGATGGACATGAGGATGCATGGGTGTACACTGTGGACATTGTAACAGGAAGGTGTAAGATATAATTGTAACTACATGCTTTGGACTATGAAAAGAGCCATAACAACCACAGGACAGTTTAAGAGAGGTACTGTGATATATATATATATATATATATATATGTATATGTATATACCAATCAGCTCTTTAGAAAGGCTTTACTATGTGTTTCTCAGGTGTAAAGTAACATATATATAGGAGTTTGTATGTGAACAGCTTGAATCACCAAGATCAGAATGAACCTAAAAGCTGAACCTAATATTTGAAATGAAAGCTTGACCCTTTTTCTTTGAGAAAAAGAAAAGGCAGTTTTACACATTCTCCAGAAGGGGGAGAAGGGCATTTTAATTAGAGCGGCTCCCAAAGAACTCCTCAGGAGCTACTCCAGTTAAAATGCCTGTGGTCTTGTGTATTCAGTATCCCACACTTCAAGCCGGTGGCAGGGGCACTTTAACTAAAGTTTATTTGACTAGCTTTACTTGAAGTGCCTTTCTGCCATTTTGAAACATGGAGACACCGAATACATGCAATACCAAGGCTGTTGAAGCATTTCAATTAGAATGTGTTGGAGCAGCCACTGGGTGCCCAAAGAGAGTTAAACACAAAAATGGAGCACAAACCAGTTTATATTCAGTTATTCACTCTACCCGTTCAATTACTGCAGCTTTCAAGAAGTAGTAAACTGACTGAAGTTCACTTCCTCCAGTTCAGGGGTGTTAAAAATGTGGACCACAGACTGGATCTGGACCACAGAGCCCCACGATCTAGCCCCTGGTGCTCCCCTGGGTCTGAGCAAGCAGGCAGGGCCTGGGATGTGTACCACATGTGGCTCCTACCCTGACCACTCTGGGACTATACCACATGGTGGGTACACATGGCATGGGTCCCAGAGCATCTGAAATGGGCGCTGTACGTGGCGCAGCCTGGCCAGGGGCCTATAGCATGAATCCCAGACTGGCCAGAGTGGGTGCTGTCCCTACATGTGCTACCTACCCTGGATGGACTGTGCGCCATGCAGTGCCTGCTCTGGGATGTGCACCATACACGATGCCTGCCCCAGCAGTCCCAGGACTGTGCTGCACGTGGCCCCTGTTCCAGCCACTCTACGACCTGCACTGGATCCCAGATCAACTGGAGCAGGCACCATGTGCAGCACAGCTACCAGTGGGTATCACGTGAGGCCATGGCATGCAGCAGAGTGCCTGCTCTGGCTAGACTGAGATCCATGCTACACACCCCCAACTGAACTGCACTGCAGGCAGCACCTGTTTTGGCTGTTCCAGGATCCACCCAGTACATAGCACAGGTCTCAGACTGGCTGGAACAGGTGCCAGATCTGGCATGTTGTGGCAGGAAGGAGGGTAGGGTGTCCATGGGCTCTATCTGGCCCACGGATTGGCCCTGTGCCACTCATCCAGCTCACAGATGCTGGATGAATTTGACACCCCTGCTCTACTTCTAGATTGTTTAGATACTTGGCATATCCTTTCATGCACTTGAAGAGGCTGGTTTTGCAGAGAGAGACTACCGTGATCTACATACATCAGAGGTAGATAAAAAAGTTGGCAAAAAAACAGCTAAAAGTCCAATTTTTACTACTGAAAACTGATGTGTGTGTTAACAGAGACCATAAGCTTCCAACCTCTCTTTCATCCTTTGTGGTCTAGAGTAGTATTTCCTGGCTTAAACATTTCAGAAAGCACTCTGAAAGGGTAAGTCCAACAACAAAGCAGCCCCAGGGAAATAACTCATTGTGCAACAGCTCAACTTGTTCCTGGCTTAGATCACTAAGGATCTCACGCTACAGAGCGGAAAGGGCCTTTCTAGGGAAACTGTGACGGCCAACTGTCAAGTTTTACTGGCAGCAAAGAAAACCTACACTAAAATAATTCACCCAAATAAGGGATAAAAAATTAAAAACCTCTCTGAAGTCTCACAGTGCCAGTTGTGTATTTTGCGCAGAGTGAATACCACAGGCTCCTGGAGGCAATTCTTTAGGGAAGCGACTCTCAGCAAGGGTGCCACAGCACCTTTGGGTGCCTCGAGGTCCCTTCACGGTTGCCACACAACATTAGCACTGTTGGGTGTGCAAATGTAATTCACAAGGTATACCCAGAGATTTCAGATAGGAATCCACAGGGTCAACAGTTTTCAGGCCTGTTGCAGCCTTGCTGAGTTCTCTGCAACACAAGAACAGCTCCATCATGTTTCTGTTGCCAAAACACAAGGGAAAAGTAAGAACTGCCACTTTCTGAAGGATACCTCGAGTCTGGCAAGGTGGTGCCGCAAGTCTAAAAGGATGAGAACAGCCACCTTAGGAGGAGCCTGGTAGTCTCTCTGACACAATGAGCTATTCTGAAAACTTCAGTCATTCATATAACATAACCAGGCTTTGGAAGCCCTGGCAGCATCTGGGAAAGCTTCTCCAGTGGGTGCTGAAGGTGGACGGAGGCCACAGTAAAAAGCAAATCTCAAAGTATGTATTTGAACACCACCACAGTCAGTGCTGTAAAGTCCCTATCGCAGCTGCCCCTGGGCAGCGCTTCCCCAAGTGGCCTCTCCACCCCCTGGCAATCTGCTGACTGATCAGGGGAGCCAGTACCCAAGGGGGCCAGAGGCCCGAAAGAGATTTTCAGGGCTCCCCTGGTCCCTGACCCCACCCTGCTACAGGCCTGTCCCTGTGCCCCGGGTTCACAAGCGCAGGCGGCCCCCACCCCGCCCTGGGGCTGTCCGGACCCCGGGGGCGGGGGCGGGGGCGGCGTCCAGCTCCGCGAAGGGCGAAAACAGGGCCGCCCTCACCGCTGCCGTGACTCAGCACTTTCCCAGCAGGGTGGGGCGGGGCTCCCTGGCTCCGCCCGGCCCCCACAGACCCCGTGACGGGGCGCTGGCCCCGCCCTGCCCCGCCCGCTCCCCCTCTCC
>NW_017729031.1:59781005-59800083 GCF_001723915.1 Gavialis gangeticus
GGAGCCGCCCGGGCTGGGCGGGGAAGGGAGGCGCGCAGTTGCTGAGGAGCCTCCGCCGGCGGGGAGCGGGCGCAGTGCTCCCGGGCCGGGCCACCCTGCGGGCGGCTCTCTGCCGCTTGTGACCGCTGAGCAGGGGCGGAGCCGGGCGGCACTTTTCCCCCAACCTCCCCTTGCATCCCCGCTCCACCTAGCGTTTAAACCCAGGGGCCTGGCAGTGGCAGCCGCCTTTCTAGCCAGGCAGCGCTGAGGGAGGCAATTAGCTTCACAGCTCATTATAATCACCCCGATTCCTTGGGGACTCCTCATTGCGCGGGTGTGAAGGGCCCTCTCCTCCGGAGGGCTCTCGCTGCTCCACCGATCCAGCCGGCTCTTGTTCCGCCAGCGGCGGCGGGGAGTGCAGCTCCTATCCCTGCAGACCGTCTTTAACTCACTTCAGCGCAGTGACATTTGTTTTTGCCTCCAGCTTCAACGGGATAATACAGCCCCAGGCCCCTTGCCTACTAGTAACGCTTCTCCTTTATTTTTGATGGGAGACAAATTGGTGTTGTTTCCCATGTGATGATGCATCTCCCTATCTGCACCCCCGCTTCAAAAGTCGAGACCTGCCCTTGTCATTAAGGTCCCTGACTGCTGTTCATTGAAGGGCAGATGGGATCTGATCTTTCATCCCAACAGCTCACACCTCCTGCCCAGGGTCTGATTTGAGTCTTGGGGGGTCTGCAAAAAAAATTGAACTAGTTCATTGGAAGGAGCAACCCCATCAAAGACTCCCCCCCAGGTTATGATTTACAGGGGGGCCCTCATCTCTTATGGGGGGGCTCAGCCCCCCAAGCTCCCCCGTAATTCACACCCTGCTTCTGACATGCTACACATACATGTCAGGAGGCAGGATTATGGGATCAGGGATTGGATCCCAACTGCACCCTATTGCCAATGCAGGGGGGAGCCTGGGATCAAACCCAGGATCAAGCTGAGTGACCATTGCACTCCCACAGCTGGGAGTACCAGTCAGCTGATAAGTACTCCCAGTCTTGGAACTCACCAGTCTTGAAGGCCTTTGGTGCACTCCTGGGGCTGGGAGCACCAATCAATTCTCCAGTGTGCTCCCAAGGCTGGAAGCACCGATCAGCTCATTGGCCTCCCAGCCCTGGAACCACACAAGCTACACATTCAATTTCAGGCATGGTGGGAACTATTATATATAATAATTTTGTGGCTCATTCCATTTTATCGCACCATTCATTGCATGAGCGTGTGGGCGAGTTACTATTTAAGACATGATTAACTGTTTAATCGCATCTTAAGTGTAATGTCTATCAGGGGCCTAAATATCCCACAGCACTTTTCAAAAGGATGGTGGCATTCATCCTGGTTTTCTAGATAATTTCCAACTGACCCAGTTACAAACTCCCTACTTTACTTCCTACTTAAATTTATTCCAGTAAGTATTCTTCATTTTTTGTTCTTTAGTATTCTCTTGTTTCAAACAGTGTGGCTGAAGAAGTTGGTGCAGTTCGGTGGTGGGTTGGTAAGTTTCTGATCTTTTGGCATGAAAGTCGCTGTAAGAATGCAAGCTGTTTTGTATTAGGTTATGAAAGGTCAAGATATTTGTCTGCAATACACATGCCTATTCTAATTGATCTAGCCATATTTCAGTTTAAAAAGCTGTTTGCTATCCAAGTGTTTCCTGGAGAGAAAGCATGGAAGTGAAGCCACGTGCTCCTGCCAGTCCACAAAGCATTGTTCTAGCTCAGGGATGTCAAACTCGTCTGGCCCAGGGGGCTGGATGAGGGGTATGGAGCTCATCTGTGGGCCAGAATGGGCCCACAAATCAGCCCCATGTGCCAGGTACCCACATGCCAGACCTGTGGGTCTGATCTGGAGTGACCCTGAATCCAGTGCGTCAAGCCAGTCAGGATCAAGTGCTGCATGCAACTCATGCCCCAGACTGACCCTGTGTGCTGCATGCACAGCAGCTCCAGCCCCCAAGCCATGTGCAGCCTATGCCAGATGCAGTGCTGCCTGTGGCATGTAGAACCCAAGCTGGATGATAGGAGTCTGTGGGCTGCATCCAGCTTGTGGGCTGTATCTTTGACACCCCTGTCCTAGTTCATGGTGCTGTTCCATGTTGCTTGTTCCTGGGTTCAGGAAACAAAGCATAAGTTTTGGATCAGTTTGGGAAACACAGATAAATTATTTCCTACAGTAAATCTTCCAAGCAACACATTTCTAATTTTTTTAAATATTTTAGCTCTGAAAAGTATTGCATACTGCATGCCTACATGTACCAGGAAAAAGAGAGACCACCTTTCACTTCACATACCTTGTACTAGTTCCAAATGAAAAGTGGAAACACGTAAGTGGAAAGATACAGGAAGTGGATTAAATAGACTGCTGGTCACACCTGGTGATACCTTGTTTTTTCATCTTTATTGGCCTGATTGATTACAGCCAGCCCCAAGTATTCAAAAAGAACAAAACAGACCTCAAAACTGTCAAATTGACTTATTTTTTAAATAAAAGAATCAATTTGTTTGTCTTTGTCTTTTGATTTTCATGCTTTTACAGTTCCCCTTTGCAAGCCCTAATCACAGGGGTCAATAACTTGATTTTTTACATAAAAAGTATAATTTTCATTTACTCACAAGACTCCAGAAGCTGGGTTTAAAAAAAAACTAAATGTGAAATGTGGCTTCGTTGAAGGTCAAAACAAAACTTGCATTGGCTTAAAGGGGGCCAGAATTTTGTGAAACATAATAAAGTTGCACAAGCTGTCCATAATTATTTTTCAGAGGTGTTGAATCCTTATGACTTTCATTGGCTTTCTACTGGGAGCTGAGCACCTCAGGATTAGTCAACAAAGAAGGAAAGTTTGAAAGCAGCCGAGAATTGAATTCTATCTGTAACATTTTACTTTGAATTACTTTTACTAACGTTCAGAATTTAGGTATCTGACAGATCCTTGGAAAGCAACCTTTTTGGCAGGCATACCACAAATTAGCTCAAACAAGTTTCTTTGGGTAGATGTAATATCTTTTATTAGACCAACTAACTAGTTGGAAGAATTGTTCTTTGCAAGTTTTTGGGCACAAATATTCTTCTTCAGGTATAGGGAAAGGTCTACAAATTAGCTCTGCACCCCCCGACTGCCTCTTCAATCCCCTTCTTTTGCCTAATCTGCTGCTTTGTTATCTGCTTATTGCCCTCTTACTGTTCCCTGCCCTGTTTGCCAGTCACCTCCCCAATCTACTATATGCTACAGATAGAGGCTGTCCATGGCACAGGTTGTCAGCCTTTGCAATAAAGGAATCATTTGGATACAATTTTTCAAATTATGGCCGGAGCCATAAAATTGAATTCCTTGGTATATGTAGAGTTAGTCATATGCTGTCAATACTATGTTATATATCTCATAGAGCAGGGTCAATGGATGATGTTAGTGTCATGGTGGGAGCACCTTGGGACAACTGAAAGGCCACAGGCTAGGTGAAAACCATTTTCTCCAGTTTCTCTGAAGGAGACTGAGGTTTAGAGAAAGCAAATACATGAAAGAAAATTATGAAGAAATCAGGTGGCTATTAGCACTGAGTATTAAAGCATAGATCCTAAGAAGCTTGAGGTCAGGTACTGGAGGAATTCACAGAGACAAAGAAATTGGGGCAGGAACAAGGTATATGCTTTTTTTAACCAAGGGGTCCTGTTTAACTGTGGGATCAGCTGAAGGAGGAGGAAATTCCTTGTACAGAAGCAAGAAAGAGACACAGAGGTTCCCTGATTTGTAGGGGAAGCTATGGTCTCTTTCAACAGTCGCTGATCTAAGCATAAGGGGAATAAGAGACTGTAAGAAAACCACAGCAGGGGAGGTGTATAGGTGTTTATTATTTTGTCTTGTTCTGCATTTTCCTGTGCTAGGTAAAGAGTAATGGACTTTGAAAAGGCACCTAACATATGTTATCTTCATTTCACAGGTTCCTGAACTGTAGTTGAAGGTCAGTTGTAAACTTTGAGTGCCCCCAAAGTTGGAGCTCTAGAAAAGGGTGTACTTAAGCGGCTGACATGTTTGGGAGCCTAGGTAAGCTAAACTATAAAGTTCCATTTCTTTTAAAAGGTAACAAGAAACCTTTGTTCAGCAAGTATGCTATACTGGCCAAGGGGAGAGGCAGTGCTGCAGCATTCTGAGACAAAGGGAAGCATAACAGTACATAGGCCTATTGTAGTTGAACCCAAATACAGCTGGTGAGTTTTCCAGCTGCGGCTCTATCAGGGTTGTGTGATGGCTGAACCACTAACCTGTAAGTTTAATCTTGCAGTCCTATACCAACATCACTAGAAGCTATGTGTGTAAAGTGATGGCAAGAATAATTTGTATTTGTGAATGTTTATGACATTTCTGACCATAACATAAATATAAGCCACCATTATGATGCTACAGTTAGTAGATCAAACAATACTCTGGCATGCATCAACCAGTGCATCTCAAGTAAAACTAAGAAAGTTATTCTGCTCTACTTGGCATTGGTGAGGCTGCAGGTGGAGTACTGGGCACTGCACTTCAAGAAGGATGTGGAGAAGCTTAAGAGAGGCCAGAGAAGAGCCACTTGTATGACT
Source organism: Gavialis gangeticus (assembly GCF_001723915.1). Taxonomy (NCBI): domain Eukaryota; kingdom Metazoa; phylum Chordata; order Crocodylia; family Gavialidae; genus Gavialis; species Gavialis gangeticus. The sequence continues at coordinate 59,785,614 of NW_017729031.1, forward strand.
GGAGGCCTGAAGAGCAAGCCATACAAGGAAAGGCTGACAGATATGGGACTGTTCAGCCTAGAAAAGAGAAGACTTTGGGGGGATTTGGTGGCAGCTTACAAATATACCAGGGTTGAGCATCAGGAGCCAGGCAAACAACTATTCACTGAAGTGCCCCGGGGGAAAACCAGGAGCAACGGTCATAAACTCCTACAAAAAGGTTTCAGACTGGATATAAGGAAAAGCTTCTTCATGGTTCATGTGACCCAACTCTGGAATAGACTCCCAGCAGCGGTGGTGCAGACACCTATCCTGGAGATCTTCAAAAGGAGACTGGATGCACACCTTGTTGGGGTTGTTTGACCCGAGCAGTCTTTCCTGCCCAGAGCAGGGGGGCTGGACCCAATGATCTCATGACGTCCCTTCCAGGCCTAAACATCTGTGAATCTGTTTTCTGGGTGCCAAAACACTAGGTGGACCAGTTAACAAATTAACTAAGATTTTAAGATTAAAAACGTTCAGCCTAGCCTTGGTTCCTATATCTAAAATTAGTAAAATAATAGGAGCCTGAACTGGGACTATGCTGTTGCAGTAAGGCACAAATATTCCTGCATGTGCAATCTTGCACTAAGGCAACCACACGACTGTTCACCTGACATGGTAGTAAGTTGGTACACATCCCCCAGCCTAGAACATTTACACTGGAACAGCGTCCTGATCTTTAACATGCCATCAGGATGCTGCCCCTGCCAAAACAGGATGTTTGGTAGCTTTACATATACCATTTGTGCATAGCATTTAGGCATTCAAAAAAAGGGCTAGGAATTTTCCAACAAGTAAATATCCCTGAATGTTAAATTTATAGTGTTCTTGGGTTTAGAAGAAGTCTATCAAAAAAAAAAAAGTCCCAGTAAACCTTTTGCTATTTTGTGTGGAACTCTAGTACCTTTAGGCTTTTTTTCATTTAGTCTCCACATCAAGACACTACTTCTTATTTTAAATAGACATTTTGTTTCCATTCCATTCCATTCTTGTTTCTGGTTGTATCATTGTGAAAAGATGAGGAAAAATTCTACCCATCTTCTTGGTATCCTTTTTTTTTTGCATTTCTCTAATATATATCAGGATAATACATTTTCTAAAGCTGTATGTAAACCCCTTGCAACCACTATAATGAAGAGCATTGCTCTGTTGGGATACAATGTGCAAACATTTATAGGGTTATGTTTTATAGGTTTGAGAGAATGGGTAGAGAAAAGAGCTCAGATTTCCTGTTTGTCTCCTAAATATTGACCATCTGAGAACATCCTCTTATATTCTGTAATAAGATTGCAAATAGATCATACATAGTATTTATATAGTGGTTTTCTTCAAAGCTCTTACATTAATTAAATAAGGACTGCTTCTAATAGGATTTTGCATCTATGTAACCCCCTTACAGAAATGCACTGTGTCAATGTAGAAAGTGGCTTGTGTTGTTGATTTAGCTTCTCTAGTTTGAAACCAGCAGACACCATTCCAGTTTAAGGTCAATTTTTTTATCTCAGGATTGTGTAGCTGTGGTAAGGAGATACTTCCAGATACTTCCGTTTAGCTTACCAGTGCAAAACTTGCCTGACTTGAACAACTAGCCTTTAACTCAGCAGTACAAGATGCCAGAATATATCTATAGGACTTATTCACAATAGTAACGCCGCTGGCTTTTGATAAACTTGGCAAAAGACCTATAACAACTTTAATGTTTCTCAGCACAAAAGCAGAGGTGGATCCAGAGAGCGGGCACTGGCACAGCTGGACCCTTTGCTTTTGACCCATAGTGCAGCAGCAGCATCTAGGGACTTTTTTAAGTTCCCAAAGCAGGTAGGAATCTACCCCTCTCAGCACCCAGTCCCTTTTCCTCCATGCTCAGTGAAACATCCTTTCTCTTCTCATGCCCCCCTACCCACCTACCACTGCTGCTTCCCTCAGATGCCCCAGGGGGTAGGGAGGGCTCCAGAGCTGCTTCTGCCCCACTCCAGCTGGGCTACAGAGGGAGCCTGCTCAGCTGGGGACAGTAGTGGTGGCAAGCGGGTTCCCCCTGCCAGTCCATCTCCCTGGGTATTTCCTACCAGGCCAGGAGCAGCAGGTGCAGGGAGGGAGAACCCACCAGCTGCTGCTGCCCTCAACTGATCCTGGCTCCCTGTACAGCTGCTCCCCATAACCCCACATGGAGCAGGGCAGGGGCAGCTGGGACAGCAGTGGCAGCGAACAAGTCTCCTTGCTCCCAGGAGGATAAGTAGAAAGGTAGGGCAAGGAATGTGGGGAGGGGATGTGCTGCTGAACACAGAGGAAAGAAAAGGGTGTCAAGAATCGTGGGGTGGAGATCCTTACCTGATTCAAGAGCCAAAAAAAGTCCTCAGTTGTTCCTGCGGTGTAGTCTGCCTGCCTGGGTGGGTACGAGTGGGAGGCTGGGTGCAGGGGATGCCACCACCCATGCAGTGCTGGTTGCTGCTTTCCCAGACCCCTTTTAAAAATCCTGGATTTGTCTATGCACAAAGGGTATGCTCCTGTCAGTTATTCTCTGATGGAGAAATTGTGTTGATTGTTATGAGGCTTATGTAACCTACACAAGTGTTTTTTAGCATTATATTGATATAGATTGATATGTTACTCTATTATTATCATCAGGCATTTTTACCTATAGTAACATCAGAAAATATAATTCCATGTTTTTCTTGTTTAATCTCACAACCTTGTCACTGAGATGTCTACAAAAAATTAACCATCCACTATTTTAAGGACCCCTTCCCTTTTATAATCTGAATATCTTAATTATGTAATTCTTTTGCTAAATATACCAACTATGTCCTTGTACCACATGGCTACCCTGCTAAGAAAGTTGACAAGGAAAACACCTGTAGTGTCATTTAATATATTAGGTATTTTAAGTAGAATGCATGTATTTCATTGCTGATGACACTTGGTGTATTTAAATTGAATATATTGAGCGTTCTTTTTATTCTGTGCCCTTGATTCCAATGGTATAATAACTTTTTTTGCTACTGGTTCTTCATCACAACTGCTTTGTTGCTGTTATGGGTTAAGTGGAAGTGCCTGTACACCATCAGGGAGGCTGCTCCAGTGTGCTGTAATTGCAGCATGTCAGAGCAGACCCAATTGAGCAAACTTAGATAAAGCACCTCTGCCTCCATTTTGAAGCACGGGGATGCTGATACACAAGACACTCTGGGCACTTTAATTAGAGAGCCGAGAGCTGCTCTAATTAAAGCGCCCTCTCTCCCTCACTCCCAGAGCACATGTGTAAATGCCCCAACTTTCTAGTTTTCCATGAGACAATACCAGTACACTTTTGGATCCAAGAATGACCCTTTTGGTAGCTGAAACCAAACTTTGTGTTGGTGATCCTAAAGCAGGCTTGTCCAACATATGGCCCACGGGCCGCCATGCGGCCCGCCAAGCCATTTTCCGTGGCCCATGGTGCTGCTACAGGAAACGAAAGTAAACACTGTTTACTTTTGTTCCCACCCCTTGTCCCTGCCCCAGCCCCTCAGCAGCTTCCTAATGGCTGCTGAAGGGCTGGGGAAGGGACAAGGTTCCCACATGCACCGCATCAGCTTGACATTGCCAACGCAGTGCGGATCCTCCCCTCCCCCCTCATTTCACGGTGTCCCTTCCTCACCCCACGCCTCCCTTCCTCATTTGCATGCCAGCTTCTCCCCCCTCCCACATTGCAGGGTTTCCGTTCCTAGCCCTGCCCCTCCCTCCCTCATTTGCATGCTGGCCCCGTCCTGTGCTGGGCCCCGCCAGCCATGTGGGCTGGAGCAGGTTGCAGTGCAGCGGGCAGGTGGGCACAGGGGACACGGATGCTGGCTCGGAGGGATGCTGTGGCCGGGCCTGCAGGAGATGCTGCTGCTGCTGTGGCTGTCGGAGCGGGAAGCTAGCACCGCTTCTGCATCCCCCCGTGCCCACAGACATTGAGCTGGGGGTGGTGAGTCGCAGGCCTCGGGGAGGGAGGGACCCCTGCCGCTTGGGCTTGGGCTCCTACCCCAGGGGTGGGGGGTGTGCAGGGGGTTGTCCCTGTACATCCCACACCCCTCTGTAGAGTCCCCACATGTCCCCCTGGCTGTTAAGCCCAGGTGCATAGGTGTGGGAGCATCCTTGAGGCCACCCAGACGGCAGGGAGGACACGGCAGGGTCAGGCGACACCCCTCGGCTCCTGCACCCTTGTCCAGGCTGTGGCCGGACTGGTCAGGCCACGCAAGCGGCTGCTCTTGTTGGCCCACTGGGTGATAAAAATTCATGATCCAGCCCCACATTCAAAAAGGTTGGACACCCCTGTCCTAGAGAGATCTTGAAATGGGAAAAGACCTGCCAATAATCAGAATCTTTTCTGATTCCAAGTTCCATACTATCCTTGAATGTGATAGTTTTATTGAACACTATTTACTGAGTTTTTCAGTATTATGAAGGCAATAGCACAAGAAGACACATCATATTAGCACAAAGCAAAAAACCAATGTGTCAGTGCATGAGTAATTGCCCTGAAGGTGTCCTTCTAACATGACCCCTCTAAAGAAAGTTGTACAAATAACAAAAGAAAGCAAACTTGAGCCTTCAGAGTTGGTGGAGATGATATCACAGTACAGAAATGTTATACAGAGTCTGGCACTTTCGTTGGAGAGCATGGGAGAGGGTAAAAAAAGAATATGTACTTTCTGGCCAGGCCAGATAAAGGAGCTTTGAATTTATATTTTCATTTGTGTTCTACACTTAATTTCTTTCCTCCTCCTTTCCTTATCTTCACATCCTGAGTCCTGGCACAGTTTGGACTTCTCTGCTTATGAGTAATGCAGCCATCCCAAACTAATTTTAATGAAACTGTAACACCAGGCTAACCATTATCTTTCTGTACTATTGATAAAGTGCATTAGGAACTATCTGAATGAAATAAGCTATATACAGTGTGATCTATCATTTTATTAGTGATATTATTGTTCTCATGTGCTTAGACTAAGCCTGAAGCATATGCATATGGAGTTTTACTGCCATGCTTGTCACATGACCTTTTTAATTTTTTTTGGTCTTTAAAGTAAAAATGTTCAAAAAATGTTTCTGCCTGGCACTGCTTCTTTATAAGTCCTGAGAGAACCCATGAAGAAGGTTCAGGTTCTTTGTGATACAAGTTATGTTCTTTTACAAATACTAGAAATATAGAGTTAAATTTGGGACCAACATATAAAGCTTTTGTTCCTTTTGTATAGAAATGCAGATCTACAAACACTTTGCCAGCACCCACCTGTGTATGTGTAGCTGTGTGCATCAGATATGAATGGATGAAACTCACTGAGTGCATCTACATGTGTATTAATGCACCTTTGCTACTGCGCATTAAGTTAGTACCTCTAATATGAGGTACTACATAAATGCGCAGTAGCAAAGGTGCATGGTTTTTTTGTGATGCTTAATGTGTAGTAGACTAATTCTACTGTGCATTAGTATGGTCTTTGCCATGATGTGCTAATGCGCAATAGAATTAGTCTACTGCACATCAAGCATCTTGTGTAGACACACCTACAGACTATATATGCTGATGTAAATCTTTGAATTTTACACCCAGTGCTGGAATACTACAGCAGTGAACAAACAAAAGCATAGATGACAGGACTATTTGAAAATATGCAATAGATATATATGCAAACTAACTAGTAGGACACAAGAGTAGCTCTCCTGGGCTACCAATATCAGGGTCACTGAATGTAAGTCATCATACATGTTTTATCAAGTACTTCATTTATATATTTTGTTGTTTTTTTCATATTAGTCATTCTCTGCATTTTTGCATTAAATCTTTGCAAACTGTATAAAGAGTTTCAATTATATTTCTCCATTGGAGTAGTCATTTTTAAAACATAAAATGCTTGATTCCTTTTAACAAAATATATTTGAGGAAATTTTCTGTATTTTTTTAACATAAACATTTGGGGTATTTCTGATTTAACAAAATAGCATAAGGATATTTTAGTGACAAGCATTAAATGTTTAATGGACCTGAGTAACACAGTTTAAGATTGTTTCTAAAATAAAACTATTGTTTAGTGAAGGTAGAAACTAGTGCCACCTACTGATGAAAACATGCAATTAAAAAGATTTTTGCTAGTTTAGTAGCTTGAAATAAAAAGACAGTGGAAAAAAAATGTAACATTAAAATCAGTCAAGCTACTGAAAATGTCTTGAGAGAGATCCTGAAATTTTTACTGAGGTCAATTAGTTATTTTTTCTCAAGCAACACTATTTATAGGCATCTTCAGGATTTGGCCCTTGGTGAAATTTGAGATATGTGACTTTGTGCTGGAACTTATCATGGATAATGTATTTCTAATAAATATATTAACATTAGTTGCCAAAATGGTGCATGTAGCAATAAGGGATTTAGTGTAATAACAGTTATATTTACTATAAAGCAAAATCCTGGCTTTAATTGAGGTCTCTGCATAAGACAGGGGCCTGGGAAAGTGAGGCCAGTAAGAGACACTACACAAAAGTCATCATACTATTTCATGGTAGGACTATATAGGCGGGCCGGAGACACACATCTTATGATGCACATTAGTGGTGTTCAAAGGAACAGATATATCTCCAGCTAGAGTTGCAGCTGCTGGCCAAAATAAAAGCAAACCTAGCTAATGAGCAAGCTAATGATCTTGATGTGCTCCCTAGTTGAGCAGAGCCCATGTGTAGGTTGGTGTGCAGTTCAGCATTCTTGCAAGACTATGAAGCTACAGCCTCTCTCTAGGAAGGAACAAATAATTGTGTCCATGGTCAGAAATGATACATTTCCTGAAGGTGTTGGGCCCAATCTTTTTCGAGTGAGGTTCACCCATTTTGGGTGGCCAGAGGCAGGGATTTTTTAGATCTGTGGCTCTAAGAACCCCCCACCTCCACCCCTCCTTAATATCCTTAGAAATTAAAAACTCTTCATTTATTTCCGGAGTCTAATACATAAGAAAATGCTAGAAGGGTCTGTGATAATGAGGTTGCTTTGTAACACTATTTCACAAACCCTCTGTATTCATTGCTGTCATAACTGGATTCCTTTGCTATGGTAGTGTGGCACCAGCAGTCTATTCTGCTCATTGGACTAGCTCTAATTTTAAAAATAATTTATTGGTAATTCTGTTATGCTGATGGTTCTCTATGCACTTTCTGCCAACATTTTACAAGGAAAAACTGCTGCCAGAGGGTTGATTTGATAAAAATATAAGTAAAAGCTATTTGTTGATTGTTGAATTGTTCCTGACTTCCACCCACCAGAAAATCTCCCAAAGTTCTAAAAATAAATCTTGTCAAATTTATTATATTTACGTACAGCAGTTTTTTAATTCTTTGCCAAGCTTAACCTCTTTTCACACATCATTTCTATGTAGCAGCAGTGCCATGGCTAGGAATATAGCTATAGTGCTTTGTAGACACCACTCTCCAATTGCAAAAAATTTGCAGATCCACAGGCAGACTCCTTCCTAGCTCCTATTGTCTTGTGTGGACAGTGTGCTTGCCATGGGGGGGGAGAGGGACCCCAAGCCAACAGAAGCTTTCCTGCAAAAGCCTAGTGTCCCCAGAGGGAGAAGGTAGCAGCTTGTGGCCTCTCTCCCCATTATCTTCCTCAACACCTTGAAAAGTCTGTTTTCAGAAACAGGACAGGGTGGCAAATGCAGCGGCAGCCTTCCTGTCTTTGGTAGAAGCAGCAGGGCTCCCCCATCAGCACTATACCAAAAGGCTTGCTGTCCCAAGAGGGACCACACACCTGCCAAAAATCTGTTGCCCACACCCCCTCATATGTTAGCTGTAGCCACACCAGTTAGTTCACATTATATGCAGAATGCAGCTTGTACCTTTTGTTTTAATATAAATCCACCTAAGTCAATAAAATTAATACGCAATGTATCCTGGAAAATCAAAAAGGTTGAAAATGTGTACCTTGTTTTAATATGCACATGCAAATCAAATTCAACAGGAAAAATTAATAACCTATTTGGTGGTACCATGTACTGACAAAATAGTGCAATAAAATGAAATTATTTAAAGTAATTTCCAATCATAGTCATCATTGATTTAGTTTCCAATTATACAGAGGTAATTGTATTAACAAACTGCCTCATTCTGCTTTGTGAGAAAATGCTTGAGTGTTTTCTTTTTTAACCTACTGGCATGTGCAGGTAATAAATGATCTGATCTGCACTCCTTACCTGACCAGAATCCTAATCATTGCTTTACTTCATGACCTGAGGCATACATTAAAATGTAGGTATGTCTGATGAAAGGGCACATTTATGACTTTCTGGACATACAGGGCTTGTCTATTTATGGAATTACTCCACAATAGAATAGCTATTGCAAAATAATTTGTGGATTGAGCTAAACTGAATCTAGGTACTTCTATTCCAAATTAAGAATGTTTGCACATGGTGTTATTCAGGAATAGTTATTTCATTTTGAGTCCACACCATAGCTTAATCCAAATTAATGTTCAATTGTAGACAGGAATAGCCTGCAACCTAGTGGGTATACTGGAGATATTTTTAAGGACTTAGCCATGTCTCCTGGACTTGTGCATCAGAGCTCATAAAGGTACATCACTGTAAGGAGAAATAATGTACATTCTATATGCTTTTGAGCAGCATTTTTAGGAATCTAAGCCTCATCATCACTTACGAGGAGGCCAAGAAATTGGTGATCATGGACGTTACCATCCCCTTCGAGAACTGGCACCAAGCCTTCACCAACGCTCACAAGTTTCCTAATAAAGTTAGTCCCAAGTCAGTTCACACAAACAAGGTTACTGTGCACCAAGGCATCTACACATGCCTTACCTGGGCATAAATTTGCTTGGGCATAAACTACTTGGGCATAAATTTGCTACCTGCATCATGCAAGTAGCAAATTTACACACAAATCAGCATAAATCACCATAGTTACTGCACAGTACAGGTACATAAATATAGATGTGCGCCTGTACCACACAGTAATTTTCAGTTACTGCGCAGTAACAGTGCACGTGTCGATGCTTCCAGTGAGTACAATTTAGGTTTGTGCCTACTCTTTTATTTTCACAGTCCACAGAAGAAGGGGTAAGCATCCATATGGAAATAGGTATTTCTGAGGAAGCATAGTTCAAGCTTTAGTTTTGGAATGCAAATGAGACACTTATCTATGTGGTCCTTGTTTGGCTTGCTACTACACAGAAGTAATTTGGCATGTATTCAGCAGCACTCTTCTTCAAAGCAGGACTGGGTCTCCATGAACTCCTTGTCCAGCTGACCTGGTTTTACTTTATATTTACACATACTGAATATTTAATCTCTGGGTTATGAAGAGAAGGATTTAGCTCCCTATTCCATGTTGTGGTGCTTCTTCATATATCATCCAAAATTGTACTGTTATACTGATTTGTAAATTCATGACTGGGTTGTTGCATTTTGGACATCTAACTCTCCTTTAGAATTAGTGCTCTTCAGGTTACTTGAGTCTGTAATATCCCTTTGAATTCCAGCCCAATAGGTTAGCATTCTCTGTTGTCCACTTTTCAGTTCCTATTAGGGAACTGCAATAAGCATGCAGATCCTCCACATGGGAACAGCTAGTGATCTACCTCTAGTTCTGCCATTAGAGGACACTGCCAGAAGTCAACTCTTTAATTTCTTAAGCACAGGTAAAAAAGATCAGGCTCAAGGATGAGAGAAGAAAAGGTTGTAAGTAAGGAGGAGTAGCAGTTTGGAAGTTAGCAGTGTAAGAAGGCCAGGTTGGCATGCAACCTCACACAGGGAAACAGCTTGTCACTGGTAGGGTGTCATTAGTAGTGGCAAGAGGTTATAAGGCAGGAGATATGATATAATTTCTTATATGGCTGACAGAAGGATGGAGTTGAAAAAACTTCACCTGTTACTTCCATAACTGGTTTTTGACTTGCCCCAGGGAGCTGGTTTAGCGACTACTGGACTGCTATTAGACTAATTGCACCTAGGATAGTTGCCTGACTTACCAGTATTCCTGGCCACTCTAACAATATAATACTGTTACTTCCTTCAACTCTGCATGCTAATAGGGAGTCTTCAGGGGCTAGAAACTGTAGAGTGCTTGTGCACATGATGGGGGTTTAGTCTCATAAGGTTGCATTCTATGCTCCTATATTGAAATGGTGAGTTTTTAAATGGTGGGTTTTATTTTTCCATCACTGTATACATGTCAGTGGCCTGGAAGCTGCAGGTGCCTGCTGAAGGCAGAAGCGATGAGGGGCCTGAGCCTTTTATTTTTCTGGCAGAGTCTACCCGCCTCTCCTGTGGCCGGGGAGCAAGCTGCCAGCGAGTTGAGTGGCCCCTGAGCTGCAAGGGGCCCCAGTCCTTCCCTCCATGGTGGTGGCACCTCTGGGGCTGGCTGGGAATGCTGTTAGTGGGCTGGGTGCTGCCCCAGCTCGGAGGCAACCATTCCAATTCTTCCCTGAACCCCCCATGGACTTCCAGATTCCCATGTATCATCCCTGTCTCCTCCTCCAGCTGCCAGCGCACCCAGCCACCCTCCTGCCACCTCTCCACACTGACCCAGGGGCACACCAGCCCATTCCTGGGCAGCCCCAGGTGTCCTGGTGGCCACAGGCACCTGCTGAAGGTAGGAGCAGTGAAGGGCCCAATCCTTTTCTTCAGCGGAGCCTGCCTGCCTCTCCAGCAGCCAGGGGTGCACTGACAGATTAATGGCTGCAACATTCCAAGTTGCAACACTGCAAACTAAATTATGTTGGGGTGTGGTTTAGTTTGTGAGGATGCAAAGTCATTTAAAACCCCTAAAACTTGCATACATGTAAAGTGTGATGCCATTAAGCCACACAAAGGGAGATTTTCGTCATATGTACATGGTAACATTGTCATCTGTACACGTGTCCGTACAGCCTAGAGCTTGAGCCATCTATAACACTAGCTCTGAGCTGGATATAAGCAATCCAGATACCAGGGGTTGGTGCATCACAACAATCACAGTTATACCCTTCAAGGGGGTCACTTGTAGTGTGTCTATCCAAGCCAGTTCAGATGACATTTTCAAGTAAGATTTCATGAGACACACTCAGTGTGCAATCCTTTACAAATATAAAATATAATGCATTTACAGTATCCCCTTCATCCATTGCTTTTATAAATCTGTCCAAAAAAAGCACTTTGGTTTGCATGCCAGGTTTTAATCTTCATAAATTCATAGTGCTTTTACCTGATGTTTATAAATTGCCTTTCAATGTTTACGGTATAATTTTACTAGGAACAGAAATTTGGCTTATTGGACACCAATGGTTGGCATCATTCCCTGTTCTCTTTTGAAAATCAATATAATATTTGGTAAGTGAATTCTCCCTGGTTTACTATGGCTGTTATGACTACTCTCCCAGACAATATATAACATGGTTATATCATGGAAATTGTAGATAATATCCCTGTTCACTCCAGTTAGAGAAACTGCTGGGGGTCTTCGATCTGTGCACAGAATGTAAAATGTTTCCTTGTTGTTATGCATTTTCCAATCTGGCTACTTAGTATACATACATGTTCAAGGTCATACACACATACCAGGTTAGAATTGAGTTTTGTGTGCTGCATTCTCTTGGATTTAAAACTTTCTGGGGAAGTAATGGGGGAAATGTAGGTGCATCGGCTGATGAAAGCTGGCAGAAACATGAGGCAGTAGTTGTTCTCCTCTGTGGTGCGTAAGTGATTTAACAACATGTAAACTTATCATGGACTGGGCAAAGCAGGCCTGTAACAGGTTTGCTGCAAGAAGTAGGCCCTGAAATTCTCTTAGCCAATGGGAGCCAACCTTTATGGTAGGCACGCCACAAATTAGGTTTACACTCTCCCCAGGTACCAATTCAAGGCCTTTTCTGCTCACTTGTCTGCTCCCTATGTTCCCTGACAAAGCTGCTGCTCTGCTTTTTGCTTACTGCCCTGTGCTCCCTGCCTGATCTGATGCTCTGCTTTTTGTTTCTTGCCCTATCTGCCACTATCTGGTTTGTACTACATACAAAGGCTGCACCCATGCTGCAGGCTGGCCACCCCTGCTTTAGGCAAACTGTGAAAACTTAAACTGATTAATATCTGTCTATTAACTGTCTTCTCCTGCCCCCCTGCAGTTCCCAGGAGGTATAAACCGCAAACATACCTAAACAGCTGGTTAGCATTTTAGCAAATTCAGTTCCTGGGGTGCTATCTGACTTTATCAGAAAATATGAAGTTCAAGTTCAGAAGGATGTATGAGAGTAAGCTTCAATAAGTTCAGCCTATTTATGCGGAGAGGTTTGCAATAATGATGGGAGTATAAACTTAAATACAAAATAAAAATCATATTCCTGAATTATGAATTACTTTAATGTAATAGGAACTGCCATCCCAGATCAAACCAGTCATCTGACAATAGCCATTCCCAGATGTTTCAGAGGAAATTGTTTAACTCCCCCCCACCCACGCCTACAAACCACAGTAGATAATTGTGTAATCATCTGCCGTAGGGGAAGTTACTTTCTAACATCAGGCAGCTGGTGGCTGATTTATGCCTTGCATTGTGAAGGGTTATATCCATTCAAATTTTTTTATTTGGTTTAATCTAATTGCCCACATAAATATCTATCTTATAACCTTTTATTAAATCCTGCTAAGCACTTGGCCTCCATGATAACTGTGCCAGTAAGTTTCATAGGCCAATTGTACATTTCCTTTTGTCAGTTCTATAATTTGTTATATTTTTTTCTTTTATTATAAAGTCCAGCTTTTATTTTGGGGAAGTAACTCAAACAACTGCCAGCAGCTTTTCTTCCCACTAGTCACTTCCTGACATGAGCAATACATGTGACTTCCAAACCCCAACTGGTTGCAGGGATCAGGCCCATCTGCTGGACAAGTAGCTGAAAATTCCATTGTCTAGTGACTATATAAATCAATCCCCTTTAAATTAGCAGGCCTCATTTCTTGTCAGACAAAATCCAATCTTTATATCCTGGGAGTGGTGGTTTTTAGAGGAAAATAAGAAGAAAAAGTTTTTAAAAAGGGTAAAGAAATCTTGTGGTGAAAAAGATACATAAAATGCAATCCTTGCTCTAAGGAACTGGAACTTCCTGAATTTGCAAGTATCATTGGAGTTTTAATATATGTTAGGAAAGGATTTTTGATGGGGAGGATTATTATTGACGTATACTTTTAACTATGCAGAGGAAAGTCAATTTGATTTGTCTACTGGGGGATAAAACCATTTAATTTGTAAAAAATAGTTAAGTAAGGAGGAATTAATTGCTATTTTGAGGAGCAAATTACACCCAAGTTTCAGGGGGTGTGGGAGAGTTGTTTGTGCTTATTGGTATATTGATTACAACTGGGTGGTTTAGAACCTAGTTTGAATGAGTAGGTAAAAGAAAACTAGAATTTGCCTGAGGAGGGAGCTTGGTTGAATATGTGTGGGTTGACTACTGAGAGGCAACCTGATTTGGAGGAGAGAAGGACAAAGAAAGCAAGTTATAGAATCATAGAAAATTAGGGTTAGAAGGGACCTCAGGAAGTCATCTAGTCCAACTCCCTGCTCAAAGCAGGAGCATCTCCAACTACATCATCCCAGCCAGGGCTTTGTCTAGCTGGGTCTTAAAGACCTCCAAGGGTGAAGATTTCACCACCTCTCTGGGTAGCCTGTTCCAATGTTTTGCTACCCTCCTAGTGAGAAAATTCTTCCTAATATCTAAGCTAAACTTCCCTTGCTGCAACTTGAAACCATTGCTGCTTGTTCTGTCATCTGCCACCACTGAGAACAGTCTAGCTCCATCCTCTTTTAAACCCCACTTCAGGCAGTTGAAAGCTGCTATTAAGTCCCTTCTCAGTCTCCTCTTCTCTAGACAAAATAAGCCCAGTTCCCTCAGCCACTCCTCGTAAGTCATGTCCCCCAGGCCCCTCACCATTTTTGTTGCCTTTTGCTGGACTCTTTCCAATTTGTCCACATTCTTTCTGTAGTGGCAGGCCCAAAACTGAACACAGTACTCCAGGTGTGGCCTTATCAGTGCTGAATAGAGGGGAATAATCACATCCCTTTACCTGCTGGCAACACACCTACCAATGCAGCCCAGTCTGCATTAGCCTTCTTGGCAACAAGGGCACACTGTTGGCTCATCTTATTGTCTGCTGTAATCCCCAGGTCCTTTTCTGCAGAGCTGCTGCCCAGCCAGTCAGCCCCCAGCCTGTACTGGTGCAGGAGATTGTTCTGTCCCAAGTGCAGGATGTTGCACATGTCCATATTGAACTCGAGGAGATTCGTTTTGGCCCGATCCTCCAATTTGTCCAAGTCACTCTGAGTCCTAGCCATACTCCCCAGCTTGGTGTCATCTGCAAACTTGGTGAGGGTACAGTCTATGCCATCATTTAGGTCGTTGATGAAGACATTGAACAAAACCAGCCCCAGGACCAACCCCAGGGGCACTCCACTT
>NW_017729031.1:59805083-59815263 GCF_001723915.1 Gavialis gangeticus
TTAAAAACTTCCAAGGTGGGAGATTTCGCAACCTCTCTGGGTAGCCTGTTCCAGTGCTTCACTACCCTCCTCGTGGCAAAGTATTTCCTAATATCTAACCTAAACTTCCCTTGCTGCAACTTGAAACCATTGCTGCTTGTTCTGTCATCTGCCACCACTGAGAACAGTCTAGCTCCATCCTCTTTTAAACCCCACTTCAGGCAGTTGAAAGCTGCTATTAAGTCCCTTCTCAGTCTCCTCTTCTCTAGACAAAATAAGCCCAGTTCCCTCAGCCACTCCTCGTAAGTCATGTCCCCCAGGCCCCTCACCATTTTTGTTGCCTTTTGCTGGACTCTTTCCAATTTGTCCACATTCTTTCTGTAGTGGCAGGCCCAAAACTGAACACAGTACTCCAGGTGTGGCCTTATCAGTGCTGAATAGAGGGGAATAATCACATCCCTTTACCTGCTGGCAACACACCTACCAATGCAGCCCAGTCTGCATTAGCCTTCTTGGCAACAAGGGCACACTGTTGGCTCATCTTATTGTCTGCTGTAATCCCCAGGTCCTTTTCTGCAGAGCTGCTGCCCAGCCAGTCAGCCCCCAGCCTGTACTGGTGCAGGAGATTGTTCTGTCCCAAGTGCAGGATGTTGCACATGTCCATATTGAACTCGAGGAGATTCGTTTTGGCCCGATCCTCCAATTTGTCCAAGTCACTCTGAGTCCTAGCCATACTCCCCAGCTTGGTGTCATCTGCAAACTTGGTGAGGGTACAGTCTATGCCATCATTTAGGTCGTTGATGAAGACATTGAACAAAACCAGCCCCAGGACCAACCCCAGGGGCACTCCACTTGATACAGGCTGGGTTAGGATACATGGAGGTTGAGGGAAAAGGGACTTGGTGGTGGGGGTCTGCTACAGACCACCGCACCAAGAGGAAAAGCTAGACTTGGAGTTCTTGAGGCAGCTCTCAGAGGCCGTACAGTCTAGGGACATGGTTGTCATGGGGGACCTAAACTACCCTGACATCTGCTGGGAGGAGCAGTCAGCCAAATCCAACCGTTCACATAGGTTCTTAACCTGCATGCAGGACCTTCATCTAACACAGGAGCCTGCATGCAGCAGGGCAGTGGCAGCACAGAGCTTGGGTGGGCAGTGTGTGGGTGTGAGGGAGGATGGTGGAGGTTTGGAGACCCCCATACTTTCCGCCCATTGCGTGCAGCCTTAGCAGGCAGCAGCAGCAGGTGCGGGCACTCCTACCCAGCAAAGGCGCTGGTGCCTGGCAGTGCACAGCTTTAGCCAGCAGTGCATATCATGGCGAGGAGCACAGCCCAGCTGGGCTGCCTCTATCACTGGTGCTCTCCACCATGCATGCACAGCCCCTGCACTTGCCTGCCACAGGAAGGACGCTCCATGCTCTGAATCCAACTGCCTTCCCTGCCCCCTGCTGTGCAGGTCTCAGGACTCCATCAGAAGTGGAGGGGAGCCCTGGTCCCTGCTTCCCTATGGAGTCCTGGGACCTGCACAGCAGGGGGTGGTGAAGGCAGCTAGCTCTAGCACATGGGGCTTCCCTCCCACTGCACACAAATGCAGGGGTTGCACATGCATGGAAAGAGTGTCGGCGATAGAGGGAACCTGGCAGAGGCTGTGTTCTCACCGTGATGTGCAGTGCTGGCCTGAGCTATACACCATTGGGCACCAGCACCTGCACCAGACACAAGCACCCCAAGTGCCCCTTCCTGCTGCTGCTGCACCATGGGGGGAGTGTAGGGAGGGTCCCTATATCCATCCCCACCCTCCTTCACACCCCACAAATGTCACATACCCACACCTTGCCCTGATAATCCCCTACATGTACACACCCCAACATATCCTATGCCCCCCACACATAGCCACACCCCCTCACAACCCTCCCACACTCCCCCATACTCCAGCAAACACTCCCCACAACTTCCCACACTGCACTATACACATATCCCTACACCTCACCATACACACACACAACCACATCCCCATACAATATAAAAGACTACGAATTTATGTTGAGTTATTATGCAATCACTGCTATATACAGTATGCAAACCCAAATCATGACAAAAATATTTTTTGTTATAAAATTAAAATATGTAATAGTAGACATTTGACTTTTAGTGTATGATTTGTTTTTTTTCCAGTTCTAAGATGGCAACCCCCCCTCCCAAAAGGAGTATTTCCAGGGGGCAAGGTGAGGGACTTCTAGTGGCAAAGATCAGGGGTTAAGGGGAGGACTTCCCATCCCAAGATGGCAACCAGGGGGCAGGGCAACTGTGAAGGGGCAGGGCTATCCATGAAGCCCTTGAAAGCTCACCGAACCTTGTTAAGTGGCCCTCCACCCAAAAGAATTGCTTGCCCCTGGTTTATACCCATCCATGAGAGTGCTCCAATCATGCGAGCCATCTCCCTAAGTCTCTGTTACTCCAATCACGTCATAGTGCCATGACTGTGCAAGGACTTCCAGTCTTCCTGCTTGTTTCTCAGGCTCTGTGCATTCATGTACAGACACCCTAGGTGGATTGCCCTGATTTCTCAGGAAGAACGAGAGTACCTCCCCTGTTGCCCCCCTCTGCTTGCTCTTCCTCCAGGTCATCCACTTACCTCAGGGCTTTGGTCTCCATCCCCCAGCGAACCTAGTTTAAAGACCTCCTCACTAGGTTAGCGAGCCTGTCTGCGAAGATGCTTTTCCCTCTCTTCATTAAAGGGATTTCATCTCTTCCCAGCAATCCTTCTTCTTGGAACAACATCCCATGGTCAAAGAAGCCAAAGCCAAGTGGTGTAAGCAGGTGGCAGGAAGAGGAATAGAACACATAAGAGCAACAAGAATGAACAATAATTTCCCCCTCAAA
This sequence comes from Gavialis gangeticus, assembly GCF_001723915.1. NCBI lineage: Eukaryota > Metazoa > Chordata > Crocodylia > Gavialidae > Gavialis > Gavialis gangeticus. Next base: position 59,807,946 of record NW_017729031.1, read on the forward strand.
CTGGCCTGATAATTATATTAACTATGTTGATGCATGTTATTCGTTGACATTAACTATGTTCATGTACCTTTGAGAGGCAAACAATTATAAATGGTGCCAAAGGGATAATATGCAACTGCAAATCAAATCAGGATTCAGAGGCTGCAATAGAAATGGGCAGCCATGAGAATAACTTCAATATTAACAGATATTCCATTCCACAAAAATTTGGGAAACCTGAAGCAGAGACTTATGAATCAGCATACAAGATCCCCAGGTAAGAATGGTCTGCATGAAAGGAAGTGTTTCTATTTATTCACTAATGACCAGCTCTGAAATCAGATTCAAATTTCCCCAGAGGTCAATGTTGCTGCAATACAAAGTTTCAGCTTAGGCCCATTTCTGGTTTGTACCAAATATAAATCACTGCCCTATAACTATGACATGTTCAAGTTATCCTTTGTATTAGTTGAAAGAGCATGTATTTCATGTTCATACTATACTACTGTCCGTAATCTACTATGAGAAATAGAACAAATGACTGAAGAATGCTTTACATTTGAAAGATTTGTACCAACTATGGAGTTGATTCAATAAAAGATATCACCCCCCAAATATCCTTGAAACTGAGAGAGAAGACATTTTATTTTAGTCATGAAATCAGAGCCCACACTGAAGTTCAATTTAAATGTCAGGCACTAGCAGCAAATGAGATTTGAATAATTTGGTTTGAACTGATGCTAAATATGTGTGCAAATTAAAAAAAAAATCTGGAATAAAACCTGTGATTTATGTGTTAGAACATAAGGCTAGTAACAAGCAGCAATGAAAATAATGACAGGATTGTAACACCATGGAAAAACCCACCACTTTTAATTTAAGTGGCAATGGTTCTGGGATTGGAAACAAGGACTGTATTTTGACACATGGTTAATGGCTGAAAGAAAGTAGATTCAGGGCCAATATGCCTGTTTCCACCTAATGTCTAAAAGCCTCTCAAGGTTTTTTAAACACTTACACACAGTACTTTGAGATTCTATGCTTTGAATGTAGTAAAAAGAAAATAATATCAATACTCTTTCTGGAAAGAAGAATTAACTATCTTATTTCACCCAGCTGATGAGACTGTTATAATGTGTAACAATCTGATTTAAAATTCCTGTATATGGTGTGAATTGTATTCAGAAATGGTAAGTCCTCTGTGTTGAGTTTGGCTGTTCTGAGATGGTAGAATAAAAATGGCTGGTAGAACACCAACAATATAAGTTGATCTATCTGCTGGTAGTTTAGATGGTGGGAAGTGAGCAGATTAGCAGACCACCACCAAGGGAAGAAATTGAGCTGATTGAAGTTGTTCCAGTATTATAAATCAGCAAGTGCTACTCATTATTCAGAGTGTTCCTGTACTCTGAAGTGTACTTATTTTTCTTATATAAGTGTTTATATAAGGCTTATATAAGATATAGTGGTATCTTTCAGATAAAGCACTGTATAGCTAAAACCTAAGGTTCAGTTCAGCAAGACATCCTGCATTCAATCCAACCCTGGCACAGTCAGTCAGTGGGTTTTGTGCCTGGCCATATGACACTGAACTTATCCTAGAAAAGAAAATTTGGAGGTAAGTTTAGAAAAAAATTGCTATTTCAGTTTTATGTAGCTATCGGACACCTGGACAGAAAGCAACTTTAACTGTGCTGTTTCTGAAGATGTGGATAGAAACATCTGATTCATAATACTCTGTTCAAGTGATTTGGTTCTCATTTAGGGATCCATCCTCAAATGTGATGGCTCTCAGTGGGATTTGTTCGCTCTAAGTAGCTATGCCAAACAGTTGTCCACTTTGTTGTTTTTTCATAAAAAGGCACCTGTTCAGTTTTAAATATCACTCAGTCTGTTCCACTTCAACAGCCTGCACTGCTCCTCTGAGAGCCCTGAGCTCTTTCTACATTTTGGGTTGCCAGCTTTCCTATGTTCTTTTCCCTAACAGCCAATTTCATTCTGAGACTCTTGTGAATGGGTCATGTTTGCTTCCTTCATTAGAGAATAGCCTTGTTACAGCAGTTGAGGAGTCCCACATAGGAGGCTATTTACCTCTCTAGAGGGCTGTTGTGCACCATAAATGTTTATGTTAAGTATTAGGTAAAGCTTGTTCATGCAATGTTACTCCATTGACAAACTACCTGGATTTCTACTAATGGCAAAGACTCCCAGGGGTTTTTTCCCTAGTGTCACTGCTGCATTGCCAGATAAAGATATAATTGAATAAATGCTTTCTGATGCGTATGAGTAAAAGGCATAGCCAGAAGTCTGTCTGAATTCACCAGAATGCATGTACAAAGTACTGCCATCCTGTGGTCTCAGCAACTCCTTCACAAAAACAAACACCCTCAGGGGTAAGATAAATTGAGTTTGTATACACAGAACCTTGCATAAAATGTAAACTGACTGCATTAGGGCAACACAATGTAACCTTGATGTTATCAGGGCCTGCTATCAGGATAGTTCTTTCTTCTCATTCAGCTTAGAAATGAAACGTCCCTAAAGTATCAGATGTCAGTAGTAATATCGATGCAAAATGTCTATAGATGAATTAATGCAATAAATATAATGTATTCCAGAAAAATAAGGATCAAGCGCCAGTTCTGTTCCATCTGGCCCCTTTATGGATCCAAGTCAATAGCTCTGATGTAAAGTAGTTTCCCAGTTAGTGTAAAGTTGCCAGAATAGCTCTACACAAACTTCCCTTCCCCAGGAAAGGGGACACAGAGAAAAAAAGGGAATATATAATTGTATTGTGCTGCACTGTAGCGCTTCAGGTAACAAAAGGCTAGGAGAGTTCAGTTTGCACATGTTCAGATCAGGCCTGAAGCTGTTTTAGCTTGCGTCAAGGGCTGGGACATCTGGACATCTGGCAGGGCTGAGAACAGAGATAGTGAATTGGTCTACAAAATGCCAAAAATATCTCTGGCTGCCTGGAAGTGGCTCAAGCAGTTATGGGGGGCTTGGTAGTAGATAAGAAAACTGTAGGGAGAGGGCAGAAGGAAATGAAAGCATAAACTGGTGTAAGAAATGCTGAGAGAGAAGAGCAAGCTTGCTGAAAGCACTAAGAGGAGGGTATAGCCAGAGGGAAGCATTACCTGGCAAAACCACAAAATTCCACCCCTTTGATATTTCTTAGCTCAATAGCACCTATTTCCCATGTATACCTTACACCACCATGCAGCATCTCTGCATTTCATCCTTTATTACTGAAATATATAATCTGCATAGTGTGCATTATGCACATACAGTTTATTATAAAGCAGGCAAATTATATATGTAGAATTAATATAATTCTACATTAATATATGTAGAAATAATCTAAAAGGTATAAGAACCTTGTCATAATACAGAAACTGTTTTCTATGGCTGCTTTCAGGCATTAATTCTGGATGAACTAAATCAGTAATTTACTATAGGCATGTTTATTTCAAAATTAGTGTTTTCAAATTTGCCTCACTTCCATGTGCTCAGGGAGAATAGGGTCTGAACACTAATAAGTGGGGGTAAGGGGCAGAGGGCAAGGGGCCACCTGACCTCCCCCAGTGCATTTTCCCTGCTGTAGCAGTGGGAGAGGGACAAATTCAAGGCAACCCGGCAATAATTAGATTCTATACCTGGAAAATTATAACAATTTTATAAATTTTCCTTATAGAGAATCTAATTATTGGTGTGTCATCTTATATTTGGATGTCATCTTCTATTCAAGTAAATATGTTATTTCATTCTTTACACTCATCTTTAAGTTCCCCTGCCAATGTTTATTGGTTTACAATCATATTTTCTTCTGGTTTAGTTTAATTTAGTTTTATTTAAAAAACATGTTTTTTCTGTGTCACCATGTGGAAGCCCATACATACAGGAAGACCAGTGCTCTAAGTAAAGACATTAATGTAGCAGAAAACTTAACCTTCTTTCCAGAGTAATCTGCAGAGGAGAGGGGTATGGAAACCCCATACCAGACCTGTGCTGTGGTTTAGGCCTAAAAGATTGGCACTGCTCATAAGAACTGCTCTGGGAAAGCAACAGACATTCTATCCTCGCTCAAGGATAGACGGAAGACACAGTTTATGGTCATGACTAGTGTGACCCACTTGAGCAGAGGGTGGGCCAGACCCCGTACGTCTGCTTTAGGACTCTTAGGAGTGAGTCACTGGACAGTGCTGAACTGGATTACAGGCATGTTCCAAAGATGAAGGCCTGCCACTGACTTCCGTTAGTTAGTTGCTTTTCTCTCCTTTGCCACTTTGAGGTCTCCTTGAGCCCCGGGGGGGAAACACCCATCAATTCCCCACATTTTCACTTATTCTAGAGTGATTCTTGCAAATAGTATAGGCAAGAAGTTCAGACAGACATGCATCTCCTAAACTGAGTGTGTCCTTTCAGAAATAGTAGCTGTTAGATGCCCTGCTGCACCCTTATTCCAGCAACCTAATTAAGCATAGGGGTTAGATGCAAAATCCTAGTTCCACATCAGGTTTTCAGACTGGTGTCATCAAATACAGACATTACTAGACTTTCAGAGCCATGAGGAACATAACAGAGTTTTCCTGAGAATTAACTAAAACAGATCGGAGGATATGGACTCTGAGCAGTAGGCAGTTGTTGTTTTTTTGCCTGTTTTTGTGGAGTTCAGTTTTTTTTGTAGATGTTCTAATGCTATGGGTTCAATGTTTGTTATAGTCCTATAGCTCTTCCCACTTCAAGGGATGGCGAGGCAAAACTCCACTCATTTCTGGAACAGTGGCTCTATTTGGATTTTATAACTTAGAGTTGTCTGTATGAGAAGGGAGATCTTTCCCAGAATGCAAAATAATTAGCTTTGGGTCTGAAATGATTACCGGGCTTTAAATAAAGCTGCCTTTCCTCCTAACACGCTCTGTGGAGCTATGAGCACCTAGCTAGGAAACCTCTGCTTAGATTTTATTTTCTGTTAGCAGAAACAGTAAGCCATCTGCTGGGTAAAGGAAGAGCTATGCACTTCTGCCTTTTTAGAATCAAAGGTCAGAAATATAGCTCCACTGTTCTTAGATGATTTCATAGATTTCATAGACATTAGGGCTGGAAGAGACCTCGGAAGATCATCAAGTCCAGGCCCCTGCCCAAAGGGCAGGAAGTCAGCTGGGGTCATAGGATCCCAGCAAGATAAGTATCCAATTTGTTCTTGAAGGTGTTCAATGTAGGTGCTTGAACCACCTCCGATGGCAGGCTATTCCAGACCCTGGGGGCTTGGACAGTAAAGAATTTCTTCCTTATGTCCAGCCTGAAACGGTCTTGCAGTAGTTTATAACCATTCACCCTTGTCATCCCTTGGGGTGCTCTGGGATGAATTTTATTTCTGATCAAAAAATCTGTTTTTTATGTCCCCTACCTTTTGAAGTTGTTAGCTATTATTAATTAGCTTGTAAAATCTCTCAAGATCACAACCCAGTGGAGTTTAACTGAAGAGTCTATAAAAATGCTGCTTCTGTAAAATCCTCACCATCTCCTAATTAAAGTTGTAGAGACAAAAAAGACCAGGCTTGCTTTTCGGTTCCAGGCCCTGTAAGGATTCCTTGCCCCTTGCTTGCCTCCACATGAGGGAGAAACATTTGCCTCCAGGGGAGAATTTCTTTTCCTGATTACATTAAAAAATAATTGAGTGAAATGTTTTGGAACCTCTGAGGTTAAACCATTCTTGATTAGGCATAGGGCATTAAGCCTGCAAGTTTTGCCACAAGATTTATATGAGAGATGCTAAAACCAGGAGTATGAGAAAATATTGGGTCCCTAGCAGACATTACTTTTAAAATGCAATTAACCTGTTAATCCCATTTTAAATAATAACCTGGCCACATATTCAGGCAATTAATTGGGTGACAAAATGGAAAACGGGCCACAAAATTATTCCACACAATATGCATAATATTTTAGTGACTAGTTTCCATCGCACCTTAAATTTCACATGGCAGAGTCCCCACCATGCAGCCTAATGTTGGCTGCATGGTGGGGCTAGATTGACAGTTCCCCAGTGTCAGCAAGCTAACAGCTGTATGATATACTTCTGCACGGGGCTATATCCTCTGTTTTCAGGGTGCCAAGTGGTGGGGAGCTCATCAGCTGGCCCAGGGTACTGGATCACTGGGAGCAATAGGGTTCTCTATGACCTGGCAGGTTGATTGCTCTAACCAGCAACTTCCAGAGAGCTGCCAGAGCAAGGCACTTGACACGTCATGGCCATGGCCCTGTGGTCAAGGAAAGATTCCCTGATCCTGGTTTTTCTATGCACTGAGATCTTTAAAAACTGTGTATGTAGAACAACTGACATCCCCCACACCTGAGATTGGGTCCTGGTCCCCCAGCATGCTGGGACCTTAAAAAATCATGTGTGAAGTGGGCTGCACATGAGATTTTCCGACATCCCAATGCATGGGTCTTTGGGATCATCCCCAGTGCAGTCCCAGGACTGGGACTCACAATCGGCTGATTGTCATTTCCAGCCAAGCTTGCACCAGCATCTCCAAACAGTTCAAGGGACTAAAACCAACAACAGTACAGCCAAGGGGCTAAGACCAATAACTGGCTGATTGGGCATTCAGCCTTTAACTTGCTGATGCAAGGGGATCCTGTGATCATGATCTGGGCTCTTCCTGCACTGGCAAGCAGTAATACTGTGATTGGAATTTGATCCCTAATCCCACATTGCATATCTTGCCACACATGGACACATGTGACATGGCAGGAGAACATGTTGGGATCAGAGATTACATCTTATCATGCCATTAAATGAACATGTGCCGGGGCCTTACACAGATGATATCAGAAGAAGAATTGTAAGATAAGTCACATTATCTTCTTGACTCATGTAATATGGAGCCAGAGGGCTCCTGTTACTTTAAGAGGAGGGCTGCAGGCAGTAGGCCTCAGCCCAGCCAAGCAAGGTAGGTTGGTCATCAGGCCCAAAGTGGGAATCCCTGTGGGTGGCTGGAGATCCATCTAACAGGAGGGGTCAGGGTTTAGGAGGCACATAAGCCCAGTGCCTGAGGCTAGGCAAACAGTCTGGCCCTGCAAACCATAAGGAGAGGAGCTCCTGAGCAAGAGGGTGATAGGAAATGAACTGCCTGTCACCCAGGCTACCCCAGAGAGCCATAAAGAAAAGCTAAGGGAGAATTATAGCTTGCGGGGAGGATTTTTGTTATACAACCATTGTGCTGGTATTTATGTTTTAATTAGTATTACCACTGCATTGGGTTGTAAATAATAGGAAAAGAGGAGGTCATAGAGTGCTGGGGGGGGGGGGGGGGGGGGGGTTGGGGCCCCC
>NW_017729031.1:59815706-59816348 GCF_001723915.1 Gavialis gangeticus
CTGGCTGCTACCTGCCCACAGTAGTACCCAAGGGCATGTAGTGTTTTGAAGCCCTGCCAGGGGTTGGGCTGACAATGTGGGCAGGTAGCAGCCAGGAGGGCTTAAAGCCTGGACATGAAAAGGGACAGGGCCAGGGGCCCAATGCCTGAGAAAGACAGAGATAGGGACTGAAGCCAAGAAGCCAGGTCTGAGGTAGTAGGTCTATGCAAAGGGCACAGCCAAAGGAAAGGGGCAGAGGCTGGGAAAGCCAAGGCCCCGACAAGGGAATAGATGCCTGAGGTGGCCTGGTATCGGCTTGGGGCAAAGTGCCCCACCTAAATGATAACCATTATCATCTGCAAGGCATGGGTGTGACTGTAGGGGATGTCAGAAGCCACAACATTATGTCTTAAGGCAACAAGTGCATCAGAGCATGGACAGGCCAGGAGGGCCCCACCTAGAAACTAATAGCAGGGCAGGTATCAGCAGGGTTTGGAGGAACCCACTGACTAAGCAGACAAGGGCAAGACCTGGGGGCAGCCTCCCTTCTCATGAACTAATATCTACATCAAGGTGTGGCAGGAAGGAGAAGAGGGAGGGTACCTCCCTCCCTCAAGCAGGTCAAAAGAGGTGATCCTCCCGCTCTATGTGGCACTGGTCAGG
>NW_017729031.1:59816359-59827289 GCF_001723915.1 Gavialis gangeticus
TCCCTTCCGACCCTAGAAACTATGAAACTATGAAACCTAAGGAGTTCAAGCAGGACGGGAGCTGCATGGCCACCAGGGGGCATCATGGTTGTTTCTGGGGCCCAGCACCTGTTACAGCTCTTAAGTCATGTGCAGGGCCCTAAGAACATTGTGATTTTGGACTGTGTGGAAATTTGCCTCACAACGCAATTTTTAAGGGTTGTGAGCATAGTGAGGGCTAATGGGTCTTAGACCCCACCCCCCCAATTGCAGGGCAACACAGAGGGCTGCAAGGCAGCCCAGACGTGGGCTTTTGGAGGCTGCAGTGGCAGGGAGGGGCACACATAGACAGACATGGAGCCTGCACGCAGCCAGGATGTCAGCCAGAAGGCGTGCAGAGCACAGTCCACCACAGCAGGTAAGTTGGAGAAGGGGAAGGAAAAGGGGCATGAGGGAGCAGATTGCAGCCCCCACAGTGAGGAAGGGAGTGGGGCAGAAGCAGGGGCTGGGATAAGTGGGTCCCTGGGGCAGGTGGTGGGAGACTCAGAGCCTGGGCAGCTTGTCCAGGGATGCAGGGAGGCTCCTGCCACTGCTCACACCTCAGGAGAGGCCCTGGGAGCACGTGCCCCCTGGATTTATGTGTGGAGTGGAGGTGGGCTGCTGCTGTGGGCTGGACTCTGCACCCCACTGCCAGTGCCTTGGGAGACAGCTCTGGGAGACAGCAGCACCAGGCACATGGCATTGCACACGGCAGCTGACTCCCAGGGCAGCAGTGTGCAGAGACCAGCCCACAGCTGCAGCCTGCCTCTGCCCCATGCACAAACATGGGGAACATATACCCCCTGGGCCTCTCCCTTGGGTCTTTAAGAAGAGGCTGGATGCCTACCTGGCTGGACTCATTTATGTCCTGTTTCTTGTTTTGGGGTTTTGTTGTTCTCCCGCCCTGGCGGGGGGTCGGGCTAGAAGATCTATTAGGTCCCTTCCGACCCTAAATCTATGAAACTATGAAACTATAAGATGCGCACAGTGGTGGGAGCCTCTCCACACCCCTAAATGAGCTGTCCGGGCTCTGTGCATCCTACCACCCATCCCAGGGCCACATTCACCCCAGCTCCTGCCTTTGCCCCACTCTCTCCCTCACTGTGGGGGCCCTGATCTGCTCCCTCTTGCCCCTTCCCTTTCCCTAACATACCTTCTCTGCATGCCAACCAGGTGCAATTCTGGCTGCGTGCAGGTTCCGTGTCTGTCTGCGCATGCCCTGCCCCCCCGCTGCCGCTGCTGCCACCCAGAGTCCTCGCCTGGGCTGCCCTTCAGCCCTCTGCACTGCCCTGTGTTTGGGGCAAAGGTAAGCTCCATTAGCCCTGGCCTTCTGCCACCTATGGCTGTGTGCCTGCCTGCTGCATGTGTGCAGGTAAAGTATCTTTTCTCATGCAATATTCATGGAATTACTGGTACCCATTTGCCAAGATCAATGGTAGTTCTGTGAGTATTCTGTGAAAAGGGATACTTTACCTGCGCATGTGCTGTGAATCTTCAACAAGAAATCCATGATCTTCTCAGGGCCCTAAATCATGTGTATGTTTAGAAGTCCTTTAACATTAACAAGGAAGTAGAGAGCAAAGATGGATTAAAAGAACTTCCTATAGAAGAATATGCTGAGTCTCATTCCTGCACTTGAATCATAAAACTTTCCACTGAACCAATCAAATCTAGAGGAGGACTGCCATGCTTTCACAAGAGTTTCTCTCACAGGATAGTCTGAGTACTGTGCTGAGGACTGGATGAAAGTAGCAACACATCTTTTCTAGGAGGAGCCAGAGATCTGGAGTTGCATAACAGCAACATTTTTCCCCTGTGTAGAAGAGAAAAGTTCAAGCTGAAAAGGTAAGAAGCATAAATATTCAAATACGCTTCTGCTGTTTTAGTATGTAGCATAACTCTCTACCTCTCCACCATATCCAAAGTGAGTTAGCCAGCTGAATGGGAGTAAGGTGCCTAAGTGTGTTTGTGCTAAAATGTTGAGAATACTACCATGCCCTCAAGCTGCAACCTCTTTTTTATTTATATCTTTATTTTCTAAATCTCTTTCCACTACCATATTATTGCTGTTTTGCTGTATCTCCAGCCACACACTAGTAATAGTATCCTTGTTTAGATAGTAATAGTATCCTTGTTTATTTGTTTACCGTCTTTAATGCTAATCTGCAGATGGGCCACGAGGGGGTGCTGCAATGCCAAGGGAGCCAGCACACTTCCCTGGAGGCTTAACCAGCCACCCCCATGAGGCAGTTGGTTTCCAGTGACCTTGGGAAGGATTGCATCAAGATTTCTCTCAAAGCTTGTTATGAATTTTATAAGCATGACAAACTCTTAGAACAGTTCTCTTCAGCACAATTCTTTTAGACACAGTCATGAAGTTTGTCATCAGCAGCAATTTTTCCACCTCCCTCAGAGTCTGGCACTGCCTCTCCTATCCTTCACATACTGTTCTGTGTTGCCCTTTGCCTGTACTTCCAATAGTGAAGGCAATGCACACAAAAAGGCAGTCTTCCCCCACAGCATACAATGAATGTTGTGTTAGAGACAAAATAACTTCTGTCTCTTGTGTCTCTCACTTGAAATTGTCTTCCTTCTTTAGTGATATTATTGCATGTAATGGAGCAATAAGCCAGCTCCCATCAAACAAGGAGAGCAGTAGAGATTAATTATCTTACAAATATTTTGAAGAGTTGAGTAGTTCACCCATTTGTGCTGCTCCATTTCCCATGTTTTCCACTGAAAGAGCAAGCTGCTGTCTAAATTGATGACATCTTTTTCAGCTGAAACCAGCTTAATCTATTTTTGCATTCTTCAGAAGGGAGCTGTCCTTGTTATCTGTTCCTTGTAGGCTCTGCAGTTCTGATGTAACAATGTTACTTTTCTAAAAATACATCAATGGTAATATGCTGATAGCCAGAGCTGTTGGCTTGGCAGCATCAGAGAATGAACTTCTTTTCTATTTAACTGATTGGAAAGGCAGATGTGCTACACTAGTTGTTTAAGGGAGTGGTTTTCAAAATGTGTTCTGCGGTGCATCAGCAGGAATTCTGTAAAGAGATTTGGCGTAATGGCAGGGTGGGCTGGGAGGTGGTGAACCACCATTACTGTTCAATGACCACCTGGATCCATATCAGCTCATGCAGCTTTCAGAGCCAGGGGTACGAGTTCTTTAGCAGAAGTGACATGAAAGGGTTCCAAAATTTTAGGAAGTTTGAAAACCTTCAGGCATCTCTTCAGTGGATATGAAGATGTAAATCTGAGCTTTGCTCTGGGCCTATTCTGAAGGCTGCTCTCAGCTGTCATTGGGTGACAAGTCATTTGAGTTGGGGAGTCAAAGTTGCCTGGATGTGCTAATGGCCACATTACTCTTGTTTGTGTTTTTGGCTAAAGAAACCAAATTGCTTTAACCATACTAACCTGATGGGCTACTTAGGCTCAATGCTGACCTTTGACCCTTTTTGACAGGTCAGGTAATGATCGAACAAGCATAGAAATTTAAAACATATTACACCATACTAGACCAGGTCCCCATCTATTCCAGTATTTTCAACAGTGGCAAATACCAGATGCTTTACCGCAAACTGTATCTCTCTCCTTCTGGAATATATATTTACAATACCATCTCTGGAGGCTAAATTTCTACACAGCTATCTCCTTACTTCTGTCTGGAGAGACTGTTTGTGAAAGAAGAGAGTTGTTCCATCCTTGGCCTCTCTAGCTGAACATGCCCTTGATGGCACAGTTAAGATGGCAATGTATGAAATGGAGACCTTTGCCTACTAAAACATAGATTGGGTCTCAACCTGTTATTCTTTAGCTATACTGTCATATGACTCGTGATCTTGGTACCAGGCCTCAAGTGCAAGAGTGACTGGCCTTTCCAGGACACGGAGCTGGTGCATGTCACTGAGGGCTAGGAACAGCTTCTTTACCTGAGTGCAAATGTTTGGAAAACAAAATGGGGGGAGGGGGAATTAAAACAAAGGTATTTAGTCAGAAATAAATAATGTAATTCTTCAGGAGGCTACAGACACTCTTCCTAGCACTGCCTCAACTTCCTGATACTTATTCTCATTAAATATTTTAAAAATAACAGAACAAAGACAAAGCTACCAAACCAGTCACTTGAAAATCCTGAAGAAATTCAAGGAACAAACAAATAAAAAAACTCCCCAAAACTCCCAAAATGGAATTGAGAGAACAGATAGACATGGATCTGGAATTAACTTTTTCCTGTGTTTGATATTAGAGCAATGGTGGCCAGCGTACATCACCTAGCCTGCTTTCAACTAGCCTTTTTGTGCAGCCCAGACCTGTAGGATTCAAGGGAAGACTACTTATGAATATGGAACACAAGAATACCCACACTTGTTCTAGTGAATATCTTAAAAACATAGAATTTTGGGAAGACTATAAGCACTAGTTTAGAGCAAAGTCTAATATCTGGGGGCTAGGAGGGGACAATATGCCTCATAGCTGTCTACTGCAGAATTTCTCTTTGAAGCAGTTGGTATCTACCACGATCAGAAGAAGGTTACTGGATGGATGAACTCCTGGGTTGATGCAGCATGGCAACTCCTATGGTCTAGGGGAGGGGTTGGCTAACCTTTTAGAAGCAGGAAACCAAATTAACATAGTTCATGCTGAAGGTAGGTGGCTACTCCCCTTGCAAGAACTGCACACAACCTAGCTGCTGCCCTATACCAGAAAATTGCCAGTGTTGTGGCATCAGGGATTGTATGACATTGCTTGGCAGGCCAGATCTGGTGTTTGGGCTGTAGGTTACTGAATGTTGGCACAGAAAGATTTTCAGAGAGAGAAGGATGGCAGTAATGTTGTGGCAGTAGCTGATACCTTCTTCTTCATGGGAAGTTTTGCATACATGTTCCTTAAGGCAAGCTCCGGCTCTTGGTCTGCATCTTATTTTGTCATTACAAGCAATAACTGCTGTTTACGTTTAAAGGGCACCATAATATCCCACAAGCATTACTGAGGAAGGTAGGGAGGGTGGCAACTAGAGCAATAGCCCTGGGCACTGCCTTTTGTTTGGGGGGGGAGGGGAGGGGTGAAAGCAAGATCAGATGCTACCACAATGTCAGCTGACTTTAGCTGCCTTGGGTTATTAATACTATGCCCTTCTACACCTCTGGAATATCCTTTTATCTCACCCATAAAGGATAAACCTGTTATGCAATGGGTTCAGAGAGACCTAGATAAACTGGTGGATTGGACCAAAAGAAAGCTTGTGAGGTTTAATAAGGACAAATGCAAAGTCCTGCACTTACGATAGAGCAATGCCATGCACCAGTACAGGCTGGGGACTGACTGGCTAAGCAGCAGTTCTGCAGCAAAATGATGGCTAGAAAATGGTATTTAGAGGTTTGCTTTTGGGAATTGGCTTGTAGCTAAAGTAGATATTGCTTTAGAACAATGGTCCAGAGGTATGGCAAGGGTTAACTGATTTCTAAAATCCTGTTTGCGACAAAGTTTCCTTCAAGGCCCACTGTGTCTGATCCAGGCAAGCAGCAAGCAGACACACAGGCTAGGAAATTGAAGATATGTATATTACATTATTCCATAACAGAGATAAGGGACTCTGCAACATTGGCACCATGTCACATGGCCCACTGCAGAGCCCTTGGGATTTCTGGTTTTGGTAAACAGACCAAATTAGGAGGACACCAGAAAGAATCAAATTAGGATACATGCACATGATGGATTTGTGAAACAAAGGAATATGCTGGCAGGACAGAATGTAGGCGGTATGATGACCACAATGAGACCAATCAGCAATGCCCAGAGATAAAGAGTCATCAGAGGGGATAAAGAATGAAAAAGGGGGGATTTCAGATCAGCAAAGAGTCCCTGATAGAGGAACCTGAGGCCACCATGGACAGAGGGTATACCACCAGCCTGTTTTACCCACCCTACTGGGGGTGGGGTGGGGTGGGGTGGGTTTGGCCTCTGCCCTCCCAGTTGCTGACATCTGACATGCAAGGGAGCACCTCAGAGTGAAGTTTGCGTACTGACCAGACATACCTTGGCTCTGTGAACTCTGGGACTGGTAGATACAGAATGGTTTCCATTATTATCTACTATCACTATGTATCAATACATTTTGCCTATTATTGAATGGAGAGGTTGTGGCTGGTCTGAGGGTTTGGGTCCACCTGAAATGAGGTATCTGGGTCATAAATCCCGTGCCAACACAAAGGACCTGGGGGGCTATAGTAGACAAGAAGTCGAATATAAGCCAACAGTGTGCTGTTGGTGTGAAGAAGGTTAGTGGCATACTAGGCTGCATTAGTAGGAACATTGCCAGCAGATTGAGGGAAATGATTATTCCCCTCTGGTCAGCACTGGTGAGACCACATCTGGAGTAATGTGTCCAGTTTTGGGGGCCCCACTGCCGAAAGGATGTGGACAAATTGGAGAAAGTCCAGCAGAGGGCAGTGAAAATGGTTAGGGGTTTGAGGCACATGACTTATGAAGACAGGTCAAAGAAAAAGAAAACTGGGGTTATTTAGCTTGGAAAAGAGAAGACTGAGAGGGGATTTAATAGCAGGCTTCAACTACATGAAGGGTGGTTCCAGAGGATGCAGCAAGACTGTTTTCAGTGGTGGCAGATGACAGAACAAGGAGCAATGGTCTCAATTCATAGCAGGGAAAGTTTAGGTTAGATATTAGGAAAAACTCTCACTGAGAGGGTAGTAAAATATTGAAACAGGTTACCCAGAAAAGTAGTGGAATCTTCATTCTTGGAGGCTTTGGAACCCTGCTAGACAAAGCCTTGCCTGGGATGATATAGCTGGGGACAGTCCTGCTTTGAGCAGGGGGTTGGACTAGATGACCTCCTGAGGTCCCTTCCGTCCCTAACTTTGTATGATGCTATTATTCAGTTTTTCCCCCACAGTTAGTAATTAAATCCTTCCTCCCTTCCCTTACTCCGTAGCCAGTTTTTCTAAACATATTATGGTTTGCACTATAGAAAGCCCTGAAAAATAATCTTCAAATAGGAGAAAAAACAATGTACCTCTTCAATTTATACCATGTTTCTGAATGCTTAGTAGATGTTAGGACTAAGAACTCTGGTTGGCTGGTGAATTTTGATTTTTAACTGTCATACTGCATTGGTGCCTACATCAAATGCACAGATTTATTTTCCTGTATTATATAGATTGCAATAATTACTAATAATATCCCCATTTATCCTAGAACTGCGATTGCAATAACTTTAACTTCTTCTTTCTGCAACATTTCTGCTATAAAATCTATAGATGGCACAAATTTTACTTCTTTCTTCACCTGTACTATCTTATAAATAAAATTAATGATTCATCAAATTAAAGTTCTATCTGTTTTTGCTCTGCACATGCTGTGCATATTCTTTTAATGTAAGCCTTTGTCCTTGTGCTAATAAACCAGGCATATATTTCACTATACAATTAATATCTCCTTGCCAACCTGGGGTCATTGGTTGAAGTAAGAAAAATAATGACCAACGCTTCTGGTTAATTTTAATAGGAGCTATGTTATTAACTTGAAAGGCATGGGTGAACTAAGGTCCCATCCCTAATTTGTAAATGCTAGATGAACAATATGCAGAGATTGCTAGAATCCAGATTACCCCACAAGCAGCTGCATGGTGTATTAGGTGTTTGGGCTGATTTCACCATGTAATAATGTTTTTTTGGCCTACGTGCCCAGGTAGAAATAGCACAGTATGAGAAATGATAATGACATGAGAATTAAGTATATTGAATTGATTGAGGTTATTGAGCTTATTCAGGAAGCTGATCTAATGTTTTATTGGAAGGGAATAAGAAAAGATCCTGATACCCTAGGAAATAATTATCAATTAGCAAAAGAAGCAGCAGTCATTAGAACTCCTTGAGGATTGTAGATACAGAGGAACTAGGTGGCCAGTCAACTCAAGTGCCAGGGCCAAGCATTCCAAGAAAGATTAAAATCCCAGGCACAAGCTCAGTGCCTGACCTAAGTTTTTCCCTGAAAAAGCAAGAGCACATTTAGGAACAGTGGAAGCCTAAGCACAAGAAAAAACTAAATACTATTTAAAAAAAATAGATGATTCTGAAACTCACCTTCTAAGCACTAAAGAATAAAATGATATTCCTGAGTTGAAAATGTTACTTGATCAAAAAATGATGTTACAGCTAAACAAGGGTTTATTAGTCTGTATTCATGAGTGTGACGGGAGTATGTGTGGGGCCGAGTCTCAAGTCGGCCTGCCCACCTGTCTACGTAGGGCAGTCCACCCAGTCTCACCTGCCATGGCTTTTCTGTTCCCATAACTGGTAGTATAATGCAGAAGGCTGCCCATTACATGCCCCAATGCCAGGGGGTGCTAACCGCAGCTCCATACCTTCCCTATACCATGGCCCATATCTCGCAGATAGCATCCAAGATGTAATCATATCCCGGCCCCTAACTCTGGCCTCTCTCATTGGGCTCCATGCCCCTCACTCATACTGGGCTCCTTGCCCCCCCCCCCACAGTCTGGGGTCCTAGCTTCTGGGCTCTTTGCCTCTCACTAGGCTCCCTGCCCCTTGCTAGGCTCCATGCCCTTTCCCAAACTCTGGGCTCCTTGCCCCTCATTTGCTTTGGGTACCTTGCCCCACTC
This sequence comes from Gavialis gangeticus, assembly GCF_001723915.1. Taxonomy (NCBI): domain Eukaryota; kingdom Metazoa; phylum Chordata; order Crocodylia; family Gavialidae; genus Gavialis; species Gavialis gangeticus. Next base: position 59,825,019 of record NW_017729031.1, read on the forward strand.
TGGACTCCCTTGCTCCTGCCAACCTCCTTTCTGGGTTACCCACAAACCCACTGGGTTGTGGGAGCTTTGGTTATAAGGCACCCTCCTCTACCTTCACTGAGGTGGTAACTGGCCTGGCATTTCTTGGGGGCTCCCTCACCACAGGGAGCCCCACCAGGCCACCAATCCCTGGCAGCGTGCAGTTTTAGGTAATGCCCAGGACCAATGAGGCCTCCTGCTTCCCCATAGCCTCACCCTCACCTCCAAGGGTTCCAGGAACAGCTCAGCCCAATGTTGCCTCCTTGGCTGCTCAACACAGACTGCTGCCTCTCTGGCCTATGTTTGAAAATGGCTGCCCTGGTGAGGCACCTGGCAGCTGCCTGCTCCTACCCTTAAAGTGATAGGCACCAAAGGTGCACTGCCACAATGAGACAGATCAAAAAGTCATTTGGAGTAGTACTTTGAGAATAAGGAGGCATCATGCCTCAGTGTGCCCCAACAGAACCTTTTGCAGGGTATTATGAAGCTACCATCAAACTCCTTGAGGAGCCTATTGGCCCAAAATACAAAAAGATGTGCAAATTAGAAGAAAAGTTGCCTCACCTGTAGCATGTTCCAACTATTATGACATATACCTTTACAAGAAAACAGCTTTGCCTGGGACTGATTTCAACAAGGATTCCATAGACATACTGCTTAAATCTAAGTATCTCCTTAATAGTTGTACTCTTTATTAAGTTTCTGGAATGTCTCATTACACCTAATAACACAAAAGAAAGAACTGCAGCCATTCTTTGACAATATGTTTTCAGGCCTGAAGGGCTCTGAGGACAGAACTGGGACCTGAATCGAGGAGATGATGGGCAGAGGTGGGGGTGGGGGGAGGGAGGAAGAGCTTGCAGCTGCTGTGGCTCCCACTTCTCTCCCCCTGCCTTGTACTCAAATTGGAGATGAAGGGTTTTTTTCCCCTCATGTTAAATGTGGGGACGGGGAAACTTGTCTTGGATCTGAGTAAATATGGTATCCCTTTTGAAATATGTTCTAAAATAATTCTTTACTCCTGAGGGCATTTGTTTTTTGTGAGAGAGTTGCGTGAATGAGGTGTTTTCCTCTCAAACAACTTTGTCAGGAGAAAGGTCAGCATTCCTTCTTGCCTGAGGCTGACCCAAAGAAGGGCAGAGGCTGAGACTTCCCTGCCTATCGCTCATCTATTCCCCAGGTGCCCAGGAGAAGCCTGACAGAGATGATATGACCTGGTTCAAAGACCATGTGAGCTAAAGATGTAAACTATTGCTCCAGGCAACTTTGCTTTTACTTTTTGTGTTTTATTACAGGAGAGACACATGATTTATTACTGATTTTCTTTACCCCTTATGGTATGAATGAGCATGTATATGTGTATTTATATGTTTATTTATATGGTAGTACATGTATGTGTAAATGTAAGGTACATTATACCTTATATTGTGCTACATCATCATGGGTTGTAAAAGTGTGATGTAACTGTGTAGGCAGATAAGCAGCTGAGACAATGGCTACATGCAGCAGATCTAAACTGCAGTGGGGAAGACCTAGCTGTCCACCAGTGCTAAAAGCGATATCTATGCAGGCTAGTGAGTCACCTGCCTCAGATAGGGCAGCACCCTGAGGTAGGTACACCAAACACCTTAGAGGGAAGGGACCGGCAGCAGGGAGCTGAGCTCTCCAAAGACAGTGGCTTCATAAGAACTCCCAGGCAGATGCTGGAGTGCTCTGTAGGCAGAAAGCTGAGAGCCCCAGGAGATGAAGGCTGCTCAAGTGTTTATTTACCCAGCTGGGGAAGGTTTCACTTAAAAGTGGGAGATTGCTTTTATTCTGGTATAAATATTTACCCAATGTGGGGACAGTTTTGTTAAAATGGTAGCTTGCCTTTTTGTTTCCAGTTTAACCAGAAGACCAGATGTGGCTAAAAGGGGTGAAGAGGAGACCACAGGGATGCCTGAGAGGCACACTATTGAGCTCTAACAGGGGAAGGGGCATGAGCCACAGGAGTGCCCGAGGGCACAGAAGATCTTGAGTCCTGCCAGGGCCAGGGACAAGACAGGCAGGTGGACGCCAAGAGGGTAAAAGCCTGAGCCAGGCAAGATAATACAGAGGTGGTCTGAGGCCAAGAGGGTCAGGGCTGGCAACTGAGAAGAGCGATAGCAGGAGACCGAGGCCTGAGAAGGGCAATAGCTGGAGAACAGCAACCTCCCAGCCGGGCCCCCTTAGGGCCCCAGGGGTGGCACACCTGGGCCAAGGGTTAGCGAGGAC
>NW_017729031.1:59827831-59830460 GCF_001723915.1 Gavialis gangeticus
AGGTGGTGCAGGCTCCTACCCTGGGGGTTTTTAAGAAGAGGTTAGATGAATACCTTGCTGGGGTCGTTTGACCCTAGTACTCTTTCCTGCCATGGCAGGGGGTCGGACTAGATGATCTTCTCAGGTCCCTTCCGACCCTAGAAAATATGAAACTATGACACTATGAAAGGGTGATAGCAAGAGACAGGGGCCACAGGCCCAGAACAGGAGACCAGGGCTGGGGTCCAGGAGCTGGGGTCCAGGACCATGGGCCTTGTGCTAAGGGGGCCAAGCTAGAGGAACAGGACCAAGATTGAGAAGGCTGAAGCCCAACAAAGACTTTAAGACCAAAGGGGACAAAACTTGCAGTAGGGCAAGCTGCCCCACCAAGGTGATAACCTGTAATATCTGTGAGGCATGGGCATGGCTGTAGGGGTGGACAGAGACCATGAACATGGCCCTTAAAGGCATTTGGTGTCTGGGAGCACCAATAGGACCAGTAAGGCCACAATTGATTGAATAAAGACAGACTAAGAGCGGACTGAACTGCCTCTGCATCCCTGGGGCAGCCTCCCAACCTTTTCCTTTCAAACTACATCAAGAATTGGCAGGCAAGTAGCAGGGAAAGGCACTCTGGGGCTAGGGACAGACATGCAAAAAGCTTGAGCCTGAATTGGGGGATGGTGGATCCCTGCTTAGCAGGGAGTGGGGAAGGGAGGGGGGAAAGCAGGAGGAAGCTAGGCAGACATTGCTGTGCCTACAAGTCTCTGTCAAAGCTGCAGCCAGGGAGCAGAGGAAAGGGGCCAGCCCTGCTGTGGAGCAGAGAGCCCCACCCAGCCTAGACAGCATGCCAAGATGCTGGGGGACTGGTTTATCTTAAATCAGCAAGGGGTCTGAGACAGACACTGCATAAACTGGTTTGAGCCAAATCAGTTAAGTCTGACACTACATTCAACCAGGTATATCTCAACCAGTTTCAGCCATTTTCAAACTGGTTTATGTGCACTGAACATCTGTTCTGTTATGGCTTTAAACAAGTTTCCGATCACTTAAATCAGTTTATGTGTAATGTCTGTTCCTGGCCTGGCAGATCGGAGAAGGGAGGATGTATGCATGGTGCCACAGCACCATGGGCCACAGGTCCTGTCACATGTGCTTACATGAAACTAATTTTCTAGAAAAGAGAAATTGAGAGTGGTAAGACATTCTGTATGGAACTAGATCAAGTAAACAAGGGATCGTTCAACTGTGTAAGGGATTTGAGAAATGGCCGTTTTGAAGGCTTACCCACTGCCACAGAGCAGAAATCAATTGTGTCCTTAGACTTCTGTAAGTAGTGTTTCATAAATATATGCAATCATTATCCTATCACTGAAGCTAAGGCCATCATGGGTAAAACATTATGTTTACATAATTTCATGATTTTACCACATATCTGAAGTAAAATATCATTGTATACCCCTGAGCATCTTCAGGCACTCTCAAAATATAATAATAAATAGAAGGGGCTGGTCATGCCCTAAACCTCTCTGTATCCATAAGGTGAGTTCTATTTGAGATGGGTAATTTTTTAGCACCTGGCCTAGCTTTCAGAGTTTATGAGCAAACTGCAATGGAACAAGAGTCTTTGTTCTTAATCTGGACATGTCAAACTCATTTCCAGCTAAACTTACCTGATGAATTTATAATATTTGTTATTGGTTCATGAATTGTGTAACCAAGACTTGTGCAAGTAGCCAATGCTTTCACCAGCAACTTTCTGTATTTTTAATGAAGTAGGCACGTATTTAGCCAGCTTAAGCTGAATTCTTTAGTCAAGCAGACTCAGTTTCCCCCATGCAGCCCTAGAGTGTGTCCCTCTTCTGCAACTAGTAACATTCACTCATCCTTTGAGGCTCCTAGGAAAAGCAACAGGAAAGACTAAGGTTCTAAAGGAAAACCCACAAAGACATCTCCCTCAATCCCCAATCCATAATGGATTTTATAAATCTTCAGCAAAAGAAAGCCCACTACCCCTAGTGAGACTGATACTGAGCAATTTCTTCCCTCTGTATTAATTAGTGCTTATTGAAGATGATTTGGGGCATATCAAGCCAAGCTGTTTCAAACATACCAGGTAATGATGTAAATACAATGCTATCATTATAATGGATCCCTGGATGAGAGTAGGTGGAGTGCTGGAGGTATTCTCAGCTAATTCCACAACCTACACACAAGCAAGAAAACAGAACCAGAGAGAAAGATTCAAACATAGAAATGTGTGATGTTGAGAAAGCTACTTCAGACTAAATTCCTGGGAAGTAATTCATGTTCAGTAGGTCTGGATTTTGGGGGCATTTTTACACATGCTCTGCGTGTGGGGTGTGGCGGGATGCTTTGATCAGATTGTCTCTGAGAGCGTCTGTAATTAAAGCGCTCACAGCGTCTCATGTGTCAGCATGCCTGCTCTTCAAAATGGCGGCAGGGGCACTTTAAAACTCATTGAACGAGCTTCAGTTAAAGTCCCCCTGCCACTATTTTGAAGTACACAAACACTGATACACAAGATGTGGAGGCTTCTGGAGCCACACTAATTAGCACACTCCAGCAGACTCAATCAAGTCATGGTTCATGGTTGTCATGGGTGACTTCGATTACCCAGACATCTCGT
>NW_017729031.1:59873690-59878116 GCF_001723915.1 Gavialis gangeticus
TCCCTATAGCCCACCTGCCCCCCAGCGCCACTGCTCCCCTGCTGGCAAAAAGCCAGCGCAGCCCCTGGCCCTGAGCCTGCAGCAGGCACCTTGCCCTCACCCCACACAAATCCACGGGGGCATATGCCCCCCATGCCTCCCTCAGGAGGCCACTCAGCAGTGCGGAGCTGGCCCCCCTCCCAACCCCTTTTCTTGCCCCCCCCATGTGCCTCAAATGAGCCACCCATGGCTCTGTCCCATGCCCTGCCCAGGCTGGGCAGCACTTGCCCCTTCCCATGCCTTCTTTCACTGTGGGGGACTCAATTTGCTCCCCATACTGCTCCTCCCCTCCTGTTTCCACCCCCCTGCCTGGACATACCAGCAGGACACTGGTCTCCAAGCTGCCGCACTGCATTCATGACTGCATGCATGCTGCGACTACATACTTGCAGATGGCATTTATCAGTGACATTATTGGCCAAAAAAACCAACGGCTAATAATATTAATTTTCCTGTTATTGGTGCACCTCTAATTAATATAACCATTAAAACATGTAGATTTACAATAAATTAGTCTTTATAATAGGTCTGGTACATTATAGCTATATACACTTACTTTATAGTTGCAAGTTTTAATCATTAACAAGCCTTAGCATGCTAAAAAATGGAGGTGGATATAGTGCTCATTTCCTAGCTAACAAACTAATATCAAGCAGCTGCATTAAGGCAGCAATTCCAATGTTCAGAATAGCTCTCTAAAACAACGTTATCAAATTTTATCGAAGCATGTTTCACACTTGCAATTAAATGGTGTATTGAATGGTAGTATTAACTGTAGTTGATTAATTGAAAAACTGAATTGGTTATTTCAGATTAAGCCAGCAAAATTTTTAGGTACACATACGAAATGCAGATGAATTTTGTATTTCGTACATAGCAAACTTACTTTACTCTGTAGTAATAGTGGAGCAGATGTACAATGCTCAGCCCTACCCTGAAGTTGAGTAACTTTTACTTCTTAGTAAAGTTAACATGGAAAAATTTGTAGTTACTGTGCTATGTGGAAAGTTACTAATCAAAATTTGTCAAGTCTTCCTTGCCTACGTCCCCCTTCCCCTCCCTCCATAGTTTCATTCTGGGATCCACTTGCTCAATGGAAAATGGCTCTCCCCACCACTTAATGGGCAAGCCCTGTAATAATGCCTTCTGCAGGCCACAAGTTTGGGAGAATTAGCCCCACAGTGATTCTCCTTTAAAACATTTTGGTGTAGGTGATTGGATAAACATTGGTTAGGCATGATTTGGGAGTAGAAGCATTGGGGGCACTTACATACATGTGGGGAGTCTGCTCTGGTGCACTGAAAATCGAGCACATAAATTGACATACGTCAGTGGCACAGCATGCATCTTGTACAGAGAAAATGGCGGCGATGCGCTTTCAGCTAAAACACGTTCTGTGTGCTTTAGTTCAAAGTGCACTGCTGCCATCTTCTCGGCGGTGACACACCACTAACGCACCTGTTTCTGATGCAGTGCCAGGTGCATTTAGTTAGTGCAGCTCGCTAATTAAGAGTCTTGCGCTGCTTTGGAACCACATGTGAAAATGCCCTGTCTGAGATTGGGGATTTTGTCTTGTGCTGATGCTTCAATGGGGTGGGTCTGATTTTAAATAATTGGTTTTTTGTCAATTTTCCTATTGTGTATATTTTTTGTTGTTAAAGAAAGGTGCATTTTCATTGGTTACTATAAGAATTAAAATGTTGCTTTACAATGGAATACAGTTTTAACAGTAGATGTGGTATATACATTTCTTAGGTATGCAAACTAGATATATTTATTTAAAAATATATAGCTTAATAGTTGGATTCTTAAAAATACTACATTTTAGTATGTTGCAAAAATGGTGAAATGTATATTTCTTATTCACTAGATAATTAACTTTGCTCATGTTGGTATCAAGCTGCATTAATGTGGCAACTGGAATTTAATTAAACTCACAAAACCAGCACTTAATGTAATAAATTTGAATGTTTTGATTTTTAAAATTTCCGTATACAAAACATTCACATTTACAACTAATTTATTAAGTACTAGTATTAATTGTTATAGTTTTAGAAATATGAACTGTGATTAGTGAATTAAACCAATTATTTCAAGTCATTCTAGGGAAAATTTTCTAAAATGCCTAGGTAGAAGTCAGTTTAAGTTCCTAGTTGTCCAATTCTCTTTTAAAATGAGTTCTTTTTTTACCTAAGCCATTTTGAAAACTTTTACCCCCTTTCAAGTGTTTAGGACTCGCATCTCATCCACCTCCCATTTTTTTAATTTATAAACTGGGAGAGAAAAACGGGTTTTCCCGCTTTTTCAACTCCCAGTTGATTTCTTGGCTTTGAATTAATCGGTCTGCATGGAGAAAAAAATTATTTTTGCACCTGCAGAAGAGGTTACTTCTGGTAAAAGCTAGTGTAACACTTCAACAAACTCTGAGGCCAGGTGCTTTCCTAGTGACTTTCACCAGTTCAGTAGTGTTACTTTCTTAAAAACATCCTCAGCAAACGTGTACTGCTTCAATGGTTCACCTCTAGCCCTGAAACTTATTATGCTTGACATGATTAATCTGTGATAAGTAGATGCCTATGTCATAGAAACATTTTCCTTTTGGACGGTTAAGCCTGGTACTTTTGTGTTAAGAATATTGTGCTTGATGCATCCTTTTTTAGTGTATGCAATTTAACTTTGCCATTGGGTATTCCTTGCTTTAATGTTACTTGGGGTTCTTTATAAATTTCAGCAGCATCTGCAGTACAGCAACAATCTTTCAGTAGTTTGTCCAAGGCTATGGAAATAGGTTTTCATGTATTCAACATATCTTCTACTTTTCTTTTTAGTCCCATGTTGACTACTCTAGCTGATACTTCCATCAATTTTGTCATGATTTTCTTCACAGATAGTCATCAGAAAGGCCAGTTCTTAATAAATAGCTCAAAGCAGTCAACCACTGAATTCTGTCATACAGAGCATTGGCTTGGATCCCCCAGCTCTCTTCAGTGAAACTGAGGCAAACTGGTTGTTATGGAAATACCTTGCAATTTCAACAACGTTTTCCTTTATTTCTGGAGTATTTAAATTTTTGGCTAAAAGGTGTCAAATGCGAACTGCACCCATATATTATAAGTTTCAGGTTTGCTTCATTATCTTCTATGTTTCTTTTAAGCTTGGCTACATTTGCAGCATTGTCTGGGACAAAACTACGCATGTGACACAACTTTTTGTTTACAGTTTGTTGTAGCTTTTACATCTACTTCTAAATATTCTGCAGTTTGGGCATTTCCTGATGTATCAATTGAGATTGTTCATCTCAGAAACATCTTCTGTTGTCACACAAGCACATATTAATGGATTGTTGTGTACATTGCTCCATCCTTCAGGACTTTGACAAACCCTTTTATTTTCAGTGTTTTTTTACACACTGTTAAGTTTCCTCCTTATGCACTGTATGCAGAAGCCTTCCAGCAATATAGTTTGCTGGGTGGATTGTAATCTGGTTGTACCGATTGAACCATGCCAGTGCAAAGTTTGTTCTGAATAAGACAAAAGGAAAACTTTCTGCATACATGCAGTGCCGCATAAATGAACCAGCTGGACTTTGCTATTTCTGATTTATGAGCTCATCCATCATTTTACTTGATGATAATGAAGAAAGTATCTCTTTTAGATACAGGTACAGATTCACTATCTGAGCTTGTTTAGTTGCAGTCCTGTTGGTAGTACCAGTAGATGATTCTGAAGTTGCAGATGATGTACATTCATAATTCCTTACATCTAAACTGGACCCTGTAACAAAATGGTTAAACAGTGCATTACTTAAAATAAGGTTATAAATGAAAGATCCCTCCTACAGCAGATGTTTTAACCAGTGTTTAAATGATGCAATTTTTCCAAACCCAGTTCTATAGGGGAAAAAACTTCTATGACTTATTAAATAATCTTCTATTTAAACCTTTTAATTTATCAGTATAAAACAGCTTGGGGGGGAAAAATTAATCTGAGTTTATGAATTTCAAAATTTCAAAAACTTTATTTTGCACAGGATAGCTTTAACTAGGGCTTGTATGTATACTTGCTTACACTGAACAGTAAATCTTGTTTCAGAAGTTTGGGGTAATATTAAAAATGTATAATTAACAAATACTCGCACAAACTAGCATATCCACTAGATTATGAACACAAACATATCCAGATGTTGAAATCAAGATTAGATTGATAGAAAGAAAGAAAAGCTTTCTTTTCTTTTTTTAGTCTATGCTCCACAGAACATTATGTTCCTCTTTCTACACTGTCTTGAGCCCAGCATTGATCATTTGTGCACACTGCTCCTTACTGTGCTTCCTCTCCCTCCTCCACACAAGAAATCAGCAATAAACCAAGACTCCTTTTTCCTGTGACT
>NW_017729031.1:59883116-59894917 GCF_001723915.1 Gavialis gangeticus
CTCTTTCTACACTGTCTTGAGCCCAGCATTGATCATTTGTGCACACTGCTCCTTACTGTGCTTCCTCTCCCTCCTCCACACAAGAAATCAGCAATAAACCAAGACTCCTTTTTCCTGTGACTATAACCAGCACATCCTTTTTCTCCTCCTCCCCCCTCCCCCCCCCACTGAAAAACAAACAAAAAGCTCCTCCTCCCCAACAATCCCTGACTTGTGTGCTATTGCAACCCCTTGGCCTTGTGGTGTAGTACTTTAGAGACACTAATAGAGCACTTCTACAAAGATGTAAATATTAACTTCATATGTAAAGGGACCAATAAAGTCCATTTAACTGAAAAACCCCAAACCATTGTGAAGTAGGGAGTTGGTAGTTACTGAGCAAGAGAGCAAGCCTCCATTAGAGAATTAGAATATTTAGAACCATAAATATTCATAATTTGAGAGCTGAGCTAATCAGCTCGGGTAGAGAATAAAACAAGAGTTTGATACCATCCAAGTGGGCTAAGTCAGTAATCCTGATGGAGGAGTAGATGTGATGGTGTCTGCTGGAGTCAAAGAGCAGGTTCTGGTAATAACTTTGTTGATCCTTTGTATTCAGTAGTGTAGAGCCTGCATCCCTTGCAGGGTCAAGCCCCTAAACCATGAAACAATCTTGCCATATTTTTTTTAAAGCTTGATCTCAAAAGTTAAGTCCGTCCCTCCCACCCCCGCCTTAGAAGAAAATCAGACTTCAACTCTGGAGTTGTTAGTAGTGCCTCCTTGATTTTAACACATTTTATTTAAATTATTTTAATAAGGTACACATTTAGTATAATCTAGGCTATGTTGTATTAAATTCAAATCAATTTAAGATGGTTTATTTAAATTATATTTTTTCTTTTTAAGTATAAATAAAAATCAGAAGGATCAGTTTACGTAAAATCTTTTTAAAATAATTTTTTATCTGTTCTTAATCCACTCGGGTTCTAGCTAGAGGGTTTTCTTGCTCCTCTGCTCAGGGTCAGACCACTTATCAGCTTTGGCTAGAACTGTGTGAGAGGTTTTCCCTTGCTCTGTAGCAAGGGGAGTAGTCTTCCTGGATCTTTTGAGTGTAGTTCAATAGACTACTTCTTGTCCTACCAGTGGCAAGACATTGACAGTGCCCTGGTCCTCCTGCTTTATCTGTGGCAAGCTAAGATCCTCTTGATGGGTTTTTGGGGGATTGTTCCTTATAGTTGTGGATAAGGGTTACTTGTAGTTCTAAGAACAGATTAGATGATCACTTGTCTGGGGTGGCTTAAGTAGGGATGATTTTGCATTGAGCAAGAGGTTGGACTAGATGACCCCCAGAAGTCTCTTCTAGCTACTTCTCTATAATTAATATACATCTTGGTGCTAAATGAAAGCAACTGGAACCTAATTCCCACCTACCTAATTCTCTCGAAAAAGATTTAGTTAGAACTTTTTCAAATTAGTGGATCTGTTTTCCTCCATTATTTCTCTTGTACTGAATTTCCATGATACAGGACTCGGCTTATTTTTATTTAAGTGTTTTAAGAGATCAGAGAAAATATTCATGACTGAAGTTGACTGTCAGGGTCCATTTAAAAAAAATGCTAGTTTCTTTCTTACTCTTTTCTTTTTTTTTATATAGTGTTTGGGGGTGGAGGAGGGTTGTCAAAGATTTGGTCCTCAAAGCCCTATCATCTGGCCAGCAGTGCTGCTTTGTGAGCCTGTCTGATGTGGGATGCATAGGGGTGCAGGGGCTGGAACCAGAACAAGCTCCACAGAAAGTAGGTAGGGCCTGTCCAGGGCACATGGTGTGTGAAGTGTGGGCTGTTTCCAGTTGGGCCTATTGCCTGGCCCTGTATATAAGATCCAGCATGCAGAGCAAGCCTGGTGCAGTGGCCACATGTAGCATGTGCCCCAGACCAGCTGTGCGCTGCACGAGGCTGCGGCTGGAGTGTGCTGCCCCTGGAGATAGTCCAGGTTCCATGCGCACAGTTGCAGGGTCAGTCTGGCATACTGCATGTGATTGGCACGTGCTGGCTGAGCCAGAGGCTAAGGCCTAACTAGGACATCTAGAAAGGATTAACTGCTAGAACTTCCTGGAAGCTTTGAAGATCTGGGAGGATCAGGATGTACCCGACAGAGCTTAGTGAGCAGAAAAGAAAAAGTTGTGCTTGGTACCAAACAATTTTTAAATGAAAGAACACAGCTTGGTGCAGAACATTTGGGACACTATGATCTGCTTCTTTAAAATGAAAGTCTGTTTAAACAGTTATGTGAATGTGCATTTAGGGGCTTATGTCATTGACTCATCGTATGAATAAAGTAAAATTATAAAATACCTGGGTTTGGGAGAGGGGGCACTGCTTTGGCTCATATATCCCTACATTACTTCCCACTGCCAGCAGTCTGATTCTCTACGCGACAGTAGTTAAAGGGGATTCGGGTACCAAAACCACAGCTAATGCTTTGTGCGTTCAGATTTGCACACAAAAGGTAGCTCTAGCTGCAACAGTAGGCAGAGGACCCATTGGGATGTAGACTTGATGCATGCAGCAGCCATATAGTACACATTTCAGTATGAGATTACTGTTGTTATGTTGTACATATAATCGGTGTACAGCCTGCTTTGATTAACCAAAGTGAGTAAAATATTAACCCTTTCAAACTGGTTTCAAATCCTTGCTTAATGTTGCCTCTGATTAAGTTTTTGAACCATGGTTTTCTTTTTCTTTCTTTTTTCCCCTTTTAAATCTCATGAATTTAAAACAGGGCAGTTCATTAGAGTTTTATAATGTTTCCCATGGCTAATGGAGAGTGAGACTCCATGACCTAAAAGATCTTGGCATGTCAGAATAGTACGCAAGTATTTAGTTAACATTAGCTGAATTTGGTCTTTGTCTATAAGTCAAGACAGTAACAGTAGATTAACACCTAGAGATTTTATTCTATTAGTTAAAGTAAGAAAGAGCAGTTATCAGGGTGAAGTATAAATGCAATTTTTTTAATGCCACTTCATTAAATTATGTAAGAATATTTTGTAATTTTAGCTGAACCAAATAGGCAGACTAGAAGCAGAATTTATTTTCCTTTTACTTTTTAAAAGGAAAAATATATGTATACTTGTCATCCTCGGTTAAAATCTCTGTTTTTAATAAAGAACTATGAATTCACATTAGGTTGCGATAGTGGTATACTGCCACCTTGTGGTTGTTTTGCACTTATGAGGCACCATTTTTCTCTTAACATTTCAGGGCATAAAGCAGCATTTTTATGCTATAATGTGAATGTCTTCCAGTGTCACTATCATTGTAGAGCAAGCGTTTATGTGGCAGTAGGAGTGAAAAACAGGACCTAGTTGGTGACTCAACTTCACATAATATACAGAATAACATTATCCAAGACCTTTAAAAAATGAATAACTCAAATTTGCTTTTTGTATAGTATCTTAACAGTGAAATATTTAGATTGGCTTAATGCCATATTTATTATGCATTAACACTTACTATGGGTACTTGTTTTCTTTCAGGGTTTGTATAGAAGCAATGTCTAAAAGCAAACTTTCCTTTCAGAATACCATGTAAATAACGCCCTTATTTAAAATGGCAAGGAAACCTTTGAGTGGTATCTGGTACTTCACACTAAAATGTCTTTGTTTTACATGTGTAATACAAATGTGAAGGCCTTTAATCCATTATGTAGTCGAGGTCTTTTCAAAGATAAAGCTTTTAAGAATTGAACACGCATACAGTGTAGATATGATGTACTTCGGTGATTCGTCTTATTTTGCACTCTTCAGACTGTAAAGACCCCCACGGGTGGTTTCAATGAGGTCATGAGTATAATGGTTCTACATAACTCCTGGAGCGTGGGAAGAAAGGAACTTTTATCAAAGATCTGTAGATTCAGATATTATGTCATACAACTAACATAAGTATTTGGTTTTATTATTTCAGTCATTACTTTTTTTTTTTCAATCCAGAGCTTAAAACTTGAAGTTTTGTGATGCCTTGATACTGTGGCTTCTGCATATCTTAACTAATCCTTGTGATATCATAACAAATGAATACTTTTAAAACAAATAATCCCTGGTCAAGATCAACTTTAAAAATACCTTTAAGTCTCAAATTTGAGTTTCCCAAACTATTTCATTATTTTATAATTATATGTTAGTAGTGTTTAAGTTATCTGGCTGGATGAGTGGCTCAGAGCTGGCTTGTGGGCTGAATTCAGTGGTGGGGTTGGTATATGAGTGCAATCTGGCACAGTCTGACCAGAGCAAGTCCCGCCTTCTTCCCCCAACAACCACCACTACAGATCCAGAAATTTGGCAGCAGGGAAGTGGTGGGATTTGTAGGAACGTTGATTTCGATTTGTGGCGTGCAGGGAAAAAATAAGGATTTTGATTTAGGGAGAAGTAAAATACTCCTGTTCCTACTGAGACAAAGAATTATGTTGCATGGGAAATGCCAACTCTCCCTTGCCTACTTTTCTAAATTTGAGTTCCAGACTTTTAACTTGTGTTTTGGTAGAGTCTCAGGAATGTGGGACATGTAGTTAACTTCACTTTAATTTGTATCAATTTCCTTTATTGGTGAAAGTTGCACTACCAAGGGGTCACCATTGCAGAGAAAGGGTTAAGTGCCATGTGCCTATGGCAGGGGTAGCCAATGTTTTTTGATCCAAATGCTGGAAAAGCTGAAATGTCTACCTTGTAAGGTGCCAGAGTGACAACCTGCTAGAAAAACAAAACCAGGGTGGGGGGTACATGGCAGGACACTGCATATTAATATAGGTAATAATCATAAAAGTTGCTTTTTTAAAAAAAAATTCTAAACCTGGTGACAATAAATAAAGCTTCATATACTACCTTTGTTATGTTGTTTGTTTGTTTTTTTTGTACTTAGGCATGTTGTGATGAGAGAGGAGGAAGAAAAGAGGGTGTGTCCCTTGCCCCCCACATCTCCCACCACTACTGACTGTGGCTTGGGCGTGCTGGTCTAAGGCAGCAGCACCCCAGCAGCAGCCACCAGGGCTGAGGCACTGAGGACTTCCCAGTGGTCCAGGAGTAGGGGGAGCCTGGGCCCAAGGCTGGGACAGACAGATGCCCTGTCCCACCTGGGCGGGGGTGGAGGGCACCAAGCACCAGGGCTGAGTGGTATGGGGAGAGGTACCGCAGGCAGGCCAGTCCCACTGGGCCCTTGGGAAGGCGGCAACCAGAGGAGAGTGGGGGCCAGGAGGGAAGTGTGGACTGTCTTGGGACTCTGTAGACTTAGGCCGTGATGGGTGGGTGGGTGTGCCCAGTGGCATCCAGGGTAGGGCCTAGCCTGCACAATTCTGTGGGGTTGGGCCACAGCTGCCCTGCCTGCAAGGGGCACTGCCTGGTTGAGGCAGGCTGCTGGGCTTGAGGGGGTGCTTCCAGCTCCTTTATGCGGGGGCCCAGCTGCAGGAGCCCTCTGTTCCCTGGTAGCAGCTGCCATGGGCAGCGACTGGGGCCAAGCCAGCTGGGAGCCCTCTGCAGTGCCTGCCTGGGCCCCAGCCTCTCCCACCCACAGCCTCTCTCTGGGGATTGGGCCGGGCTGGAGGGCACAGGCTGGGTACAGGGGGGAGGGATCAGCAGAACACAGACAGTGGTGCTGCCTATGTTGTCTTGACTCTGCTCCTGGTGCCTGCTGCGGCACTGGGACCTGTGGCTGCTCTGGTCCAGAGGAGGAACTTAAAAAAAAAATTTAAAACAATTTCCTTGCAAACCTCCTGGTGTGCTGAGGAAAATGTCTCCACGTGCCATTAATTGGCACGTGCCAGGTGCTGCCTATCCCTGACCTATAGCATACAGAACTTTCTGTCCTCAGTTCCTCTTGTTTAGTAATACGTATCGTCTGCAAGTCCATTAACAGAGATAACAGGGAATTATCAGTGTAGGGGACACCTCCCACTTGCTGCTGCTATCCAAAGGTTCAGTTGCAATCTAAATGAATTGCAGTAAGCATGCCAGTGGCCCTCATCTGCTACTTTTCTAGACACCCCATTCCCTGTCTAATCCTCATCACTATTTCCCCACACCCCCATTTCTCTATACCAAGTCACCAAAATAATCTAAATTTTTTGTGTAAGATGGTAGACCAAAATACTCAAGCTGTTCTAGAAGTTGTATAAATTACAACTTTAATAAGCAACTTGGTCAAACAGTCAGCAGTAAGCTTCAAGTCTGAGTCCTAGGCCTGTTCACTGTTCCCTGCTGCCTGGAAGTCCTTTCATAACATATGATAAAGTGAGCTGTTGCTTAATAAAGCTTACATATTTGTGAATTAGTCTACAGTACAACCGTACCCTAGCTTCTCTTTAAATACAAAACAGTCTGCCTTAAGACTCTGTGGAGTTCAGTATGCAGACCTCAGGGGGATGTCTGTCTTAAATCTGTTTTTAGCAATTAGCCCTGTGTGATACAAACCTATAGTAGAACCTAGTAAAGAACCCAGCCATCTACATAGAATCATAAAAAATTAGGGTTGGAAGGGACATCAGGAAGTCACGTTGTCCAACCCCCTACTCAAAGCAGGACCAAACCCAACTAGATCATACTAGCCAGGGCTTTGTTGAGCTGGACCTTAAAACCTCCAAGGATGGAGATTCCACCCTGTCTCTAGGTAACCTGTTCTAGTGCTCCCCCGCCACATCCACTGAGAGAGTTTTTCCTAATATCAAACATAAACTTCCCTTGCTGCAACTCTGCAACTTGAGACCACTGGTACTTCTTCTGTCATCTGACCTGAGAACAGTCTAGTGCCACTGTCTTTGAAATCCCCCTTCAGGTAGTTGAAGGCTGCTATCAAATTCCCCCTTAAATCTTCTTTTCTTCAGATTAAATAAACCCAGTTACCTCAGCCTCTCAAAGTCATCTGCCCCAGCCCCTCACCATTATTGTTACTGCTCCACTGGACTCTCTCCAACTTCTCCACATCTTTCTGTAGTGTGGGACCCAAAACTGGACATAGTACTCCAGATGTGGCCTCACCAGTGCTTGAGGAATAATCACTTCCCTCGGTCTGCTAGTAGTACTCCTACTAATGCAGCCCAGTATACTGTTAGCTTTCTTGGCAACAAGAGCACACTGCTGGCCTATATCCAGCCTACTGTCCACTAATCCCCATGTCCTTTTCTGAAGAACTGCTGCTTAGCCACTTGGTCCCAAGCCTGTAGCAGTGCATGAGGTTGTTCCATCCTAAATGTAGGACTTTGCACTTGTCCTTGTTGAACCTCATGAGATTTCTTTTGGCTCAATCCTTCAATTTGTCCAGGTCACTGAATCCTAGCCCTACCTTCCAGATAGTGTAGGTATGCCTCCAGCATATCTACTACTCCGTCCAGCTTAGTGTCATCTGCAAACTTTCTGAGGGTGCAATTCATCTCATCTTCCAGATTGTTAATGAAGAAATTGAACAAAACTGGCCCCAGGACTGACCCCTGGGGCGCTCCACTTGATACTGGCTACCAGCTAGAAATCTAGCCATTGATCACTACCTGTTGAGCCTGATGATCCAGGCAGCCTTTTATGTACCTTACAGTCCATTCATCCAACCCATACTTCCTTATCTTCCTTGCAAGAGTGCTGTGGAAACCATATCAAGCCTTGCTAAAGTTAAGGTATATCGCAGCCATTTCTCTCCCTGAGGCCACAATGCCTGTCATTTTGTCAAAGAAGGAAATCAGGTTGGTTAGGCATAACTTGCCCTTGGTGAATCCATGCTGACTGTTCCTAATCACCTTTTTCTTCTCCAGGTGCTTAGAAATGGATTCCTTTAGGAGCCGCTGCATAATTTTTACAGGGACTAAAGTGAGGCTGACTAGTTTGTAGTTCCCTGGATCCTCCTCCTTCCCTTTCTTAAAGATGGACGGGCACTATATTGGCCCTTCTCCAATTGTACATGTCTCTTCCAGTGCTCCTGTCTCATTCCATGGTGCTGAACCTTTCCTTAAACACTAAACAAACACTGTTTTTTTTCTCTCATGCGACTGTCACATGGCTTGGCCCTTCAGAAGATAGTGTGGCTTGTTGAATGAGACTTGGAAATCTGAGCTTGCCAGAGACACCTGGACCTTTATCTGACCTTGTGCAGCAAACTTACAAGTTGTTAAGTTTTATGTACATTTTGCAGGAGTCAAGAGGGCTCAATCTTAGGATTCAGAGTCTTTAAACTAGCAGTTTTTAAGGCTATACAAATGCCTTAGAGAGCCTCGTCTCACCAACTGGCATTTGTTCAGTTCCATGACAAGGTTGCTTTTTGCTGGGATGATCATAAAAGTACCTTTTAGAGTGATAAGCCATCTGCCAGGCCAAGCCTGCACAGTGCTGTTTGGGTTACAAAAGACTGACTAATGCACACAGCCAGTTAATTCTGGGGCCATAGCCAGGAGCCATGTGCCAACTAACTATAGAGGCATTCTGGTTATAGGTAAGTTTTTTATGAATCCTTGTCCCAGGCCTGATTTTTTTTGCAGTTAGGAGCTATAGCTGCTTATAGATGTAAAACAAGAAAAAAATGGTGCTTTATTTTAAACTCTGCATGCCCCCACACCCAGTCCACCACATCCCAGAAGAGCCATCGTGTTAGTTGGACCTGGCTCACCCAGTGTCTGTATAGATTGTGCGCTTCAGCGGAGCTTTTTGGCATTTTTATCTAATATCTGATTGAATTAGCTTTTGGACAAAAGTGCCAAAAAGCCCTGCTGAAGCATCCAGTCTATCCGGATGCTGCGGAGCCAGGTCGAACTAATTCACTGCTGCTTTTTAAAAGCATGCCCTATTGAAGTGGGAGGAGTTCTTTACGAGGAAACTCAAAATCTTACAGGTATTGTGTTTTGAAGAAAATATATTGCAAGTAAGCCAGGTGTATCTAAAACTAAGACTATTGCCATAGTAAGTGAGGTTATTCTTACTGCTGTTATAGGAAGGCCCAGGCATAACCAGTCAACATCCTTTTGAAGTTGGTTTTGCATGCCACAGTTTATGAATGAGTAGTATTTTAGAGATTGGATGCTTGTCTCCATTCTTCTTTAGTTGTTAAATCTTTCTGGACTGACTGCAGCTGTTAATTCTCTTAAAGCTTTGTGGCTGCAAGTTCACAGACCAATGGCCTGGTTCAGCAGTTGACTATCTATGCTGCTTCTGTGAGGCAAAATAGCTAGCCTTAAAAGTTAAAATAAAGAACTTAAGGTTCATAACTAAGTTGAAGGTATGTCATCTGATTAAGTAGAATTCTTAAGGTATCTCAATTAGTATGTTTAGTTATGGATGCAAGTGAAATAATGGAACTCCTGGGGGTTTTGGGTGAATGAGAGAGAGAAAATAGACTAAGAGCAAAAATGCAATAATATCACTAAGAAGGAAAAATATTCAGACATTAAGGCTTGGAAAAAGTTCATGTCAAAAGGAACTGTTCTAAAGAGTATTCCACAGTTATGGGCGTGGTATGTTAGTTCTTTGCTCCTATATTAGATTCTACACTAGATCTTAACATTAGAAGGTTAAAATTAGCATTTCATTCTTGTCATTTTTGGTGCTTCTAAAAGCAAAGTTCAGGTTTTTTTACTATACGTGTTCATGAATTAAGCAAACTAATTGTATTAAACCAGCGGTGTCAAGTATGGGGCCTGCAGACCAGATCCATGCAGTGCATGGAGCTTTTCCCTCTGACCTGTGGGGCCCCTAGTACACCAGGATATTTGCAGTAGTCCTTGCCCCCAAAAAAGAATTAAGGGCCCTGTAGCCATCAGTAACGGGCAATCAAGGATGGCATTGATGCATCTGGTTTGTGGTATGGGGTAAGCTTGACACTCCGAATATTAATGGTGACTGGTGCCTCCTGAGTCTGGGGGGCACCCACAGATGCCATTGGCAGTGGCCCTGTCAGGGGTGGCATGTGTCCCATTCCACCCCCCACCCCAATGCATTGGCTATGCCTACGTTTATACTTTTTTATTTAGAATACCCTGTTGCTGTATCACCTTTGGGATTCTAGTACCACAAGGCTGTCATACCATCATTATAATCTTTATTTTTTTTTCCTTGCTTGAAAACTTTATAATACACATTATGGTTACAGCTGGTTTTGCTTATAAAACTAGTTTCTGCATACTCAGTTCTCATACATGCTATAGAAGTGAACAGTATTAGTATACAGTATCATATATTATACAAGTTTACATATTGTAAAGGTAGGAAGCTTTTTGATTAATTCATTTTGTGATGTATTTAATTTTTTTTAATTATAAGTGAAAGTTCATTTTAAACTTTTGCAAAATCTACAGTCATCTTTAATTTGGTCTACTGACTTGTTTCATTTAAATCTTTTTCTCTTTAAGGCAAGAACTTCTGAAGTGGAATGGATGGGGATATAATGACTCCAAGTTCATATTCAATAAGAAGGGACAAGTAGAATTCACAGGAAAAAGGTAATTTGACATAGCCATCCCCACTGAAATGAAAGTTTGATATGTGACTTTAGTTTTCAAAAAAAGTACTTTAAAGCTGTGCATGGTTTGACAACCTCTGAAAGATCTCTTTTTTTGAGTGCTTATTCTATAGTGTAGACTGTTTATTTTTTAATTTTAGCAATCTTTAGAATTGTGTAATTGAGTATTAATTAGCATAGTGAGCAGATCACTCACCGGGGTTCCTTATCAAGGCCAGGCAAGGTCTGTTTTCAGACTTTGCCTGTCAAACTAGGGTCTGAGTCTGCTTCAGCACCACAGCCTCCTCTGTTCTCTCTGTTGTGCTCTGCTCCTGGAGCTCTTATCAGCTTTGTGACTCCACCCTCATTACTAGTCATCAGTTGCACATCAGTTCCAGTTTTTTTTTTTAGCCAGGCAGGCCATTAACTGTTAACCACCTGCTGCTGGGTTTCAGCTCCCAGAAGTTTAAGCCCCTCCTTATGAGTGTGATTTGGTAACAACCCTTCAGTGAAGGTTAATTCTTTGCAAGGACTATAAAGGATTATGCCTTAATAAAAACTAGTACTCTCCAAAGATCTCCTAAACAATGACCATTTGAAATTGACTTGATTGTGTAATCTCTAACACTCCCCTAAGGTTTAGTCTGCATACAGCACTTGAGTGTTTTTTAGTTTGAAATATCTTGTAAACCATTAGCAAATCGTTTTGCTGGTTAAGTTTCAGCTAATGAGCTCTGCATCAGTTACTCTGGCAAACTTCTGAGCTCTAGTGTGCACTGAAAGGTGAGTAGACAGTATCATTTTTGGCAGCAGTCCCAGATAGTCTGCTCAGAGGCAGTGTAGAAATGGCTGAAGATAACCCTTTACCATTCCAGGGAAAAGTGATTTCTCTTTCTTAGGTACAAGGGAAAAGTTTTGTACTTTTTCCCTTGCCTTTTCTGTGTATGTCAAGTTTGAAGCAAATATGATCCCCCTCCTTTCCTCATGGTTGTTATCTCCAGTGAGTGGTTTTGTTGCATAGGTAGAGGTTGTTGCTGTTTCTTTTTGCTTTAGAAGAGCAGCCATAAAGTTGTTTCTCTTGTAGCCACTAGAAGGAAGGACTGTATTCTATTCTTTTCTCTTTGTTGAGTTTTCTGTAGTCTAGCTTTAACCTCTTATTTCTGTGACTTTTATTCCTCTTTTAAGAATTGTATCTAGTTTGTCTATATTACTTTATTCAGTTGTTTGTTAAAAGCATTGCTAAAGGAATTAAACATGCAAATATTCATTAAAACTGAGTCCTGTACATGTACTAATTGGAGTTGTCACTTTTTACATAATTCTGTAAAAAAAAAAAAAAAAAAACCCCAAAAAAAAAACTGT
>NW_017729031.1:59895038-59897668 GCF_001723915.1 Gavialis gangeticus
AAAAAAAAAAAAAAAAAACCCCAACAAAAAAACTGTCAATTATTTGAATGTCTAGCTGAGTTTTTTCACACCTTAAGCTTACATGCACTTTCTCTTGATTCAGCCATTCTTTTCTTGGAAATATGTAAATAGTTAAATAACTAATTCCATCAAGAAAATTCATAACAAACTCCAGGGAATCGTATTAAAAAGAGCCAATATGAACATTGACTCTTTACGTTCTAGGTACAGATTAGGTGGTACAGTATTACCAATTTTGAAGGAATGGATGGAAAAAACATTTGGAGCAAGTCTGGAGCACAAAACTTTGCCTAGAGTAAGTAAAAAGCTGAAGAAGACAGTTCCTTCTAACATTCTTATACTGTTGGTGACACAACCATTCATCTGTTAGGCATGGCTCATGTTGTTCTCAAGATGCCTTACTTATTAAAACAAAACACTTATTCTGAAAAGTTATATATGAATTGTGGTATGCTATACATCAAAAGTTGGGTGACTTTTAAAAAGTGCTGAAAGTTTTAATACCTTAATGTCAATCTGTCTTAATCACAATAACTTGAGTGGGGGATGTTGGGCTTTCTTTGTGTCTAATAGGCTTTTCTAAAACTAACTGCTGAACAAAGCTGACAGAGGGGAGATTTTATGGTGTAATGGGATCTAATGTGCAATTCACACAATCATGCAGAGGCATGGTTGTAGGATCACACATTAGATTGCTGGGTAGGGGGGAGTCTGATCCCTGGCTTCCCCTGCACTAAGAAGAAGCAGGCTCCTATAGCTGCAAGACCCATGTATCCCTGCAGTGATCCTCTAGCCATGAGGGTTTCCCCGCACCACTGGGGCATGGGGATTGTCTAGGGCTCAGAGGTTTTGCACTGGGCATGATGGACTCTTGCACCTGGGAGTTAGCTGATGGGGCTCCCAGCTGCAGGGGAGGCCATGCTACACATGTAAACTGAAGTTTGAAGGCAACCAGCTATACAGTTAGTGCACATTCTTGAGGTACAAGTTTATAGCTGGTTGGAGCTTTTTATCGTGTGATAAGTATGTCGCATGTGTAGCTAGTCTCCAGGTAACTGCGCAGTTAACTAGCTAATTGCGCAATACCTGTACTGTGTAGAGGGAACCGGACAGTTTACGACAAGAAACAAAAAGGAAGTAACAGTGCTAAAGGTTAAGCTGATTGTAAACATTTTATAGACCATAACAGTGTCTATTAAGCTTAATTGTTATGTTGCACATGTATGTAATCTCTGCATTTACATAACTATTCAATCTATCTTTTGGGCATTGGAGGTTCTGAATGTCAAGGAAATAGGTAATAAATAAAATATTTCATGTTTTAATGAAAGCAGCAAGCTTTTTTCTTCCTTCAGCTGAATGTGAATAAGCTTTTTGCTTATGAATAAGGGTGTGTTGGGATCCCTAATGCATGCCTTTAGATTTCTACTCCAGGCAGCCTTGAAAACAAACCAAACCTGTTAACTGGTGGCAGGGGAGGAGTGCCTCCAGCTCTGAGACACTGCTAGTTTTATATCTGCTTCTTCAGCTGCAGATAGGCAAAGAAATTTTTAAGAGGCTTTTGGGCAGTTAATCCAACTTTTTTTTAAGGGTTTTCATTTTCCACACAATTTTCCCCCCTCTGTCTGTCATTGCAAACCCCACAGTTCTCAAATGTGCAAATGTTAAGATGAAAAGCCAGATCATGCCTCCTGAGCTTCCCTGCAGATTGTTGATGGAATTGAAATCTGTCTCTCCTTTCAGATGCCCAAACCCTGCAGTTTTCTGTAGACTGCTGCCTCAGCCAGGAGCACTTTTGCCACAAGTTGCACAGGCAGTCTTTGTGGCACACGGCAAACTGGAGAAGAGAACCAAAAGCAGGGAAGCAGATAAGGCAGGAAAGGGGGATTGGAGTTGCCTGGGGGACATGGTATGGAGCTTAATTTGTTGCATATATGCCCAAAAGTTTGGACCCCACTGCTCTAAGCTGTCCCTGAGAGAGCTCCAAGGAAGTAGCAGGCTAGTGGTCTCTTCCAATGCAGAGAAAGCATAGGGTAAAGCAAATATCAGGACAGAAGAAAATTCTGTCTAGCTAATGAAAACTTGCTTGCAGCCCTAATGGGCTGGGAAGCTGCTTCAGTCATTTTACTGCAACTGTTGCAGCATTAGGAACCAATCCTCACTGCCCTACATAAAGGCCCCCTTTCCAAGCTCTCCTTTTAGGTCTAATTCCTTTCTCTGTTGTATAGCATGCACCCCCAATCAGCCTCTTAATAGCTCAGGTAGTGTCTGGTGACAGTCTCAAGTTGATCAGCTCATTCCTAGTGCCACATGTACCCTAAGACCAGGGTTTGAATTATAGGGGAGTATGAAGGGGAGCTTCCATTTTGGAGCCTTTGCCCCTCATTTGAAATAGGCTGACCCTATGTCATGTCCATCTTTTAAAAACAAAACAAAAAACCATACCCCGAGACGCAGGAAAAATTGGAGCATACAGACAGCCATCCTAGATCCCCCTAGAAGTGGGAACAGCAGAATCCATGTTTCTGTGGGGAAACCAAGTTTTTACTTGTACTGTTCCTAGTCTGTGAACAGGGTGGATAAAAATCAACAATTTAAGAAAAAATTAA
>NW_017729031.1:59897727-59905045 GCF_001723915.1 Gavialis gangeticus
AAAAAATTAAAAACAGATTTGTAAAAAAAAAAAAAAAAAATTGTATTTGTTTTAGTTAAAATTATTTTTAAAGAACCGTAAACCTATATAAAGATAGTTTTAATTTAAGATATGTTAGAGCTCAAAGATATCATCATGGACTAGGGTTTAAAACGTCTAATTATATACTATTTGAGACAATATATTCATGTAACCTTTTAAGAAAAGTTTTATAAATAGGTCACAGCAGGCCATGGACTATATTAGGGGCCCAATCTCATGGGATTCCCAGAGGCTCCTCTATAGATTCTTAAAGATTATAGAAAACCACTCTACCCAGTGGGACTCTGTGCTCAGTTTAGAAGATCCTATTAAGCATTTCTGTGATGATTAGTTTCAGTTCTCAAACTGGATTTGTGTCTCCAGAGAAAACATCCTTGTTAACAGCAATATATGGAGATGAGAGATAACAGACCTGATTACCTACCCATCAGTCCTATTGTCACTCTGCAAGTTAGTGTACGCAGTCAAGCCCTTACCCCTCTCTCTCAAAGTGTAAAGTTTTTCAAGAAGTTAAATGAATAGTGGATTGTTGCAGGGTGGAGTAGACCTGGGCAAGGAGGAGTTTGGAGATAAATGCAAGGAGGGAGGAGCAGTAGAAACAAAAGAGAAACATTTTGAGCAGAATATTCCTGAAGTTTTGAGGGATAAGTTTCTAAGTACAGTCTCTCCATTCATTTGCGATCTAGTGAGGGAATGAATAGTCTGGTAGAAGGGAAAACCTGTCATGGCAGCAAGCTTGCCAGGCCGTAGAAGAGAAAAGAAATCAAAGAGGAGAAAAAATCTAGAAGAAAGTGAAGGAAGCCCCAAGCTAATAACATATGGCTGCAGCACTCATTTGATGTTGTCCCAATACAGCGTAGCAAAAATATCCCTCAAATATCCATGATTAGTGAATTAGAGGTACTTGCAAAGTCTTTGGAGGCAAACTATCTGCTTTAATTAACTTGGGTAAATAAAATAACCAAGTAATAATTCAGTTTTCTGATGTAGCTGCAAAATTAATCTGAAAAAATATCAAAATGAATCACTGTTTTAAAATGTATAGTGTGTACCTTCTAAGAATGAAACCTACATTTACCTCTTGAGTTGTGAATAATATGTATTATGGTTATATCAAACAACAAGAATGCACGTTTTGTAGAAAACAATGATTAAATTGAGGCTTCCTGAACAGTGATTTTAAATCACATCCACCCTGTCTGAGTATCAGAAAGCCAGAGTAGTTCTTAATCTTAGCAGATCCATGAGGAAATCAATATTAAAGGTGGACCTTTTATGATCCACATTAGTTGCCATCAACAAAGGGCAACTAATGTGACGACAAGTAGGCTTATAGATACCTAAGCTTGCAGCTGCTTCTTAAGTTCTGTTTTCAGAGTACAACACATAGTTTAGACCTAGTACCAAATGCTTGGGAAAGTGCTGAAGTGTTAATAGCATCTTGTCAACCAGAGAGAGATCCAAGTATCCATCCCTTGGTCCAGAGTGTGCCACAGACTAGCTGCGCCCCATTTGCAAAAAAAAGTCCTTGAGTCACCTAGATCAGGGGTTGTCAACCGGGGGTATTTGAGAAGGCCTTAGGGGGTACACGTGTGGGTGGGGACAGCACCGTCACACACCATCCTGTGCTGTCATGCAGGGGGAAGTTCGCATGCAGCAGCTGCCACTGCTCTGCATCTGGCCACACGCCACCCTCTGCTCCATGTCCAGCTGCTGGGGGTAGACTGATCAAAAAAGGTTGAAAACCCCTGATATAGATGATTAAATCACTGATTCAAGTTGGGCATTTCAAAAGATAAGCCGGTCTATACTGTTACCATCACTGCTGGAAACTGAGGGTGATAAGATATTCAAAGGGGTCAAGGCTTATCTTCGGAGATCTGATCCAAACAAAAGTGCCGTCCATCTACTGTGCTCACTCTAACAGGATCACAAGGTTTGACTGACCTCAGGTTGGTCATGATGACAGAAATCTGTCAGTCTCCCAGCAGTATATTTGCTTCTTTCTTGTATTGTAAGGCCTCAGCATTCTGTTTGGCTGCATCCAAGCTCCCCAGCCACTAGCTCTGCATATGCACTGTGCTGCACAGACACCAAGGCCGCAACCTGCACCACGCCTTGCTGCCCTGTTTCTTGGGGCAGGGGTAGGAAATGGAAACCACAGAAGGGAGGGAAGGTCTGTAGGCCCTGGCTGCTGCTATAGCTGGAGCAATGGGATGATTAGCAGCTAAGTAGGTGTCCTCCTTGTGGCCCCCGGACCCTTCATGGGTTGCAGGCAGGCCACTAGTTAGACAGCCCTGTATGCAGGCTGTGGAGTGAAGTAAGAGTGGTAATTTTGCCTATCTTGAATTTGCCCATGAAAGAAATTGGCTGTATGCTGAGTGCTGGGGCTGGATCTTCATACCTTCTCCAGTGTCCATGAGCTGGACAGCCAGTCATCTGCCACCTTCAGTACACAAATGCTCATTCCTTTAATATACTAGTAACCGTTGACAAAGGGTTACGTCTTTCTGTATTAACTCTGTATAGTTCTCTGCAGACTCTTTTGTGGAAACTCCAATGTCATAGATCTGTGGAGCATATTACAAGAAGAATAGGAAAATTTCTATCCATGCCTTACCTAAAAACATCCCTTCTTGAGTTATAACTTATGAAGGCAATAGGCCCAGTCCGCCCTACAATAGGCCGTTAATTGGGAGATCATTCATTGGCACTTAGTTTGTTCTGTATTATTGTTATATTAAGTCTTAATACTTGCTTGCTTGTCCCTACTGGTGTAGAATAGTTAGAGAATTCTCAGGCTATAGAAATCTCAGTTGGTGGTTTTTCAAAGATGGAGCCATACCTCTCCAGCCACTGACAGGTATGGTTTGCCTCCAAGGCTACTTAGAGCAGAGGCTGAATGTCATGGATCTGTGAAAGACATTACTCCACAAAATTAAACTTGCAGGTAAGGCATGGATAACTTTCCTATTATAGTGGTAGCAACACTAAATTAAAAGGCTGAAAACCATTGTTTTCCTTTATTTGGTTTTTATTTAATTCATTTTTCACTATTACACTTCGCATTTTTTGCACTTAGCCTAATTTCACAGTTAAAGTTAAGCAGGCACTCAATGTCTCTGATTCTCATGCTCACATCCTTTGTATTTGGGCTTCCTAGCTACTACCATATCAGAGCCTCATCACATTTATACATACAGAACAAAGATGATTTAAAAAAAATGAACGAATTACATGACTCCTCGGGTTTTGTGTCTTGCAAAAAAAGACTACCCAAAATAACCTGAACTGCAACTTTCTGATTTCTTTTAACTTGAAATTTTAAAATAAAAGCAAGTGATGTAAACTTATACTTTCCTTTTTATTTTTTAAATCAAATAATCACTAATTCTAAAAATACCTCAAACTAGAAAATAGTCCCTCTTTCCTAGTATCATTTGATATGTTCTTTTACTAGAATTGAATTGTGGAATGTTAGGATTAGAAACTTTGTTTATAGTTCTTAAAACCAAAATTTGATTTATACTCTCATATCATTCCAAGCTAGAGTCCATATGTAATCAATGTAATTTTGCTTGGGAAGCTATCAGTATGTGGGGAAAGAGAAGACTGTAACCTGCATTTTACTTGTAACTGAGGATCTTTTTGTTTTTTTGGGTGTGGGGGTTGTTAATGAATCCACTGGAAGAAGAAAATGCCCTGCAGAGTGAGAGAGAGAGAGAGCGTGCATGCGTGTGTGCACGCACGCACGCACTGTTTTCATAGTACGGCTGCACTTACTCCATAGTAAACTTTCTTGGGGCCTAAATCCAGTAAAGACTTAGTTGCTCAACTTTTCCAGCAGCCCTAACTGCATCTTAAGTCCTGGTCCTGTGAGTGTGTTAAGCCTGCTCAGAGCATACCTGCTGAATTTAGGCCCTCAGAGGACATGTGTAGAGCATTGCCTTGTTCCTGGACTCGAGTCAGGCTTAGGCACTTACCTTCTGCCTAGCTGCTCAGACTGATTCAGGGTACATGCGGAAGCAAAACTGAAGGTGCATAGAGAATTTTCAGGTAAAACGTGAAAGTCCATGCAGAGCCTGTGCTCCGTGGGGTTAGATTAGGGGTGGGCAAAATATGATCTGTGGGCTAGATTTGACCTGCAAACTGATTAGATCCAGGCCGTGGGTGTGGGTCTACCAGTTGATTGGGTCCAGCTCATAGCTGCCCCCTGTAGGGCTCCACATGGGACTGAGCCCCATATGCTCCCATCTGGGGCAGCCTGGACCACCCTCCTGCTTGCACCTGCCAGACAGCCCCAGCCCCAGCCAGTGCACACATCTTCCTAGCAGGGCGGCTCCCATTGCAGCTGCAGTTACCTGGGTACTGCTCAGCTCATGAACGCCACATGCCCCTGGTGGCTGGGGGGGCATGGTGAGCTCCCGCAGGCGATGGTGATGCTGTCAGTGTGGTGGTGAGTGCTGACCAGATGCCGGTGGTGGTGGCCAGTGGCGATTTACGGACCACACGTAGATGCCGTTGGTGGGGAAATGGGGGATGGCGAGCAGCGACTGCCCATAGGCATCACCGGCAGTGTCGGTGGTGCCTTTCTGCAGGAGGTGCACTGCTATGCTTGGGGGTGCATGTGCACCCCCTACACGTCGCCAATGGCTCAGCCTCAAGCTATTTCTCCACTGCCTTTTCTGCCCCTGCTGCCTCACTCCATACAGGGGGGAAAACTGCAAGCAGGCAGCTCCTGGCTTGGCATGCAGGGCTCCAGTTCTAGGCTACCTTTTACTCATTCAGCCACTTGCAAGTGGCAGCTCATTGCACCAGGCAGGTGGAGTGGGTGGAAGGCAACCTGGAGCTGGAGCACCATATGCTGGGGCAGGAGCTGCCTAGTGCAGCAGGGGCAGGAGGACTTGGCAGTTGGGTGGGGGGGGAAGCCAAGCAGCATCCAGGTGACTGCAGCCCCACTAGGAAGCTGTGCACGCTGGCCAGGGCCAGGATGGGCAGGGGTGGAAGCAGGTGGGTCTTGGTGCCATGCTGAGCATCATGGGGGTAGCCCTGGGCCAGATGAGGGGGCCATGGACCGCACCTACACTGCCTGGATGAGCTCTGCTGCATGTACCCTCTGCCCCATCTTCAGCCAGATCCCAAAACCTAGTGCATGGGCAGCCTGCCCCCACCTTGCCACACACACCCTCCCGTGCACACCAATCAACTCCCCCACACACACATACACACAATATACAAGAGTAAGACTTTATTTTGAGCTATTATGCAATTGCCTCTATATACGCTACTCAAAAGACAAATCAGGACAATATTTTTTTAATTAAATTAAAATCTGTTACAGTAGATGTTTGATTTTTAGTATATGTTTTTTATCTATAGTATAACTTTAACAAACTAAATCTTTTAAAAGATTGTATGTATGCGGCCCTAAACAGCTCACCAAAACTCGTTAAGGGGCCCTCCAGCTTAAATGATTGCCCACCCCTGGGTTAGATAGTAGCTTAGCTTTCAGATCCAAGTCCTTTTTCAGATCTGGACCTTGATCCTTGTCCTTGCTTGCAGGGTCATTTCCCTGAATCTGACCTTTTCTCGTCAGCTGCTTTTTCATACCTTTTTTAAATAGCAGAACTGGAGAGTAGTTATATGGTGAGTGGTGTTTTGCAAAGCACGGTTGTCTCTGTCAGACAGTGCATTTGTCTATGACATGCTGAACATTTTTATTTGAAAAAAATAAGGGACCTACCCAGTAAAATGAAATTTACCATCAGCAGTCTGGTATACAAAGGAGAAAACTCACCTGAAGGGAAGGACTGGTAGTGCAGATAGGATTGAAGCTGATATGTGGAAGGGAACTTGAACTGAGATGAAGTACAGAAGCCTTCCAAACTATGGATACTTATCTACCCCTAACTGTAATCTTTTTAATCTGGTTTATGGGATGCCAGCATGCTGTTCACCTTAGCAGTTGTGAATTTATTTTCTTATGTTATAGGCAACCTTAAATGTTAATGATGTGCCTCCATCCTTTGCAAATGAAGAATTTCTCCAGGATCTTAGAGCCACTAAAATTTCATATTCGCAGGATCCAGAAGATAGGGTATTCAGAGCTCATGGTAAGAAAATCTCAGTGTTTAACTGTATGTTTTAAAAAATATTTTTTTTTCCAAAGTTCTCAAGCTTATTTCTTCTGTACTTCAGGTCACTGCCTGCATGAGATACTTGTGCTCAGGGAAGGAATGTTTAAACGAATTCCTGATATAGTTGTATGGCCAGGTAAACTGTTCAACTTTTTTCTTTTCTTTAGAAGGTCTAGCTTCCCATGAATGGGTACCACTCACGAATGGGTAGTAGCTTGGGATGTATAGCCTCTTCACTCCACAAAATGTTGGTCTGTAGTCAGTGGACTGGAACTTTTAACTGGGAATCAGAAATGGCTTTTGTTTTAATTGATCAGTTGATTTTTCTCTTTGCATATGTTCTCATTTACAATATTTAACTTAACTTGCAAATTTGAAATTCCATGGCTAATTCCCATAAGGTGCTCTCTGGTCATATTTGCAACTTCTTAATTTTTAAAGGATTAAACAAGATGCTGAAACATTTTATATCCAGGAATTTCTGTCTTTATTTTTGTACACAAAACCAACCCACTTTAAGCTTAAACTTGAATTGAAATCTCTCAAAATTCTTTACAAAAATGTTCTCATAGCTACCCAAATCAATACTAGTTCAAATTTAACACAACCCCCCAATAATTAGATTCTACACCTGGAAAATATTAGAACAAATATATAATTTTTCCATTAATTCTGTTCTGATTTTTTTTTTTTCCATGTATAGAATCTGTTTAGGGGAAGGTTGTCTTATTTGTGGTCTCTCCCCCTCCCTCCTGCTGTGGTGGGAAAAACAGCAGTGGGGATGAGGGGACTAGACCCTCCCCCCTCCAACCCCTTTACCTTCTGCTGCAGCTGTGCTCCTCTGGGTCAGTCAGTGGCAGCATGGCCCCAGCCCAGGCTGCCACTTGCCTCCCCATTCCCTGCCCACTCTCCCTTACCCTCTGCTTCAGCTCCAGAGCACTTAACAGAAGCGTGCTCCAGCCCAGTCCGTCCAGAGAGAAGTGGCAGCAGCTCCTGGGCAAGCAGGATCAGGGCTGAAGCAGAAGGTAAAGGGGAGGGGAATAGGAGTGGGGAGGCAGGCACAGGGGCCTGGTGGCAAAGCAAGCTGCAAATCATCTCCTCTTTTTTCTCCTCTCCCCCCCCTCCCCCTTTGTGTTACC
>NW_017729031.1:59905276-59907941 GCF_001723915.1 Gavialis gangeticus
GGCTTGGCTTTGGCTTCAGGCCTAGCGCCAAAACCAGAGCTAAGCCACTGCATACCCCAGGCTGATGACCAGAATTCAAGATGAGGCTTTTTTTCCCCATGCTGACGGGGGGTGGGGGGGGGGTGGGCAGGGAGGGGCTGCTTTGTCTTGGATTTGAGTAAATACAGTAGTTAACTCTGTTTTTTAAAAGCTAAAGAGCATGGTCCTGGTTGAGATGCATATTGTGTTGTAACTCATTTTGGTGGGGTCTGATAAGACACATGTCACTTTATTAGATATCTTTAGTTACAGCAGAAAAATTGCCTCTGTTTGTAATGGAAAACTGATGATATGACAATGTGGGTTCTTACTTGAAGTGTAACTTCAGAGCTACAACTGAAAGTAGTTTTTCCTGCTCC
The DNA here is from genome assembly GCF_001723915.1 of Gavialis gangeticus. Classification (NCBI taxonomy): domain Eukaryota; kingdom Metazoa; phylum Chordata; order Crocodylia; family Gavialidae; genus Gavialis; species Gavialis gangeticus. The sequence goes on from NW_017729031.1 coordinate 59,905,675, forward strand.
TATTCCATGTGCATCTGATGATCACTAACAAGTTGTTTTGTCCTTTCTGTACTTGTTATTTAGCAGTCAACTAAACTCATTACCTAGGGCATGGCTGCTTTGCATTTCCAAAGCAAAGCAGTGAGTTTGCACCATAGCTTTTACCTTCTTTCCTGTCCTCTACAGTTTCTGGGCACAACACTTAATTTCTCCTTTTGGCTTTCCATCCATTAGCTTGTCTGTTTTCACTTTCTTGCCTTTAGAAGAATGCCTATACTGTGATGCAAAGAATATATTCTAAAAGGAAATGGCATTTAATGGTAATTCTTGTATTATGATGTTACTTTTAAGACAGAACGATTTTAATGGTCTGATACGTAACTCTTTAAAGAGACTCTTAAGACATTTCTCTTTCAAAATAACAGCCATCTTTCATTGTTCTTTGTTAGCATTTATATTTGAAATAAACAAGACAAAAACCTTAATCTTTTATTCTGTACATGGTCAGCTGAACTCTCCTGCCTGTCCCTCTTATTTTGAAAGTTCCCTGTTGATAGTATTCCATGGGTAGGTCAATAATCTTTAGGTTTATTTTACTTAAATCTGGGGCTGCTTCCATCTTCGAATTACTTTGCTCAATATATTTGTGGTGCTGTCTCATTTCAACAACTTTGGTTCCTTGAGCCCAGTTATTCTGGGATGCGTCATTGGCCCAACTTCTTGAAAACGGACTACTGCTGCTTCTCCAGTGCTCTTGTGTGAAAGTAGTGTCAGGCCCTAAAGAATTAGGAGGCTACTGGTATGTATGCTTATATGAAAGCTAGCTATTCAACATCCTGTTTTACTTGTTTTCTATTCTTTTAGGTTGCCATGAAGATGTAATTAAAATTGTGGAACTAGCCTGCAAACACAATCTTTGCATAATACCATTTGGTGGTAAGTATTATACCTTTCTAAACAGATACGTAACTTTCTTATTGAACACTTACTTTATCTTTATAAATTCATCTTAAGTGGCTAGTGTTGCATGAGGTCAGTCTAGTAAATCAGTCACCTCCACATGTATAATTCAACCAGTTAGATTTGTTGAATGTATGTTTACAAAGTGCTGTTTAAGAACCAATCTTATATCAAAACTTTGGTGTAGTTAATTGCAGTTTTGAATGACAGATCCACTGGCATGTACATATACTATGCTCAATTTACTAAAAACTGATGGAAACTTTTTGTGTCTGTCAGTACTTGAGAGTGCTTCTGTGTGTAAGAGAAGCAGTTCTTTTTGAGAGAGTCTTTGCATCCTTTTGTTCTTAGAAGTGCACCAAACTGAAGTACTGCCTTGCTTTGGGAATCTTTAAGACTTAAACAGATCTTGATCTGCATTCAAGACTTTTTTTCTTGGTAATTTTGTCAATGGTGTAAATATGGAGACAGTAGGCAGTTACTGTTTTGATTCATTGTTCTACCTTGTTGGATCATATCTGGCTCAATTCTTAGGCCTCAGCTTAGGTGCCTGAAGTGTGGCGTGCTCAAGGTATGGAATACCTTGGACTATGGCTTTGCAGCTAGGCTTAAAAAAGGTAGACCTGCTGGGATATCCTTTCTGAAAGAAAGTGATATGAACCAGCCCCACTGACTATCCCCACAGAAATGGAGAGGTTTTTTCAGGCCTTGTTTGGAGCAAACAAAAGATGGTTAGTTCAGGTACTGATGCTTTCAAGTTTGCAAAACATTTGCAGTTTGGCCTTGAGGTCCCATCATTTGCATATCTGGTACCTGGGTCTTGACAGTGTATTCCTCTCCAAGTGGGCCAGCATTCTTGAGCAGACTCCTCTCTTTAGGAATTTTTCAGTGCTATGGAAGCTTCTGGCTTTTAATGTCGAGCATCTTATCTAAAACAAGTTCTCAGCTGGGCCTGACATTTTTTGGTTACGTTATTTGTGCTCATCCTGTGACTTCAAGTATGCAAGGATAAAATAAAATTGGGCTATTAGTTTGTGCTGGAGTACTGTCATTGCATTATGCTCTGCCTGGATCTATTGGAGATCAGATCATTCTGCCTTTCTAATTTTCCACTGTTACATGCACCCCAGGAAGGTATGGGGGGGCATGTACCCCTGGCTCTGCACATGGGGTGAGGACAGGCTGCTGCTGTGCGGGTGAAGGTGCAGGTTGAGGCCACAGTGGCATGGGAGTGGAGCTGGGGCAGGGGCTGCCCAGCTGGGGTTGGGTACAGGACTGAGCCGTGGGGAGGGGCTCCCACTGCTACACGCACCCTGGGACGGCATGGG
>NW_017729031.1:59908206-59909586 GCF_001723915.1 Gavialis gangeticus
GACGGCATGGGTGGTGTGTGCCCCCATATGTGTGCAAGGGGTATGGGTGGGCTGCTGCTCCAGACTCAGACGCCGGGCTCTTCCTAGTGAGGAGCTGGGCCTGGCTGCACTTGGGGCGGGTGGCAGTGGCACTGGCAGGCAAGGGAGTTTGCATCATACAGGGGGTTTGACTAGCCCTCAACAACTGACTGGGAGGGGGGTTTGCATGATAGTGGGGTTTGCACCGGGGGGGGGCGCTACAGCAAATTCTGGAGTGGCTGCAGCCCCTCTCCCTTAGGCCTCTGCAGTGGGGGAGGGAGTGGGGCTCCCAGGCGCCTGCCAGGGCATTCTGCCCTGACAGGCGCTGCCCAGCCAGGGCAAACGTGGGACAGCCATGAGCGGCCAGCTGGAGGGTGTTGGGGGTGGCAGCTCCTGCCACTGCACACATCCCAAGAGACTGTGGGGGGGGCTCATGTCTCCAGATCTGCACGTAGGGTGGGGGCAGGCTTGTGCCAGTGCTGCTCTGGGCTGTTTCTGTTGGGGGCTGGGCTAAACTGCACTCAGGGCAGGCAGTGGTGGTGCTGGGAGGGGACTCTAGAAGGGGCTGCATGCAGCCACCCCAGAATTTGCCATAGTCTCCCCCAGCCTCCCTTCCCAGCACAGCCTGGCCCAACACCCCTGCTGAGAACAGCCTGGCACGGCCCTGGCCCCAGCCCACAGCAACAGCCTGCCATGCCCCATGTGCAGATCCAGGGGTATGCACCCCCCTCCCATGCCCTTCCAGGGTGCATGCAGCAGTGGGAGCTGTCACCCCCTGCACCCCCCGGATGAGCCATTCATGGCTGTATCCCGTGCTCCACCCTGGCTGTACAGCGCCTGCCCCTTTTCCAGCCCCAGTCCCAGCCCTATTATCTCCGTCACCGCAGTGGCCTACAGAAGTGGGGCTATGGGAGGGGCTGCAGCCACCCCAAAATTCGCTGTAGCCCCCAAGCTTCCTCCCAGCACTGCCGCTGCACACCCTGAGCGCAGCCTGGCCCAGCCCCCCACCAAGATCAGTCCAGCGTGACCCCAGCCCACAGAACCCCATGCACAGAACTAGGGGCACAGGCTCCCTGTGCTCTCCCAGGGTGTGGGTATTGGTGGGAGCCATACCCCTCCACACGGCTCAGTGCCATGCCCCGCCCTGGCAGGGCAGCCCCTTCCCTAGCCCCACTCCCTCCCCCCCCAACAACAAACTTACCAGCTGACCCAGCTGGTCTCCACATGGCTGGGCTGCGCTCCTGGCTGCCCACATGCTGTGTTGTGGCTGTACGCACTCCCCTGCATACCTCCTACGGTCCTTTTAAATACCCCGAGGGGTACACATACACGCAGTTGACAACCACTGGTCTATCTGACCAG
>NW_017729031.1:59914586-59921257 GCF_001723915.1 Gavialis gangeticus
TCATAATTATAGTTGTGTTGTTCTTTATTGTTATGGGGATTGGATTGTGACCAGTAGAAACAAAGGTGTTGAATTTTACTGATGGATGAAAACTTATTAGGTGCTTCTAGGATTTGGTCTTCAGGCAACTACAGATGTTAGTAAAAAGACAGGTCACTTTGCTGTAATTAAAGCACCTGTAGCATCTTGTGTATCTGCATCCCCATGCTTCAAAATGGCAGTAGGGGAGCTTGAACTAAAACTCATTGAATGAGCTTTAGTTCAAGTGCCACTGCCGCCATTTTAAAGCGTGCTGATGCATGAGATGCGGAGGCTGGCTGGAGTGCACTAGGACGCTCCAGCAGACTCAATTAATCGAGTCTGCTCCAATACACTGTAATTACAGCACATTGAAGCAGCCTCCTGGTACATCTACAGGGCACCCTTAGTGTTTTTTACAACTGACTCCTGCTTCTTATAAAGTTATTAGCCTTTGAAAAACCTTAAGGCCTCCAGGATTGGCAGTTCTGCAGAATCTGACAAACATAACTTAAAGTTTGGTATCTTAAGTGAAAGGGTTTTGACCTTGGGCTGTACTCTTGTAGTGAGGTAGGTAGCCATGTAAGTCTGAAATCAGGAGAAGGCAGGAGAAGCCTAAGCTTTTGTAAGCAACAGTTTACTACTTCAGATGTTTAAAAGTTGGTGCAGTTCTGTGCTCTCAGCTTTGTATCCAAGTTGGATGCTTACTTGAGCATGATAGCAAGCAGAAGTCAATCTGTTCTCCTGGGATCTTGTATTGCTAACTACACTGAAGTGGATTCTTTATGCTCTCATGCAAATCGCATTTGGATTCATTATGCTCTCATGTGGAAAGCTTGCTTTGAGAAGTGCTTTTTTTTCTATTTTTGCACCATCTTCCTACCTTTGCTCTGTTAACATTGTTTTAGAATTTTGTAATAGGAATCTATGGTTGAGGAAATTTATGACTTCTTTTAGCCTGCTTTCTGAAGGTTGGCACTAAGCTGACATTCACGACATTCATTCAACAGTGTTTCTTTAGAATGTCCATAAAGCTTGGTGAGCAATCTTAAGTAACCAGTTAGTATTAACTAACCTATTTTTAGTACTCCATGTGTAAAAGGACTGTCTGCTAAATGCAGAGAACCATGATCAAGGCAGACTCTTGAAATCAGTGATTCTTTAGCTGAGGTGCTGTGAGACCCTGTTAAAGAGTGTCATGCAGCCCGGCCCTTGTGTGAGCTAACTGCTCTCCTCCCTTGTCTAGTGCCTTGCCCCCAACTCTCCCAGTAGTGTCTGCAGCTGCTCCTCTGAGGACTGCTGTTGTCCTTCCTGATCCTGGGCAGCCCCTATGTGAGATGCCCCCCACACTTCCAGCACTGTGGCGTGCTGCAGGTGGGTGAGTCGCCATACAGATGTAGCTGCATTTTGCAGTCCAGCTTGTCCCTTCTACTCCTCCTATGGCTGGCAGAAGGGACTGTGGGGGGCAGCCGCCAGCATATCAGACCCTCAAGATTTAAACTCAGCGGTGGAGACTGCCTTGCCCCCTCAGGTATGGATGTGGTAGTGGGGATAGAGGATCAGTAGAAATAGTAGAGCACCACAGGAGGGTTGGTTCCAGTGATTCCTAAGGCTTCCTCTATCTCTTCTGAATTTAGGTTTTACCTCAGTGATTCTCAGACTGGGGTGTTGTGAAAATCAGAAAAAATTAAAAGAAGGTGTCTTGAGGCTGCCCTAAATAAATTGATATTTTCTGATATTGCAGGAGGAACAAGTGTTTCTAGTGCTCTTGAGTGTCCTGAAGAAGAGAAAAGAACTATAATTTCACTGGACACCTCACAAATGGTATGTTATAACTTTTAAAATATCTGCAGTAGACTTTAACTATTTATCCTGTGAATTTTCTCCTAAAGAAGGTTAAATAATCACTAGAATCTGTGGTCGTTGCCTATATTGGAAGGATTAAGAAAGCATTCCAGTATTTTAAAATTGCTTTACTATTGACTGTTTAGGTATAAGAGCAGAGCAGATATAATACAATGTTGCAGTGCTGTGTCATACCTAAACTGCCATTCATTGTGTACATGCTTTCCAGGAATGAGTCTGGGCTCTAGTATTGTCCTGTTGATTTTTTTTCTATATATTAGTAGATACATAGATTTATAACTAGTAATTTGCAGGGTACCTTTGTAAAATGGTGGTAAAAATGTTACAAGTCTAGAAAGCAAGAAAAGTACAATGTGACATGAGTCTTAAAGGGGTAGAGGTAGAAGGAAGGGCAAGGTAGTACCTTAGAAATTAACTGAGCCAGAGGGGCATGAGCTTATGCAGGCAGCAACTCGTTGCCTGCAAAACATCATGCTTCTCTGAATTGGTGAATTCCTAAGGTAACACCCTGCCTTACCTTCTGCCTGGCTTCAAACTATCTGGCTTACCGCATCCAAGCTCATTAAAGGGATACAGTTACACTGCCACCTGGGAAGCTGTGGCTGGTGGAGCACAAGTAAAAAAAAACAAAAAACAAAAACAAACCCACGTTTAAGCACCCCCCCCACCCCCACCCCCCCCAAAAAACAGTTCTGGCCTTTGGAAGTAGATCCTATCATTTTGTGCATCTGGTTCCTGGGTCTTAACAGCATATTCCCTTCCAAGTGGGCTAGGACTCTTTAAGTGGACTTCTCAGTTTTGGAAGCTTTCAATGTTATGGAAGCCTTGAAAGTTTCCAAAATGTTCATTTCTTACTTGCTCTGTACTCCAAAATGTGCTCAAATGCAACTTCACTGTCTGGGTTTTTGCATGATAATGGTAGAGAAACGTTTATGAAACTCAGATTGGCTGAGACAGTCTGTTTTACTTAAATTTTAGTTTTGATTTCAAGTTGTCAGTGCCCCTTTGAACCAGTGAGTGAGATTGTACAGAGTGCTAGGTTCTGAAGTCATGGTTCAAGCTTGTTCCATTACCAGGGCTGTTTAAACCAAATGTCCATTGTTCTTTTAGGATCTGTTCCTGCAGCAGCAGTTAACCATGGTTCATATTGTTCCCATCCCTTTTCTACTGTCAGTTGTTGTATTTCTTTCACAGTGCAGAGCAGAATTTGTTCACTTCCTCCTCTTCTAAATTGGCCATTCAGCATCACTGGTAGTTTTAATTGAAACATCCCTGCAACATTTTCACACCTTCCACTCCTGTATAGCCATACTTACAAACAGCTAGGCTAAATCAAAGCAGCATTCTGTATGTGATGCTCTGGGTTTTGGGCCAGTCAAGCCATGTGCTGCCAGGGTATGAAACTCAGCTGGGCTAGTATGTCTGGACATCCTTCCATGTGAGGAGCTGCAACTCCCATCGCACAATATGCTGTCTTCCCAATTAAAAATTCAAGGACTCTGGCAATGTGACTGGAACCCTAGATGGGGATGGCACATAATGAGACATCTGGAAGGCTTCAGTTTCTTGATTTTTAAAAAGGACAACACAAAGCCCTGCCACAGCAGTAACTTGTCAGGGTCTAACTGCAAAATGGCAGGGGGAGGAGGGGTAAAAAAAAAAAGAAAAGAAAAAGTAAGTCTGAGATTTGTCCTCTTTGGCTCCATCTGCCGTACTGCTAGCCAAAAAGACATTGGTTTTTTGAAATTGTTTGGTGGTTGGTGCTGAGATCACTTCACGATTACCTCTCACCTAGGCATTACTGTTGAAGAACCAGATTTAAATCTCTCCTCTCTCTTCAAGAAAGTACATCTGTATAAGTACAGATTTAACCTCTAGCTGACATCTAGGATTTTTAAAGTCAGCAAATCAATATTTTGCATATTACTAGATGTATAGTTTTTTGGGGTCTTGGAATAATGATTTGGTGTATAATACTGTCTAGTAGATATTCCAGATCCACATGTCAAGAAAAAATGTTGTTATCCTTCTCAATATTATTCAATTACAGAAAAATTGATCTCTAATTTTATTTAGAGAGATCAACAAACGCACTTAATACTACTGTTACTTACTTTTTAATTTAATTTTTTATTAATGACCTATTAAGTCCACGTGAATTTATTGCAGTATAACATAGCCCGGTGATGCTCAGCCTCTGGCCTGTTGGCCAGATATGGCCCCTGGAACCATTGGTATCCAGCCCATGGGACTCGCTACAGATTGGGAAATTTGGTGGCAGGGGAGTAGTGATAATAATTACGGCCACACTCCCTTGCTGCCAAATTCCCAAACTCTAAGCCCTGTACAGCAGGTTGGGGCCAAGTCATGCCCCCTCCCCCCATCCCCGCAGGTGGGTGAGATGGGCCAGGCAGTCCCCTTTCCCCTCAGGCTGAATGGGGCTGAGCCATGCCCCCTTTCTTCTCCCTCTCTCCCCCACTTTGGGGCCAGGTTAGGGCTGACTCAAGCCCTTCTCCCCCTCTTTCCTGCAGAGCCAAGTTAAAACCCCTTCTTCCCCACCCCCTGTGGGGCCAGGTTGGAGCTGGGATGCACCCTCCTCTCCTCTCCTCTGCATGGCCAAATAGGGCTGTGTAGGCACTGCCCAGTTGGCCTGCTGGCCAATAAGGTTGAGCATCACTGATATAGCCCAATGTAATTGGATGATGATTACATTTTGCTAAACAAACTTGTTAAATGCTTCCCTTTTTCTATGGGTGACTATAAACCATTCACAGTGTCACTTCTTTTTTACTTTTTCTATGCCCTGGTTGAACAATGTTTATACCATCTTTTAGGGACAGGTGGTTGGTGGGGGCATAAAAGCTTCTCAGATATCATCCCTAGAAAGGAGGTGTTCTCTGAATTTGAATTTGCTGTTCACGTTTTTTCCCTTTGTCATGGGGAGAGGGGAGCCAGATCTTCTCGTTTTGGCTTGATTCAATACCTGATTATTGCTCATGGTTACTGTCCAGCAGTCTTTTATTTGGTAAACTAACTAGTCTGTGAAAATGTGACTTCCCCTTCCCTCCCCCTCATTGTACACTGACATGCCCACTTAACTAATAAAAACTTAGTAGTGACATAAAGCACTTAAAGTGTTTCAGGTATTTATATTTAAACTGAATTAGGCTTTGTGCTAAATGAATAATTCTTAACATTATCATCTAAAACACAAGAGGCAAGATTTAGGAAGTAGATATGGCCTTCTGAGTTGCAACTGAATTCTTTTCATAACTAGATGGTACAATTCTGGTCCACTGGAGATAATTGGTACAAAAAAGATTTGATCTTGAAAATAATACACAATTCTGAAGGAAGAAATGTAACCTTAATATTTCTGGCTTTTCTGCTCACAGACTACACAAGCAAACTTAGTAGCAATAATTTACTGCTGGTTTATCTTTATGGTCATGAACATGGAAGTTTATAGTGTTGACAGCTAGAGAAGTTGATAAAATATCTAAATGTTGGCTATAGAAGCTGAACAAACCACAACATTTTACTAGTGATATATTAGCAAATAATACACTAGCAATTTTATCTTAATCATCTATGAAATCAAGGGTGCTTGTAAGAGACCATTACAATTAAGTGGTTAACTTCTAATTTTTCTTTACAACAGAATCATATTCTCTGGATAGATGAGAGAAACTTAACTGCTCGTGTGGAAGCTGGCATTGTTGGCCAAGATTTGGAAAGACAGGTATTTTCAGTTTTCTTAGAAAGTACCAGTAGTTCTTGTTTGAGCTTTATTTGAGTTTATCCTCTGTATCTTGTCCACTTCATTAAATAGTGATCTCTCCCAAAGATGCTTCATGGAAACTTTGGTCTGTCTTGCTTGCCAGATTGAAAGGAATTGTATCCCTAGCTATGTGGCATTTTTTTAATGCTGGGTATTTGTTTGTAGCTTTAATTAGTATAATCTTGCCAACTCTGATGAAACGTGAAGTAATATTGGGTGACATTTCATGATGCAAGACTTGCTTCCTACCAGACTGTAGATGTGCTAATGTGTGGTTACAAGGCATCTCACATAATATCAATTACATATAGACAGGAAACTACTTATGTAAATCAGTATTCTGTGGTGCACATATTTCAGCAATGAAGATAGGCTAGTGTGCCTGAGAGATGAAGGTTGAAGTAACTTGCAAATAAAGGTTTTCCTATAGTAGTTTGAAGTTCAGATTAAATTTAAAATGGGTGTCTTGTAATGGCACCTTTTTACGGACTATGGTTTTGTAAAAATGCTTACTTTGAGTTCCTTGTATGTACTCTTGATCTTTAAGTCAGTTTAATGGAATCTTTGGTCTTAAAATTAGTTGTTGTGCTCATGCTGGAAACATTTCTCCTTATTCTAGTACATGGCAGTGATTGAGACTAGAAGAAGTGCCATATTGGGTCAGAAGAATGGTCTGACCCAATTTTGTATCTCTGACAGTGGCAAGTAGTAGCTGCTTTAGAAGAAAAACCAGTATCTACAGGGCATATGTGTTATAATCCATCCCCTGTCATACCATCCCTAGTTTAGGGATGTCAGAGGATATATCCCTGCCTGTTCTATTTAATATCTGTCAATGAACGTTCCAAGTTGCCTCCAGAATCCTCCTTGCAGCAGAGAAAACCAAAGGTTGAATAAAAACCCATTCATATAAGAAATAAATGCTTTCTTCAACAAACTTTTGAGAGGACTCTGGCCAAAAGATAACTTATGCAAGCAGGGCCATCTTTTGGGGGGGGGGGGGGGG
>NW_017729031.1:59921403-59928771 GCF_001723915.1 Gavialis gangeticus
CTTTGTGGGCCCAGCAGACAGTGCCATACAGGCTCCGCCGCAGCTGCCACGTGCCGCTAGCTCTCATGTGGCTGCCATGCGCCACCAGCTCTGTGCTTCGACTGCTGGCCACCTCCCTGCTCGCCATCCCCTGGCCCCAGGCCCCACACAGCACTAGGGACAGCTATGTATACAAGTTTGAAAGGACTTTATGGAAGAGGAGTTGAGTGAGCACTATAAATTTTTCTAAATATATTTTGTCAAAAACTTTAACAACACAGCAGTTTATGAGAGATGGCCTTTCACACCTCTTACTTTATATTGCTTTTTTATCATTTGATGTAATATTTTAACCTTTCCAATTTTTTTAAAGGTTAGAATTAAAATGCACAGAGCATATTCCCTTAATTTAAATGACATTTTTTTCTAGGGTAGTAACTTCTGATACTTCGCTAACTATTCCATCCTTTAAATGCCACAGAATTTTCCTCCCACTAGAGTAAAGCATAACCCTTTTCCTGTTACAGTTCTGTTTCATACTCTTGTAAATTGAAATGCTATATTAGACTTAGGCTCCTCTTGAGCAGGAAACGACATTTTGAATTTGTCTTTAATGTATAGTTTGACTAACAATTTGGTCAGTACTGAATATAAATTAATATTGTTTCAGAAGTTTTAGCACAAGAAATCTATTTGAGCTCATTAAAGGCTTAAGTTAGGAGTTTCTGGGTGCAGAGAATCAGAATTTGTTTATATTTTTATAAAAGAAAATAATTTGTTGGCAATCTCTTTAGAAGTTGGAAACGCCAGAAAGAAGGTTACCAGTACAATGGTAATTTATGAACTCTGTGCATGATATAGACTTATTTCTCCACAAGATTGCTGTTTGCATGGGGGGTGTAGTTCATACTTGAGAAATGAATAACTTGGTGCAGTTCATAAAGCTGTTATTCACAGCATTACTGTCTCCTTTGCAGAAATTGGAAAATGTAGTGAACAAGGCAGGGGGCCTGTGGGTTGGGAGCTTTGTGGTTCAGGCATTAAAACCCAGATATCTGCAATAACATTTAGTCTGACTGGCACACATTTTGTGTGATGCTGGTGAGTCACTTTTAAACTTTTCACAGGTGGCCACTAACTCACTCATTTTTCTTTATGTCCACCTTAATACCCCGGAGTCTTATTTGCATAGGTATTGAGTTTTTACAACTGTAAAGCCTGAGAACTCTGCTTTGAACAAATGACATGCTATAAAATACTACATTCTCAGAAAATTCCAGCCAAATTAAGATTGGCTTGTGTTAAGATGAATTTATTTCATATTGGTGAAGCATGCATGCTGCAGTGAGGAGTCCATAAAGAAGCCTATTGTGTATCCAGAGCATGGTTTACTTAAACAAGGCTTAAAGCCACACACTTTATTTACATTGAGGGTAGAATAAATATGAGGGTGTTTAGAAATTAACAGCAATTTCAAAACAAAAATTTGTGTGCAGTGATCATTTATTGGACCATATAGTTTCTTTACCTAGTCACCCTGACTTTTGCAATGCAAGTATTCCTGCAAGTGACAAGTTCCTTGGTGCTGTCCTCAAAGAAGCTTTTTGGTTGCTGCAACAGGCACTCTTGCAGTGTGATTGTTTAGAATTTGCATTGACTGGGCTTTGAAAACTTGCTACATGTATCCTGTAGTCCTGCTCTGCACCATGTGATTGTCACCTGCTTGGACAGTTGAAAGAGGCTCTTTGTGGATACAGACTTGCCAGTGATGCAGAGGTACAATTTGCGGTGCAGCAGTGGCTGTTGCAGCAACTAAAAAGCTGCTTTTGAGGATGGTACCAAGAAAGTTGTGACTCGCAGGAATACATGTTGCAGAGCGAGGTGACTGTATAGAGAAAATTATTGCTTTATTTTGAAATTACTATTAGTCTCTGAAACACTTGCATATTGAATCGTTGTTCATTTAGTGGTCCTTCTCCAAGACATGTAATGAGGCAAAGGTCCTGGAAACAAGCTAGTATATGATCATGTTAAGTAGATTATCAAAGTCTATACAGAAGGGGATTTAAATTTACAGTCAATCTTAACTTCTTGTGCTTTTCAAGTTCTGAGTGTTTTAACTTTGACCGTGAGATTCTAACTTTTTGGATGTAACAGATACCTTTTAATAGCTAATATTCCATATCTAAGTAGCATGATTGAAAAATGTGAACCCTTACTAAACTGATCAGATTAGTCGGAACAGATTATCTCCAGAGGAGTAAATACAGTTGGTGGTATTTGTGCCATTCAACATGAGACTGCTGGGTCTCTAAAAATTATTTCAGTGGGATTGCTTTCAGTGTTGCAGTTATAAGGGCATCCAATCAACCTCAGGTGCTGTACAGATGGCAAAGCCAGGCTAATATAGAAAAATGAGAAACAAGTGACTATTTAATATACAAGAATGCATGATCTGCATCACAAATAGTCAGTGGTATTGCATCCAGGAAACCCAACCAGATGGCTATATATTAAAACATATCACTCCTTGCAAGAATTAAGTACAGGCAGTTTGCTCATATTTTGTGCAGACATGCTGCATATCACATTAGAATAGAATGAACAGGAGATTAAATGCTTTATTTATTGGCAACATTTAGGTGAAGTTGGCAGTTAGTTAGTTATAATCTTTTTTCCATATGTATTTAAATGGCATATTTTACAAACAACAGGGGTCTTGGGTTTTTAAATACGGGAGAGAGATCATAATTTAACACACTGCTTAGTATTGGTGTAGTAGAAACAGAACTATGTTGTGTCAAATTGAGGATAGATGTTAAGGCACAAGTGATAGATTTGTACGTGAATAGTACACTGGTCAAGAGACTTTCTTTGCTTGTCTTCAGTAATTTGTTTTTAATGTAAATTGATAATTAGCAGACTCTTATCTATGGAATATGTTGTTTTCTGTGTTTTAGCTTGCTGAAAGAGGCTACTGTACAGGTCATGAACCTGATTCCATGGAATTCAGTTCCTTAGGAGGATGGGTGGCTACACGAGCATCAGGCATGAAAAAGAACATTTATGGAAACATTGAAGATCTGGTATGTTGCTAGTTGGTGTTCGTGTGTAGGAAGGTGCTTTGTTAAATAGCTTCCTTAGCCAGTTAAGTCTCCAGTCAACTAAATTTTTGCTCCTGTAAATTATTCGTATGTGACAGACAAGTGGTGGTAGTGCTCCCCCAATTGCAGCAATCCCATCATAGTCTCCTGTGACCAGGACAAATTGAATGTTTGGAACTTGTCCAACAGCCAATATCAGATAGCCACCCAAAGCAGTGATCAATGACAGCAGCAAAAGTGAGCCTCCATATTACACCTCCTTGTCCTGGACTGTAGGTGCGAAGACCACATTTTTTTTTCAGCTACAAAGTAACCTGATCTGTGTGGCATGTAGAAGATAAAGCTATATGTAAGCAGAGGTGAAAGGGTCAATGACGTTGCAAGTGAACCTAGACAAGCGGATAAATTATGATGCCAATCTCAAGTTGATTGTCCTAAATTAGACAGAACAACAGTTTCCATGCAGTTGAGAAAAGTGTTTTAGGTAGAAAGAAGTTTATGACTAATGGAAAATGAAAACCAGATTAACTGTGTATAAATACAGGGCATTTCAAGAGCCAAAAAGGTAGAAGATATTCACAAAACTGAATTATTCAGGAAAAAAATAAAGGATTTCTAGTCACAAGGGAAGTGATGCAGTTGCAGGTATTGGAACTTGTACATGAATTTAAAACATGTCAAGGAAAGAATAGAAAGGGGAGTCTGAATAGATGTCTGTAGGTCATGAAAACAACTGGTCTTGTTTTGAGAGGAGCCATCAACCTTGCTCAACATGTGCACAACTAACATGAAAAGTTGATAGTTTATCAGTGATCTGTAATTAGCCATAAAGGTCACAAATACATTATTGGGGAAAGTTTAAAATGAAAATGAAACAGTGGTCTACTTGGACATGCTGACTAGTATTACTGTGAACACAAAGGACTGTCAAGTTGGTCCTTGTGAACTGTGGGGGATGATTAAATGAGAATCACAGTAGTTATTGTCGCTTTAACAGATGGCACAAAACTACCTCCTTCCTTTTGCACTCAAAATAATCTTCCTAAGAAATTTTCAAAAGTAATATTTGTGTTCTGTCTGGAGAAAGTTGGGTGATTGAAGAATTGATGACAAGGATTTTTTTGTGTTATCTTTTGTTTGAGCAACCATAGACTTGGGAGAAATGTTAGATGAGCTTTTGGCCACAGAAGTTGATCTAAAATTATTTCCTGGACCAACACTCCAACCTTACAACAATGTGAAAAGATGATGAAAGATTGGCTAGCAAGTGTTGAAACAATGAGGGACTGAAAAACATAAACACGGATTCAGCCATCCATTCTGAGTGGCATGACCTCCCATTTTAAGCACTGGATGTCCTCTAAGGGCCCCTCCAGGCATTCAGGTAAAGGTACAAGGGATCTGATGTGTGGTCCAAACACATCAGACCATCTTGTTGGTGCAGGGGAACCTGGAATTGTGATCTCAAGCTCCCCCTGCACTAGCAAGAAGCAAGTTCCTATAGCTGGGAGCCTCCTCAGCCGCATCACCACAGCTGAGAATCCCACTGTTGCATATGCCCAAGTTTGGGGATGCATGGTGTGCTCCCATGGCTAAGAACCCTGATCAGCTGATGGGCTTCCAGCAACAGGGGTGCACCTGGGCACATGTTCAGTTACTGCAATGATTAGAACCAGCCACAAAGTTGTTACTTTTTCTTTGTGGGGTAACTTTGTGGCTTATTCCTCATTTTATCACACTATTAATTGTTCAAACATATGGCCAGGTCACAATTTAAAACATGATTAACTGGAAAGAAGGACGATCCAGGGAACTACAGACTGGTCAGCCTTACCTCGGTTCCTGAAAAAATCATGGAGCAGGTCTTCAAGAAATCCATTTTTCTAAGCACCTGAAGGAGAAGGTGATTAGGAAGTCAGCATAGATTCACTAAAGTCATGCCTGACCAACCTGATTGCCTTCAATGACAAGATGACTGGCTCTGTGGATTTAGGAGGAGCAATGGATGTGATATACCTTGACTTTAACAAGGCTTTTGATAGTCTCCCACAGCATTCTTGGAAGCAAGCTAAAGAAGTACAGGTTTGATAAATGGACTATAAGGTAGATAAAAATCTGGCTGGGTTATTTGACTTGAAGGGTAGTCATTAATGGCTCCAAGTCTAACTAGAAGCTGGTATCAAGTGGAGTGTTCCTGGAGGTCAGTCCTGGGGCTGGTTTTGTTCAATAACTTCATCAGCAATCTAGGAGATGGGATGGAGTGCACCCTCAGCAAGCTTGCAGATGACCCCAAGGTGGGGGGGAGTAGTAGGTACGCTGGAGGGTAGGGCTAGATCATGATTGATTACTTGCCACTGTCAGAGAGACCTAAAAAAATTGGGAGGACTGAACCAAAAGAAATCTCACATTCAGTAAGGACAAGTGCAAAATCCTGCACTTAAGAGAGCAGTCCCATGCACTGGTACAGGCTGGGGATGGATTGGCTAAGCAGCAGCTCTGCAGAAAAGGACCTGGGGGTTACAGTGGACAATAAGCTGAATATGAGCCAACAGTGTGCCCTTGCAGTGAAGAAGGCTAAAGGCATACTGAGTTGCATTAGTCAGTACGTTGCCAGCAGATTGAGGGGAAATAAACACTTCCCTCTGTTTGGCACTGGTGAAGCCACAAATGTGTCCAGTTTTGGACCCCCCACTACAGAAGGGATGTGGACAGATTGGAGAGAGTCCAGTGGAGCAGCAGTAAAAATAGGGGGCTGGAGCACGTGACTTCTGAGGAGAGGGTGAGGGAACTGGGCTTATTTAGTCTGGGAAGAGAAGATTGAAGGGGGATCTAATAGCAGCCTTCAACTACCTGAAGGGTGGTTCCAAAGAGGACGGAGCTAAACTGTTCTCTGTGGTGGCAGATGACAGAACGAGGAGCAGTGGTCTCAGGTTGCCACAAGTGAAGTTTAAGTTGGATATAAGGAAAAACTTTCTCAGTAGGGGGGTAGTAAAGCACTGGAATAGGTTACCCAGAGAGGTGGTGGAATCTCCATCCTTGAAGGTTTTTAAGACCCACCTAGACAAAGCCTTGGCTAGGATTATATTGTTGGGGACTGCTTTGAGCAGGGGGTTCGATTAGATGACCTGAGGTCCCTTCCAACTCTAATTTTCTATAATCCTGTGGTTACGTGCTAAATTTTAGCTGAATGCATCTTTCTTTAGGAGGAAAACAACTCTCAACCATAATTTAAAACATTCACTAAATTCAGTTGTATTTTATGTTTGTGTATGTTATTTAAATGCTATTACCTACAAAAGATTCAAAAATGAGAATAGTAGTCAGTGTAGTATTGATGATTCTTGATTCATCCCATATAAATCAATTGGCGAATGTAGTTTAATCCTTTTATTGCCCAGAATAACGGATTAAACACAATATTGTTGTTATAACCTTGAAAGAAATTTCATTTAGAGCTTATTGTTAAACTTTTGCACGATAAGTTCTTTTGCTTTTCTAGAACAGCTTGCTTTATTCTGTTAATTAAGTTCTGTTACATAAGCTGCCTAAGACACAATCCATTTAGGCTTGGGGCAGAAGTTACACATAAACTGGTTTAAGTGATCGGAACTGGCTTAAACCTGTAGCAGAGCAGAAGTTCAGTGCACATAAACCAGTTTCAAAATGGCTGAAACTGGGTTAAGATAAACATGGTTGAATGTAGTATCAGACTTAGCTGATTTGGATCAAACTAGTTTATGAAACTTCTGTCTCAGTCTTCTTCCTGGTTTAAGTTAAATCAGAGTCCCCCAGGATCCCAGCATGCTTTTGAGCTCTGGGCTGAGATGTGTTCTCTGCTACAGAGAGCAGGGCTGGCTCACTGGCTGGGGCTCAGGCAAACCTCTGTTGGGGTCTGTGGCCAGGGAGGAGGGTTAAACTCACCTTCCCCCAAGTACAGAGCTGCCCTGCCCTGCCCCGCCCTGCTAAAATGTAGTGCTGGCTACAACTGTGGACTACAAATCCCAGAGGCATGTGGAAGGAGGAAGAAGTGATGAGCAGCCCTGCAGAGTCCTGCTATTGTGACTGTGGACTGCAAATCCCAGAGACCTTGGGGGCAGCAGGAAGAGGAAGCAAACACACAACCCATGCTATGTTTATAGCTCTTCAGTTTATAGTTCTTCACAGAGAGAACTATTCTTGTTTAAGCTGTTGTGAATTTAGTGCCATTTCTTTCCCCTCCCCACAGGCAGAGCAGGGCTTTTTCTCTTCCCTTCTCTTTGGCAGTGGCTGGCAGGTGTGCTCTATT
>NW_017729031.1:59929059-59950429 GCF_001723915.1 Gavialis gangeticus
CCCCCCCCCCACCCTCCCCTTCCCCTAGCTTCTGGCTTTAGCCAATGCAGGCATGTGGCTGCATTTCTTGAATTAAAAGTGAATGCGTGTTCATTTGCCTTATTAGTTCAATGCGTGCAACTTAAACTAACCTGCAAAGACTGAATCTATTCAGCCTCGGGCTTTTTTGACTGTCTGTACTTAGCTTTAATGATTAGTTTGTTGACTAATACATAAATATGCATGTTGGCTCAAGAAAAAAACATTTTCACTGGATAATATTTATAGAGATGCTTATCCTGTAGGTCAATTTTTACTTGCTTTTGAATTAACTGGTGGGGAATTATTTGCAGAAATATTTTAAATGAGAGAATGAGTTTCTAAAATTTCCTTTGAAACTGTATCAAGGAGCTAACCAGTGGAACCCTGGTGTACAAACAAAGGAAGACATTGGCTTGAAGTTGTAAGAAACGGAAAACTATGCATGTCATCAGATAAATAATAGTTAACAAAGACACAGGATAATTCTTCTTACTACGTCAAACCAAATTCATAGTTTAATGGCTAACCAATTAACTGTGTTAGAATTAGTAGTTGCTGATACGTTAATCCTCAACAGTTTTGTGAGGTGACCTATATATGGCTTCAAATTCTATATAGCTTAATTATTTACGGTGCAAGTGAATATGTGGATATGAATATTGTAATCCTTAATATTGATTACATATATTAATACTATAATAAATGGATAGTTATTGTGTATTTGGTTTTAAAAAGGTGGTTCATTTGAAAATGGTAACTCCAAGAGGAGTAATAGAGAAAAGCTGTGAAGGACCTCGCATGTCAACAGGACCTGATGTACATCACTTCATTATGGGATCTGAAGGTATAAACAAAGCGTTATCTCATTAACTGCATCTTCATGTAGCTTCTTTAATAGTTTGAAATCTTTAGGAATTTATCTAATGAAGCTATTACAGTTTCCAGTCCCTTGGTAGCACTGTTTTGGCATGAATTTTTGTTTATGTATTGTGGTACTACTTTGCAGCCCTGCCTAACCAGAGATCAGGGCCATGTTGTTACGGCATTCTCCAGAGGCTCAAAAAGTAGAAGATGTTTCTTAAAAAATGCTCTTGGTGATTGTTTCCATATTTCTAACACCAAATTTTTATTCTTAATTTCTAGCTTTTAGGAAACTAATCGGTTTTCCAATCATCACCATGTAAACAATAGCCAATTACCCGTCAAGAATGACCCGGGGTGGGGGAAGGCGGGCAAACAGAGACGGAGCACTGCCATGCACTGCCCCACACTGCTGCCACTCTGCCACTAGGCCTGTGTTGCTGGCAGTGCACGTCTGGCCGTGCGCAACCCACTCCCCTCCCGGTTGTTTTTAGGGCCCAGTGGTGGAGGGGTGCTGCTGCTGTGTCCCCCCTCCCTCTTTTATAATATTAAAATTTTAGTTAATTACAGTACAGCTTTTATTTTTGGAGGTTTTTTGTTGTAATATAATTTCTTACAGAATGTTCATGTAGGAATAAAGTCTCTGCATCTCCAGAATCATGCTATGTGGGGGATAGTGTTAACTGAATATAGCTGACTTAATTCTTACGCATAATTACTTAGATAATCAGAATTCCACAGTCTAACTTTGGCATGTCTTAGGAGGCAAACACCGCACTAAATTTAATCAGTACATTTACAAAAGTGGTATTGAAAATGCCTACTCTGTTAATAAAGGAATATGACTACAAGAGGCTTTTGGTTTTGTACCTCCAATTTATAAACACTTACATTGTTCTAGTTGGTTTTGGTTAGGAGCATTATAGACTTATCTAGGTAGAGAAAATGCTTATGTATTCCTGTACATTGAGTGAAAAGGTGTATATTTAAAAACTGGAAGTTTCTGAATGGGCAGATCATGCTTTACTTGATCATTTTATTTTTCTTTTCTGTTCCAAATCTTTTGATATCCTACTTCTCAAAAACAACAAAAAAGTCTTTTAATACAGTGACTCCTTATCTTTTCTCTTTCTTCATGTTTAAATTCCCCCCTGGGAAGGAGTCTGTATTAGTCTAATCTGTAGCAAATCAGTAGTTTTGTATGTTGTTTTTTAAAAAATTTCTAGGCTTTTGGGGACATCTGTTGTAAATCCTGTGATATGTATGAAGAGAAGGAAAATACTGTAAAGGATTTGAATGCAAGAGCATCTTAATTCCCTACAAAGAAGTTTTTGTTGTTCAATACAGTGGTCTTTCAGTGTTCTTTTTGACAGCTCAGATTACTGTAGCTTGGTGTCTCCAGAAGTGTAAACCTGCAAAACTGTTTGTCTTTAAATTCTGTGCATGAATGAGAAGTTTTGTAAGTGCAGGACTCTTACATGTGTGTTTTGCAGACTGGTTGTTTGTTTGTTTTTTTTAAGGAAGTTGACAGTTCATCTATAACTCCTCATCAGTATTAATGCATCTTCTCATGTTCGTAAAGTAGATAAGTTCTCTGAACAGTTCAGTTTAATCTGTTAGCCTTCTTGTAGGATTCGGCTGAAAAAGCTATCTTAAATTTTTCATTTTTTGCCATTATAGATTTTCCTCTCTGCAGTGATTTATATAAATACTATCAATTTCTTTAAGTCATCATGGAATAGAGTAGTGTATAAAGACACCCACCAATTGTAGTCTGGTTTTGGTAGGTGCTGGGCAAATAAACGGATATATTTGGTGTTGAAAAGTTTTTAACAAACTAGTTGGTTACCAAACATTTTGCATTTTAATGTATATTTGTTTAAAATTCTTCCTAGTCCAATTTGAAATAAGATCAAAGTGAGAGAGACAGAAAGGAAGTGGAAAATTAGGATAAGGTTGGAAAATGGAATCTTACTTGTATCACTGAGGGGCACGCATTGTTTTAAAGTTCAGCACCTTGAACATCTGGGTACTGTTTTCCATTCTGAACAGATCTAGTTACACTACTCTGTGTCACAGTGTGTTTTTACTAGAGTAACTTCAGTAAACTTGGGTTATACCTTTGCATAGTATTGCCTTTAATTTTAAAACTTAAAATTTTAGAAATGATTCTGAATTCACTTGCCATTCTTTGAAATAAATCTGAGCCATGCAGTTTCAGAAACATCAAACATCAGTTTAATGAATCTAACAAGTGAGAATCTTTAGGGAAAAATGAAATATGTGAAACTCTAATCTATTAACAAGCCAGAAGACAGGAGAAAGTTTGTAACAAATGAATTGATGTACACCTTTTTCTTTTCAAAGGAATCTTTGGAGTAGTTACAGAAGTTACAGTAAAAATTCGACCTGTCCCAGAGTACCAAAAATATGGCTCTGTGGTATTTCCGAACTTTGAACGAGGGGTGGCGTGTCTAAGAGAAGTAGCAAAGCAAGTAAGGAGAAGCTTTTTCAAATCATATTATGTTACTCTCTTTCTTGAAACTAATATGCATTTTCCTCGTTGTAACACAAGGTGGCACACTAATGCTCTCATCTGCTTTTTTGGTTGATAAGTTAAGAACAGGATGTTATACTTGAGAAAAGGTCAGGGTTCCATTTCATTTTAATGAGTTACATGTGCATGCACAAGGATGGAATGCTAATGGAGGTGGAATTTGTTTTTTGGGTAGTCTTATCTAGAATAAAGTAATTTGGAAAACTAGGAAAACTAAATTCTGAAACAAGACAGTTGGATTTATAAACCCCAATATAACACGCAAGAAAAAGTATATAAGGGAAAACATGGCCTCTGCTTGTGTCTACAAAGGATGTGCAATATCCCTTGAAACAATGGCCTTTTATGGTGAGTTGGGCCCTTCTAGAGCTTGCATTTTAGTCTTTGGGCATGAACTTTTGAATGAAGAAGACAAAATGCAAAAAAAAAAGCTTAATGTCGCACTGTTTTTCCCAAGTACCCAGATTATGCCAATGCTTAATTTTCCTAGCAGTTGTTCTCTCAGGTCAGTTCTTTTACATATCCTCATTCTTCTTGCTCTTAATATAGTTGGTGGGGGGGAGGAAAGGAACTAAAGAAATGGAGAATAACTTCTGTGCATGGTAAAAAAAAAAAAAAAAAAAAAATTATTTTTGCTATCTACATGACAAAATATTTTTTTAAAGAAACAATTGGAACTTAACTTTTAAAGACTATTCTTGGTGCACTCCAGGAAAAAAAAATACTTAGTCTAATGATGTAAACTGTTTTCAATGATTCTAGTTCCAATCCATAAAAGTGATCTTTTTGTTTGTGTGTTTTATATTTGAAATTGCTTTGCTGCTGCTGCTACTGGTATAAGACTAAAATCCACAAATTGCTTGCTTGCTTTTGCGTCTTCCCCTGTCTCAAATTCCTAGATTCTTTAGTAACAGGAAAACTTTGTGAAACAAAGACATTCCTATAGTTGGTCAATCCTTGTTTTCTTAGCCCTGTTTAGAACCGTTTAAAAGTCCAGGACAAACAGCCAGCTGCAGAGCTAAACTACATGGCAGATCAGGTTCACAAACCAAAATGGACAGGAAGTTTAAAACAAAAAAACAAACAGCAAAACCCCCCTTATTTTTTCTGGGAAGTACCAGCTCTGATAAGTGGGCATACTTTCTCTAGAACAGTGGTTCTCAACCTTTTTTTTGGTATGAGGACCCATTTGTAAACGTTGATGATCAGTCTCAACACAGTGCCTCTCACTCCTGACCCACTGCCCCTTGGCCTCAGGCCCCAGCCCCCCAGTATGTGAGGCAGATGGGGCATGGGGTCCCCAAGCATCCCTTTGCTGGAACTCTGCCAGCCTGCAAGGGAAAAGCCACAATTTTGCACATTTTTTCTCTTTTAAAGAAGAATCCATTTTTAAAGTTTGTTCATGACCCTTTCATATATTCTTGCAACCCACTTTTGGGTCGCAACCCATGGGTTGAGAAACACTATTCTACAACCTCTACCAGTTGGAGCACCTGGCTACATGTTCAGTTTAATAAGAACAAGCCACAAAGTTATTACACGTTTTTTGTGTAATGACTTTGACTTATTGCTTGTCTTATCATGCCACTAGTGGATTTAAATGTGTAGCTGGGTCATAACTAAGTTATGACCCAGTGACTAACTGGTTAAGCATGCCTTAAGTGTGAAGTATAGATGGGGCCTGAAAATCAAATTTATTTACACACATTACTTGGGTAACCAACCACTCATACCGGTATCCCCATGCCTTCCAAATTCTTAAACTGAATCTGGATTTTTGGTCATCATCTCCATCTGTTGGCAGACCATGCAAATTTAAATCAAACTTGGCAATAAAATAATAAAATATGCAGTTTTGAGTTACTGGGCAACACTCTTTTCTAGATCTCTGAATCAAAATTATGTCTCGGTTTGTTGGATCATTATATGCTGAACTATACTTTTGCAGCTGTAGTCACAACTGCCTCCAGCCCTTTCTAGGTTAGTCGAGGGCAGTTTATTCGCCAAGAGGTACAGCCTGGACCTGTTTCTAATAAATTCCTCAGAAGGTACTATAATCTTTGGCTGATCCTCTGAATATCTGACAGTTATGTTTCCTCTGTCATGATAACAGATTCATTAAAGGCAAGCTGCAGTGCTCATTTAGACTCTGGTTCAAGATTTCAAGTTGAATCATTTATGCAGGCGCACATAATGGAGTTCAGGGAGACTTGTTCAGCCTGCAAAGTATTCTTACACTTCAGGCAAGACACCACCACTCAAATTCTGGTGAACATTATGTAAATAGACAAAGGGAAATGAGGTCATTTCCATTATTCTAGGAAACCATATATTTGTGGGGATGGGGCATCTAACATTAGCTGAATTTGATAGTATTCCATATCCTGCTAAATTCCTAAAACAGTTGACAAATCACCTGAGAAGAAAGAGGTCCATTGTTCACAAGTGCGATTAGTCTCCTCCCTAGACAGTGTTGCTAAAATGGAGAGCTCTTTTGTTATGTATTCTTGCTACTTCGTGTTTCCAAAATGTCCAGAGGGAGAAATAAGTCCAGGAACTACAGCAGGTCTGTTCTCTTGTGTAAGTCTGGTGAGAAAGAAACAATCTATTACCATTCCACCAATATCCTGTGTGCTAAGCAGACTTCATCAAGAAAAAGCTCAGATGATAGCTGTAGCTTGGGTATACCCATTCTGGTATTCTAAACTAATACTTTCCACCTCCCTCTTCTAAGTCTACTTTATTGTTTTGTAGAGTCAAGGGCAGGTGTCACTTGGGTGCTTTGAATTATTCCTGTAAGGGTTTACCTGGATGCTATCACAGCATATGACCAGTCAGTTCATGTTATTTGAATGGCCTTTTGAGCAGGGTCTTTTCCCTGCCCAGCTCTGTGTGTGCAGCTGAGTGGGGAACAAGCTCCACAGCCTGTTCTCCCCCAGTTCTGTGCTCATGGAGCTGAGTGGCAAACAGGTTTCCTGCCACCACCAGCAGGGAGTTCCCAGCCTGAGCTTCAGGACTATGGGGCTGGTGCTGGTGCTTTTGTCTCCCAGCCTGAGCTATGTGACCCTGGGGCTTGGGCTGGGAGACCCTTATCTCCCAGCCTTCTGGTCCCTGATTGCGATTGCAAAGCCAGGGGCTTGGAGCTCCCTGCTGCTGGGGCAGGGGGATATAGTCCCCACCTAGTCTCCTGTGGTGGAGCCTACCCCAGCAGCAGGCAGCTCCCTGGGGCAAGGAGCAATCTCCCACCCCCTGGTGGATGGCTGACCAGGACCAGGTTTTGCTCCCAGGCAGGTGTCTACATGAGTGCTAAGGCACCATTATTAATCTCATATAAATTTGCTACTTTTATTTGCAGATAGCAAATTTACTTGGGATTAGGGAGATTTACTGTGAAGTAAGTACATGCACGTGTAGACACATATGCTTACATAGCAGTAAACTATGCTAATGTGAAGTTAAGCTCTCATGTAGACACAGCCAGTAACAGGCATTTAGACCTGGTTGTGCCTCAGGTGGGCACAGGGCTCAGGTACAGCTCCAGACCAAACATTTCTAGTTTAAGGATTCTGGGCTCGTACGCAAAGCTGTCTCGAGATCCGGTAACTGTACATAGCTTCTTTCTACCATATCGCGCTTGTGATAATCCAGAACATGATTCTGTATCTAATAAAGCCTTTTCCCATAAAACTGTGTTGATTGGCTTTAACTATTACCATCCAATACATTTTTACTGATATCTTTTGTCCTTTATGAACCTTTTCACAGTTTTCCTTGTGAATGTTAGGCTAACAGATTTTATAGCTTAGTTGTTTCATCTTGGTTGCCAGTATTTAGAAAGGGTACAACATAAGATGTTTCCCAGTGTTTTGGAATTTCTCCGGCAGTGGAAATCTTTTTTGTTTAAAGATCACCCTAATGGCTTCATCCTTTAGCCAGTCCTTCTAATAGTATTGGGTGTAAATTGTCCAGCTTTAGGTAGTTAGTAGTTAAATGTTAACAGTGGTTTTTAATAGTTTCTTAATAATAAAATAAGCATTTTAAAGATGGATACATATCTATTTGGAATGCAACAAAGATAAAATATTTATTAAATATGTCTGCTCTTCAGCATTATAGTGATTTTACCATCTGTCTTTTATTATGCTGTTTGTATGTGTATAAAAGCAGTATTTAGAGAATCCCTACTTAAATTTGCTGGTTAAAGTTTATCATTTCTAACTGATCTATATTTATTGCCATTAGCTTCTCAACTTCCCACACATTTTGTTTTTGGTTTTTATTGTTGCCTCCAGTGCCCCTCTTATTCAAGTTAATTTTAACAAAGATGCTATTATACTGTGTTTGCCTGGGGGAGGGGAGGAGAGGGGACACCTAAAATTCATTCCTAAACAAATCCTAACTTTCTCTCAGGCCTTTTTGTTTAAAAAGTTCTACTCATTCCATTTTTGCTCATGTTCAATTGTTACTATTTTAAAGCACCCAGCATCTATTTTTACCTTTTAGGACTATTTGTTTGCATATGCGTTTTGAATATTTGCATATAGAGCACCAATAATATAGTTTAGTTGACCAGTTATTTTTTCTCGTCAGGTGGGGGTTTAATATCTAAACCTAGTTAATATCAACTTATGCTAGTTTTCCTTGAAATTTCTCAAACTTATAGATATTTTGCTAGTAACATCTTGAAAAATCCCAACATGCCATTCTTTGTTCTCCAGTCTTCTTTCCTGTCCCCTTTCCCTCTACCTTCCCAGATATGAAGTCCCCCTGTTAAATGTAATGTGTAAAAAAAAACAAAACACACATTTGGATAAGGATTGAATTGTGCTCTTCCCTGCTCTTATATGATGGTTTGTAGCAGGTGTTTGCCGGTAGTTTGTCTTTTCTTTGTCAGTTGGTAGCTGGGCTATCAGCTTTGCATGAAATTGTCAGAAACTCTTAACACAAGTAGCTTTAACTCCATGGGCACATGCACAACATAAAGCCCAGTTGCTTGAGTCTCTTGGAGGACCCAGGAATATTGTGTTGCTGTCGATTTATTTTATTAATCTGCTGAGCGACATTCATGGTTAGCTTTTAAATTGCCAAAATTCTTGGGACTTGAACTTCAGCAGCTGGCTTGGAATGGATTGCTTGCTTAGTTGTTTCCATTAGTGCTCCAGATAAACTGTGATCAGTTGGTGTCTAAAACACTGATAGATAAAATGAATACCCAGTGTCTGTAATAATAACTACTGGGAAGGCTAGCTGCTTCATTTGCTCATTATATAGATTCATAATGCTGACCAGGAGAGGAATAAGGCATAAATTGTTCAATATGATTCTTTGTCCCTGTAAACTTGTGAAAAAGATGTCTTCAGAAACCCTTGGCGGCCGAGCAAAGCTTTAGGCTGGTAAAGGTCAATTTATAGGCATGCATATATTCACATCTCTGCCTTTTGCAGAGCTGAAGCACTGCAGAGGGTTTTGTGTGTAGCACCCCAGGCATAAGTTTAAAATAATTCTGGTTTTCTTGAGGTGCTTTTAAACACTATTAAAGCTAAGACATTGATATATCATTGTAAAATAGAGATTTTTTTAGATTGTAAGACTGAATATTCTTTAATTTAGTCTTTTTGCTGCAAATATACTGGAACTTTTCTATATAAGAATAACTGAGGATTTAATACTGTGCTCATAAGCTATAATGTTAAAGCTGATTTCTGCCTTGGCTTTTGATATAAAAGGATGAGTGTCATAGCTTAACTCTATTCAGCATAATTTGTATTTACAGTCTTTTTCTTTTTAAGAGATGTGCTCCTGCATCAATTCGCCTTATGGACAATGAACAATTTCAGTTTGGTAAGTTCACAAATACCCTATCCCAAATTGAGTGTTTCATGGTGTCGTTGTAAGTATAATATCTTAGTTTTGATGTCCAAGTCTGTATTCTATTTGGAGTTCAATCTCTGCCACTTACATAGAGTTCCTGTTTCTAAACATAATAGAGATGGAAAATTTATACTTTGTCTTTTTGCTGTCGGACTGCTTCAAAAAGTTGTCAGTTGGACAATAAGTCCTTCCTTTGGGGGGGTGGGACGGGACCTGCCGCTGCACGCACCCTAGGAGGCACAGAGGGGCATGTGTTCCCAGATCTGCACGGGGACCAAATATCCTTAAAATCTGGTATGCTACACAGAGTGTAGAATCCAATTAGTGGACTGAATTTGGGACCATTTGTGAGCTATGTGTTCCCAAGAGAGAGATCCCCAGCCCTTCCCTTTTTCAGATTTGATAGTCTTCTAATTCCGTGCCAAAAGATTGATAAATTAAGGTGTGGACCCTGATACGAGAGCTTGGACTGCAAATGATCTTGGTGTTTACCCTGGTTTGTACATGGCACATCCTCCCCCTTTTGGGAAAGCAATATCAAACACAGTATTCAACATAGCTACTGCCTTTTACCTCCACAAGTATGTATAAATTTAACATTTATGGTTGGCAGGGACCATGCTCCTCTGGGTGTGTCTCAGTCCTTCTCCTGGATCTCCATTTGAGTCAGAAGCTGGGTGATTGAGCCACCCTCAGTGCCCTCCCTTATTGGGAGCCTTGGCATTATGGGGGATTGAACCCTTTCCCTCACCCTGTGCATACTTTGGTATCTGGAGAGGTTTTGTCACATCAGTGGAGCTTGGTCCCTCTCTTTCCCAATACGAGTTGAGAACTCAGACCCTGAATTAAACTGAATTTAAAGCCCTGAAACATTAGGATTGGAGGTGGGGAGAGGGCATGGGGGGTGAGGGAGAAGACAGCCTGAATGTAGATGGACTAAGGACATGCTGGGAGGACAAGCCAAAACAGATATGTGAGAAAAATCGTCCCTGTCGCAGAGCACTTAGGTGCCCTGCGCCTGAGAACGGGGACGGCTCAAGAGAGGTCCCTAGCGGTGAGAAGGGGGAGGCGCAGCTGCCAGTCACCAGGGCAGTACAGGTGCTGGCTGCTGGGGCAACCGGCGAAACCCCCTGACAGGAAGGAGCAGGGCTTAGCCCTTCTTAAACCCAGGCAGGAGGCTAGGGTGGCAGTTCCTCCTCTGGCAGCCAAGGAGTGAGGAGCTCAACCAGTGTGGAGAGAAGGCCAAGGTTTGGCTGCATGAGTATCTGTAGGTTGCTGCCATGAGCTGGAGTATTTTGCCTGGTAGGGATTCTGACCGGACGGTTTTAGCTTTGTTATAGCCCAGGGGCTTTGTCTCTTGAGTTTACTGTTTAACCGGAGGGCCAGGCGAGGCTATTAGGGGTTGGAGGAGGCCTCGTAGGGACTCCCCAGTAGCGTGGGGGTTCCTGGCACCGGAGAAGGTACAGTGTTTTGCGGGGTACATTGGCTTAGCCCTGAGAGAGC
Organism: Gavialis gangeticus; assembly: GCF_001723915.1. Classification (NCBI taxonomy): domain Eukaryota; kingdom Metazoa; phylum Chordata; order Crocodylia; family Gavialidae; genus Gavialis; species Gavialis gangeticus. The sequence goes on from NW_017729031.1 coordinate 59,939,873, forward strand.
GAGAGAGGGGGCGAGGAGCCCCGAGAGTGCAGAGGGGCAGCGAGGGGCCCCGAGAGCAAAAGGAGGGCTGAGACATAACAGGGCCAGAGTCAGATTACACCAGCACCATCTGCAAGGCTTGGGCTGCGGTATAGGGGAGGAAAAGGAGCCGCAGATAGGGCCCCGTGTCATCGGGACGCATATAAATTGGCGGCCCCCGGCTAATGACAGCAATCTATTAATTAAATAAGATCAAGGCGTGGCAGGCGAGTAAGCAGGTGGTTGGCCCATTACAGGACAGCGGAGCCATACCCGGAGAGGCTCCAATAGTGGCACTCCTGTCATAGTCCCATACAACACACCCCCAGAATATAATATACACTTCATTTTTTCTTCATTTGGGCTTTCAAAAAAAACCCCAATCTTTCCTTGTAGCAAGTAACCTGAGTAGCAGCAGCTTAAGGACCCAAGCCCACTCATTGTTTTTCTCCCTTTCAATCACTGCAGATCTCACTTTGTTTCACCTGCAAAGTGGCAGATTCCATCCTTGCTGTATTTCTCACCCATAATGCACATTCCAATTTCAAAGAGCTGGTTTTTATGAAAACAGTACATGTATGTGAGGAATTTATGGTATTTTGAGGGAGTGCATGTTCTAATGCATCATACAGCTTAAGGTGTGTGACCAAAAAAGATGTACAGCAATATTAAGCTGATAACTGTATAATGTACAGCAGTAATAAGAATATAGATATATAGATCTAGATCAGAGGTGGGCAATTATTTTGGGCAGAGGGCCACTTACTGAGTTTCAGCAAGCCATTGAGGGCTGCATGACAGAAAATTTTCTAAATTTTTAGGGGCCCCGCGGGCCGGATAGAATGGCCCGGTGGGCCACATCTGGCCCCCCAGCCACATTTTGCCCACCCCTGATCTAGATAGTGCTCTTTACTGTCTAGATAGACCTAAACAGTAAGTTTTTTCTTTTCTTTTCATACCTTTCTTTTAACTAATGTAGTGGAATGCAGGAGTGTTACCTGAAGGTGGTGGTAGTAGGCCAGAAAGTTAAAGAAGGGAAGTGGCCTGTTTTCTCATATGCTTCAGTGCCATAGCCACTGAATGATCAAGCTGTCCATATTTTTGGGATCTGCATTGTTTGACTTCTGTTGCCCCATTTAATGTCATGCACCGATCACTTCAATGCATGACTTGGTTTCCATTCTACTATGACAAAATGGGGAGCACAGGGGATGAGCATGTGACAAATCTCATTGAGCATGTCCAGATGTGCAGGTAGGTGTGGCTTGTAGCACCACAAACCTCTTTGTGGCACCACAAACCTCATACATTGCACTGAGTTAAAATGTGTGTGATGGTGTGTATTTGCAGCACAGGGGCAAAATGTGCTACTGGGATTTCCTGGTAAAAAAAAAAAAAAAAAAAAAAAACTACTCCGGAAAAGAAACCGGCTTGCACCGAGACAAATGCAGAGACAAGGGAGCATCTAGTTCAGGGCTTCCTGCTGCATGCTGCAGAGCCCCTGCACTGAGGCACACTGCTTGCTCCCCTGTCTCAAGGCATGCTGCATCCCATCCAGCCACTCCAAGCCTGTGCGCCTCAGTTCGGGAGCTTTGTCACTGGGGTGCAGCCTGCCTCAGTTCAGGGGATCTGTAGCGCACAGAGATTGGGGAACGCCCTGGCTGGCTGGAATGCAATGTGCTTCAGCCAGCACATCCTTCCCCCCCACCGAGCACCTGGAGCTTGGTTGGGAGCTAGGAGGAGCCTGGCACTAGGGCTGCATGAAGCTTCAGCAGCCAATCCGATTCGGAGGAGATTCAGCCTGATCTTGGTGGTCAAATCTTCAAATCAAATCAGGAGACCCATTAAAAGTTCTGAATCAGATCAGAAGCATCTGAATCAATTTGGAGAGAATTGGCACTGATTCAGAAATTCAGCCATGGACTAAAAAGGCAGCAGTCCTCAAGGACCCTGGACACAGCTGCCTCCAGCTAGTATGTCTGTTGTGGGTGGAGTGGGGAGGGAAGGGGTGTGGGGTGAGGCAGATCAGCACTCCCACAGCAAGGGAGGGATTGTGGCTGGGGCTGGGACAAGCTGCCCCGCCGGAATGGGAGGTGTGGGACCCAGGGAGGGGGGGCTCCCGCCACTGCATGCCACTGGTCCAGGAGGGCATAGGAGTGAGCATGTGTTCCTGGATCTGTGCAGGGCAGGCTGGGCCAGGCTGCGCTCCGGGGGGCTAGCTCTAGCCTCCCACCTCCAAGCTGTGTTCCGCAGGGTGGGTGAAGCCAGGGTTGGGCTCTGGGCAGCTAGCTCCAGCTGCTGCCTGGAACACAGCCCTGGCTCTGCCCAGCCTGCAGAGTGCAGCGGAGTGGGGGCTATGGGAGGGCTGCAGACACCCTAAAATTCCCCATAGCCCCTGCCACTGGCCCCTCCCCAATCTGGGTGCAAGCGCCTGCCGTCATGCCTTGCCACTACTTGTCCAGTCAGGTGCAGTGGGGTGAACCTGCGGCTTGTCCGGGAGGCACAGGGAGGCTGGAGCAGCTTCCACCGCTGCACACTGCTTGTCCAAGTGCACAGCATCATCCCATGCCTCCCCACCCCAGCTGGGTGAACGGCAGGAGGGCATAGCCCTCGCTCCCAGTGCTGCTGCACCTGCATCCCACACCCACCCATCCAGAGCGCAGCCTGGCCAGATTGAGGGGCACATGCCCACTCCCATGCCCTCCTGGACTGCAGTGCATGACGGCGTGCAGTGTTAGGAGCCCCCCTCCCCAAGTCCCATGCCCATCTATCGCCGAATCTCTGAGTCGGCGCCAAGTTTTCAGATCCAAATTGGCAAAATTGAATCGGGACAGCAATTTGCATCACTGACTTGAATCACTGTCCCTCCCAATTGAATTGAATACTTGCTGTTTTGCACAGGCCTACTGGCCCATGCATGGATGTGCACTGCAGCACAAATTTGTGCCGCTACTATTTGTGTTGCTGTAAGTGCACGCCCCTGCTCCTCTGGATGTGGATGTTGTGTTCTTTACCTCTACATAGCCACATCAGAGTCTTAACCGCAAAATAGGCTGTTAAATATAACTACATATTTAGGAAACTGGAGAAATTCAATGACCAACCTCCTAAACACAGTTAAGGTTCTCTCTCTGGTGTTTTGATACTTTGGAAGGGCAAAGTTCAGTAAAACTCATTTCTGAAAACCAAACTGCATGCAGCCATGCAACCTGATCTCTACAGTCTTGTGTGCTGTCCCTGTTATGTGCACATAACCCGTTCTGCTTTTGAATTGTTCTTAACAGGAGCTGCCTACACCTACCTTGCAGCCAAACAGTCTGCTAAATTAGGCATGTCCAACTGTGCAACAGCAGTGAAAGTCTCTTGGCTTCTGCTCCTTTCTTTGGCTTCTGCTGCCTGCCCCTACCCCAGAAATGCTGTACTGAGTCAGACAAATGGCCTATCCAGCCCAGCATCCTATCTCAGACAGTGGCAGAAGTAGATTCTCCAGAGGGAGAGTACTGAACCAGACATATCTAAAGTGAACCATTCTTCTGTTCATTACATTTCCTGGCATCCACCATCATTTGGTTTAGAGATGCCAGAAGAAATATCTCTCCAACTGTTCTGTTTTTATAGCTATTATTAGATCTATCATCCATAAATTTGTCTAGCCTGTCCCCCTCCCCTCTTCCCCTTAAACTGGCCACACTTTCTCTCTCCACAACCTCCTGTGGCAATACGTTCCACAACTTAACTATGCACTTTGTAAAAGAGATACTTTCTCTTAGTTTTAAACCAGTCTCCTATAATTTCAGTGGGTGCCCTTTGCTTCTAATAGTTTAGGACTTGGTGAATTACAGTTTTGTACAGCTACTCCTTGCTTAACGTTGTAGTTACGTTCTTGAAAAATGTGACTTTAAGCAAAACAATGTTAAGTGAATCCAATTTCCCGATAAGAATCAATGTAAATCGGGGTGGAGGTTGGGTTCCAAGGAATTTTTTTTTACTAAACAAAAAGACATTATATACATATACAGTATAAGTTATAAATAATTTTAAACAAACAATACGAGTATAAGTTTTAAATAATTTTATTTTAAAAAAAATGAGAATGATTGTGAAGCTTGGTTGAGGTGGTGGAGTCAGAAGGTGGAAGACGGTGGATTGTCCAGCTGCTCCTCTTGCTGTTCTTGCTGAACTTTCCCAACTCAAAAAAACACGTATAGAGATTTTTGTTTTACTTTCCTTTTTTTTTTCTTGCTAAATTTCTTCATAGCAATTCATTACATCACCAACTACCCTACTCGCTTTGGAGCTGTGTTCCCTGTTAGGATCATCATCGCAAAGGATTTGCAAGCCAGTTTCATTCATTTGGAAAGCTTCAGAAAGACATTTGGTAGTCAAATTCGATGGGTTGGTTCTTCTTCTTCTTGGCCGCCTTCTTCTGTTGCTGTCGTCAACTCTAGTTGCATCACAGCTTCATTGGTTAGCTCTTCTCTGTGTGATTGCAGAAGTTGTGTATCGTTGGCTTCTTCCACCTCATCAAAACCCGCTTTCTTGGCCAACCCAAGGATATCTTTCTTCATAGCGGGGACAACATCTTTAAACCCTTTTAAGTCACTGATACGTTCAAGTCACAACTTACCCTGTGCACCATTCATGCATGCCTGAGTAACTTCAGCCCAGGACTCATCGATGTTATCGATGCACTTGAGGATGTTATAGTCGCACCAAAATTGCCGCATTGTAGGCTTGCCTTCCCCATTGGTGCCTCTAATGAGCTGGTCAAAAGTACGGCGTAAGTGATGCACCTTAAATGCAGCAATGACTCCTTGGCCCAGGGGTTGGATGAGTGATGTGGTGTTAGGTGGCAGAAAGACAGTTTTGACATTTTTACACAGGTCATCCAGGTTGACTGGATAAGCCAGCGCATTATCAATAAGTAATACAATCTTGAAATCAAGATTTTCCTTGGTACAGTATTCTTTCTATGCAGGGACGACAGAGAGAATCATTCTGAAAAAGTAGCTCCAGTTATCCATGCCTTCTTATTGCCTCCCCTAACGACTGGAAGGTGTTCCTTTGAAAATCCCTTGAGAGGTCATAGTGTTTTGGAGTAGTACGTTGTCAAAGGTTTCATCTTCATGTCTCTGGCAGCATTACCACTTAGAAGCAAGTTAGGCGGTCTTTAGCTGCTTTAAATCTGATGCTTTAAACTACTATGCTCTCGTCGTAATAATGGTACGACATTAACTGGGACATCGTTAAGTGGGGAGTTACTATATTCACTTTGTCCACATCCTTTGTGACTTTATTGACCTACATCGTATCTGTTCTTAGACTTCTGCTTTCCAAACTGATAAATTCTAGCACTTTTTAATCTCACCCGCTTTGGCCACTGCTCCATAGTCCTGATCATTTTGGTTGTCCATCTCTATACTTTTTTTTCTAATTACACGGCTTCCTTTTTGAGATGCAGAGACCAGCATTGCACACAGTATTTGAGATGTGGTCACACCTTGGTTTTGTGTAGCAGCATGACTTCTCCACTTTGTTTTCAATTTTCTTTTTAATGGTACTGAATACAATATTCGTTTTCTTGCTTGCTACTGCACATTGAACTGGTGTTCTTGGAGAACTACCTACAGGGATTCCAAGGGCACTTCCAAGACTTGTAAGAGGTACCCAGCAACCTAGTGGAGATCTGAAAAGAGTCGTACCTGTTGTCTAAAGGTACATATACTCTCATTTATGTACATTGGGGTCAGGCAAAAGGGCTTGATCCCCTCCAGAATGTGCTGAACCTATATTCCTCCAAATAAACTTTCCAAGTGATAGGACAGGAATATCAAGCACAGATCTTGTGTTAACTGTTCTGTGGTTGAAATGGAAATTGGCTGATGGCAGTGTATTTTCCTCATGGAAGTGTTACGCTGTACCCCCCTGGAGGGGTGGGGTGCTTGCTCAGGGCCAACTTAGTCGTCTTTGGGATCCGAGTGCCCCCTGAAGCCAAGCAGAGCCTGGCTTCTAGAGCAGGTTGGGAGGTGGGAGGAAGCCCTAGGGCCTAGCTCAGGGATGGGCAAAATGTGGCCCACAGGCTGGATGCAGCCCGCCAAGCCATTCTATCCGGCCCGTGGGGCTCCTAAAAAAAATTTGGAAAATTAATATTTATCTGTCCCTGGCAATTTTGTCATGCAGCCCTCAATGGCTTGCCAAAACTCAGTAAGTGGCCCTCTGCCTGCAATAATTGCCCACCTCTGGCCTAGCTCCTGAGTGAGGGAGGGACTTTCCCATCTTGTTGAGGAGAGCAAATACAAACCAAAGCTCCAAAAATCAAAATGGACAGCTGCTCTTCAACAAAGGTGTTTACTGAGGCAAAGGGTACCTAGCCAGAAGTCATTTGCCTCCTCCTAAGGATTATGTAGTCCCTTTTCTCCCTGATCCAACCTGCACTCCCCTGAGTACCCCAAATACTCAGCTTTTCTTTTTCTAGTCGGCCCAGTTCCTGAATCCCTGCAAAGCCACTCAGTTAATCTCCCTCAGACTGCTTAGGCCAGGAGCTGACTCGCTCCTCATGCAACCTGCTCTGCTGCCTATTGAGGTTGAAGGCAGGGAAGGATGATACCTTAAAGACTAACTGGTTTAGAGAGGTGTAAACTTTTGTGGGCATCAACCTCAGATGCTTGCAGAAATAACAAGGAAATAGTCCCCTGCTCTTTGCAAGTCTATTCTTAGCATCTGACTTCATGCTAACATGACTAACTACCTCATCTGATTCAGTTTTCATAGAGCCTCCCATGTTTGAGACCAGGAGGCAATCCCATCTGATATATCAACAAAGTTTTTCAAGTCTCTGTTGGTGCTAGAGGTTTAGCTTGTCTTTTTTGCACACAGGCAACTCTGGCCTCACCATTTATTTATTTTTTTTTTTTAACCCAGTGGGGGTCAAGCTTTTTGGTAGGCATGCCACAAATTAGCTCCATATCCTCCCTGAATGCAGTCTGATCCCTTTCCCCTTCCTGATCCACTGCTCTGCTTTCTGCCCTGTCCACCACTGTGCTGCCTGTCCTCCCTGATCTGCCTTGTTCCACACACACAGGCTTTCCATGCTACTTGTGACATGTTTGCCATAAGCTGCCTTGCTTTAAACCATTCTCTTCCCCCTACCTTCTCCTCCCCCCACCCCAAGTTACCCAGAGGGAAACTGAGGCACACAAGCTTATTACATCATGCACAAAGTTCACAGGAAATACTACAGTAAAACCCATATTTTATCACAGGAAGCGTTTAATTCTGGAAATCATTTACCCTTTAATTCCGCAGTTGGGGCCTGTGGAACTTCAGGGAATGCAGAAAGACCTATCTGTCTTCCCAGTTTGAGGGGGAGTGTATTATAGGACTAAACAAATGGAGTGATTGGTGATGCCTGGCTTCAGTAGGTAAATGAGGGGTAAATGTGTAGCTGAGCAGGGTTTGAAGTTGTTGTGTGGGGGGGTTTGTTTTTAAAGAACCTGGTATAACAAATTTAGAATTTAAACTTAAATATTTGAAAATTAGTCATCCTCTACTTAAATTCCAGACCATGCTGTAATTTTTTTATTTGAGTGTTAGTATATTTACTCGATTCCAAAATGGGTTCCCCCTTTCCCCCCTCAATTTAACATAGGGCTTCTCTGTTTAACAAGGAGCTTTTCCACTAGCCCCCATTTAACCTTTAGGGGCAAAAACCTCTAGTGCTGGAATTGAGTACATGGGAGCTTGGGGGGTGGCAGGCACCTGCTGTGGCTCCAGTTCAACCACTCCTGCTCCTCCCATCCCATCTTCCCCTGCACTGCTTCTGCCCCACTGTAGCCTTGAGACCCCTGTCCCTTCCCCCATCCTAAATTCAGGGTTGTATTGAATTCAGGTAAATATGGTATTTAGTCTTGAATTTTTTACAGTTTTTCCGTAAGCACTTAAAAGCTATATCCCCTGTTAGGTAGTAGTGAAGTAGTTACTAGTTAATGATTGTAGGGAAGACCTGCACCCTAAATTTATTCTTAAGCAGACAGGGAGCATTTGTTTCTTCTGAAAGTTGCATTTTAATAATATAATGTTCTTTATTACTTTAGCTAGTATATTGTTTTTGGGTGTTTCAGTGCTCATTAGACATTCATTGAGTATTAAGAGGTGTATTTACTCTTATCTGTATTGTATACAAGGGACTAAAAGAGTAGCCTCTTTTATTGAAAAAAGGAAGGGGCTAATGAATTAATGAAGTTCATGCCTTACTCAGGAGGAAATACTTCTAGAATACTTCAAAAGTATCATGTAAATTGTTCATAACTTTTTTATGAATTGGGCTCACAGCGTGTAGGCCAGATGTAAGGCTGTTAAAATGAAGCAATTATGGGAGTTCAGAAGTTGCTAGAACTGAAAACAATGGAGCAAACAGTAAAAAGCTTTCATCTCGATTAAACCTAGTCCTGAGGCAAAGATGTTAATTTAACAGACTCCAAGATGCGATTTATATATTCTGGTAATTTTAGTTCTCCGTATGTGATCAAGGAAGCAATTACTAGTTTTATGTAAAGAATTTTGCACAAGTGACATAACCATTAAAGGAAAAACTCTAAACTTTTTACTTGCTCCCTTTTTGACTATCCATTTCAATGATTTTGGCATAACTTAAAAACTGGTAGCTGGCTTTCTTGGTTTTATGGGGGAGGGTGAGCACTTCATTTTTAAAAGCTTACATATACCATATATTTGAGAACATCTAAAATAGGATTGGTTTTAGTCACACACACAATTGAAGATGCTTTATAAAAATATATCGTATTTAACCTATTTCCCACATATTCCTTTTGAATAAATAATAATAAAAAAATTCCTATAATCTCAGTAAAAACTAGTTGTGGGGAAAAAAATCTCCTTAAAGTTGCAAAAAATGCTTCCTGTGTTTTGCATATACCTTTACCCAGAAAATCTTTTACTACAGTATTCTGCATTGTATGATGAAATAAGACCAAACTTCTGAAGATCTTGTTCTTGCCTTTATAACAATCCTTTATTTTTCTTTTTCACCTGTCCCCCCAAAGGTCATGCTCTTAAACCACAGGTTGCTTCAATTTTTACATCCTTTTTGGATGGCCTGAAAAAATTCTACATAACAAAGGTATTTAACTTTGTTTTCTATAGTAATTAGCACTTTTTAATGCCATGCACAGGATTCAAAAGACTTCTGTTATGCAATCCTATGTACTGAAATGTATGAAGTGTAACAAGTGCTCCAGTATAGAAAGTCCATGGAATGGTTCATTGAAGAATCCCATTGTAGATGAAAAAAGACTTTTGCTATTGAGATTTCCAATTTGAAAATAAACTAAAAGTTAGATTGAGCATTACTAAATGGAAAATCAGTTTAATGGGAGGAAAGGAATGAATTATTGTCTGTACAAAACTGAGGATGTCCTACAATGTGAGTTAGTCCTCCGTAACACACAATAATATATATTTAATATAGACAGTGTAACTGTGATGGAAAAAAGGCTTGACTGATAAGAATAATGCCTAGTGTACATGCTTATTTTGGAATAAATCTTTTTCTTTAAATTAATTTACAGGATACTCTTAATCCAAAATAAAAATATCCGTAGGAAACTATTCTGGTATAACTGCTTTTTCACAGCCACTGTTGTGTTTAATAGTCTGAAACCTCAGTGATTCTGTGGCAGAGCCAGGACTAGAATTTAAAAGTTACTGGCTTCTAATCCACTGATTTAACCCTTCAGCATGTAGTTTCCATAACAATACTATATTGTGGAATGATGCTAGTATCTTCCTAGTTAGTTTTAGCTCGTCTCTGTCAAGCAGTTTTGCCAAAACTTTAATCCAATATACCTTGAATTTGACTTTTTACTCCAATATAGCAGTAAATCCGAGAACTTTGAAATAAACCTGTCTGAAAAGTATTTTTTGAATCTTATTTCTTTAATCACTATGATCTAGAAGAATATTTGCTCATGCAAATGGATTCTTTCATTGTAATGAAAATTAACCATTGTCTTACATTGTGATGACATACGGGCTATGACATAATAGACGTTTTCTTTTTCACAGTTTAAAGGATTTGACCCCAGTGTACTATGTGTAGCCACTTTACTCTTTGAGGGTGACAGAGAGAAAGTTCTTCAGCATGAAAAGCAAGTTTATGATATCGCTACCAAATTTGGGTATGATTTTTGGAATCTAAATATTTGAAATTGTTCCATTTTATAAATATAAATTTGAAGCAAAAAATAATTTGTTAGATCACTTTCATTTTGAGAAGCTTCAGCCCTGCTAGATATTGTACTATTGTGTATATCTATTTATAGAATCCTACATTTTATTAAAGTAATCTTATGCTAGTCATAGAATTCTGTTCTGTAGGCCTGCTATTTATTTTTTTGATAGTAGACTAATATTGTCCTTTCTAAAACATGGAAGATGAAATTATAAGGTTAATGCTAACTATTTATAGTTTCACAGTTTCTAGGTCAGAAGGGACCTGAGCAGATCATCTAGTCCGACCCC
>NW_017729031.1:59950440-59968783 GCF_001723915.1 Gavialis gangeticus
CTGTCTAAGAACCTACGTGAGCGTTCTGACCTGGCTGACTGAATATTTGGTGATATTCACTATAGTGCATATATAAGGAAAATTTTGCTGTAAAAGAAAATTGTGTTTAGTCAAAGGAATTTGATGAATTATCTGTATCCCACCCCTTGTCACAGATTTTGTGCTCTTACAAAGAAACAGAAAACAGTTCAGTTCAGTAACAGGCTGAGTAATGATAGGGAGCTTTCTGTCCATCTGGTTTGATTGATTACTAGCCTAATCAATGAAAACCATGGTAAAAATATCATTCATCAGAAATGCTTTTTATTTCCTTTTAAGCAAACTATTTTACTAGATACTAGTTAAATATATTACTCAGTTTACCAGCATTTTCCATGCCAAATTAATTATGGAACCTGCTCTGCTCTTTACAAATTCCTGTTGTGCTTCGCTTTTCCTAGACCACCTTTTTGGAAGCTTGTACTTTAATTCCTATTTTCCATGGGTGGTTTGAAAAAACAGTCTTTAACATGAACAATTTGACACCATTCAATGACTTGAGTTAATAAAAAGTGCTGGATGTTTTTTGTTGAGTGCACTCCATTTCCTTTTCATGTTCTCTTCATGAATGTTTATATAGTTGAAAATAAGGTTGCAAAGTCAGGCAGGCACTCAAAAGTTAAGAAATGCCAGAATGAAGGCTACTTGCGCATTCATAAAACAGCTTCCTATGTATGGTAGGATTAATCCATAATTACATGATACCATGATAGACTTTCTTTTAAGCCCCCTTTCTTCATACAGTGCATCCAGAACATTTTCCTTGTAACAGGGTTGGGCAGCCTCAGCAATAGGTGGAGCTGCCAGCTCTATCTGTAATAATGATCCCTGTCTCTTCTCTCTGGTTCTTGGGTTCTTGTCCACCCACAGTGTAAGTATCTCTGAGAGCTTCATAGACTGTTCTAGTCTTGCTGCCTTTTGCCTCTGACTGCAAAAGCACGTGAATCTAACCTTGAGACTAAGTTAGGGTAGCATAAATATATATATTTGAACACATATTTGAGTTATGTTGAGATGTCTCAACGGTCTACTTCCTGGAAGATGGAGGGAGTTTTTACTTTAGGAGCAAGTAACATAAAACGTGCTGAAATTTATTGCCTCTTTTTTTTTAAAGAACTATGGGGAGCTCATAATTAGAAATATTTAGTTTGCTTATTAAACCCTGAGAGAACCAATGAATAATCAGTCCTGGTAGTCTTTATTACTTCTAAAACTACACAGTTTCTTCCTGACTGATGCTTCTCTGAACCAGGTAGTCTCTAAGGTGCCATCTTGCCCTACCGTTTTCAAGACAGGTGATTTTTCTAGTGTAGATTATTTTTCTGTTTGAGGCTAAATATCAAATATGATCCAAGGACTTGGGTAGCACTATTGCTCAGTGATTTTCAAAGATGCAGAAAGATCTGTTTTTTAACTGAGAAGATAAAACTAGAACTTGAGAAATTATAGCAAAATTCAGCAAATCTGATTTTGTTCAAAACCTCAAATTTAATTTATCTTACGGTTCATATAAGCCTGTTTCAGGATCCTTGGGTTTTTAATATCAGATACAAAACTTAGTCACTAATGTTTTGTTAAAGTACTAAAGCTAGTGTGGTGGTTGGTCAGCAATTTTTTAAAAGCCCAAATATTTTTGCAAATTAGAGTGGGACCTTTTACTTTGTTTCATAAAGCAAAAGCAAAACTGAGGCTGTAACAATTTAAACTAAATCTACAGGAAAAGTTGGCTGAAATTCATAGAAAACAGGATTAAGTGGAGTCTTTTAAACGCCCCCTAAAACTGGCACCTTGAAATTTCAATGTAGACTTAAACGCTGCTGATCGATGTGAAAAAAATGGTGCTTTGCTTTAAACTCTGCGTGCCCCCACGCCAAGTCCAGCACATGCCCAAAAGAGGCATCATGTTAGTTTAACCCAGCTCTGCAGCATCTGTATAGATCACATACTTCAGTGGGTCTTTTTGGTGCTTTTATTTACAGTTGATTCAATCAGCAATTAGATTAAAGTGCCAAAAAAGCTCCCTGAAACACCCCATCTTTACAAACATTGGGCAAACCGAGTCAAAGTAACACTCCATCTCTTCTGGGCCTGCATTGGGCTCTGTGCAGGGGCACGCAGAGTTTACAGTAAAGCACTAGGTTGGGTTTTTTTACATCTGTCAGCAGCCCAAGATCTCAGTTTGTCTGTATAGTAAGCTCCTTCAGTTAGTTCTCTCGGGTGAATGCCACACTAAGGAAAGCAAGCATATGTAGCATCCCTGAGAGCAACTGTGACTAAATAAATATAAATGCCCTTAATTAGAAATCTTTTAAAAACAGCTATTGCATGGCGCCCAACTGTGACTGTAGTGATGAGGTGTCAAGTTCTGGCCCCATGAGCTGGATGAGGGACACTGGGCCTGCAGCCCTGCTCCAGCCTGCATGCAGCATGTACCAGCCCTAAGTCTTCCTGTGCATGCAACATGCAGAGCCAGCACAGGCTGCTGCCCATAGTGTACAGGCTGGATCTGGCACTGCAGACAACACAGAGGATCAGCTGGGACTCAGGCTGCATGTGGTGTCTCTCCAGCCGAGCCTTGCAGCCGGCCCCTTGGGCAGTCCAGATTGGGCTGCACTGGAGCCAGTCGAAAGGGCCAGTCCAGGGGGGTACCTCATGCAACCCATGCCCTGGACCTCCTGTGCCACATGCAGGGCAGGGTCCAGCCCATGCAGAGTGTACACTGTGCATGCAGTGCGGGGGGCAGGCTTGGGGTGCATGCTTCATGTGGTGCTCTGCTAGAATAGTCCTATGGTCTGGCTGATCTGGACTGGCCCCAGAGCCAGCATGCAGGACCAATCCAGCGGTGTGTGCTGCATGCAGCATATGGGGACAGCATCAGTGCGTGGGGTTTCTCCAGAGATTCATGGGCCAGGTGGTATAGCTGCCTGGACTAGACCTTTTGTCTGTTTGTACTCCTGATATAAAGAATTGGGTTTGGATATGGGTTTGTAATAATTGCACTTTGCTCTGCCTCTCGCTTTGTGATGCTGAGCAGCCCTGATATGCTGGTGTCCTGCGCATGCCATTGCCCCACACTCCCTACCCACAGCCCTGCCGGTGCCCCTCACTCCCTACCCATAGCCCTCTGAGCCCAGCTGGTGGCCCTCCCTCCCCACCCACGGCATATTTCAATATGCAAGGGTATTAAGCAGGTAAACATTAAACAAAATTCAGCTTTTAAAAATTTGATTTCACAGAGTTTTTGTCTTGTCAGTGACTTAGCACTCCTAGCCTTGAGGGGGGCAAGGCACATTGTGCTCCTGTAGCTGGAAGCATGCTCAGCTGATTGGGGCTCCCAACTGGGGGAGCTCACTGTGCTAACCAGTGAGTGCAGAGTGCTCCACAGACTGGGAGCCCTCACTCCCCACCCCGACCCCCCCAGCCCTTCTGGAAGGGGCACCCAGCTGCTAGGGCTGTGGGGTCAGGGACCCAGGTCCACAGCCCTCTGGCCCCCACAGCAGCATCAGAACCCTGGTTGTCACCTGCAGGAGGCAGCAGCTGCTGTGGCGGAGCATGGAGCCTGGCTCCCCCTCCCTCACGAATGGCACGGCCAGAGTAGAGTCCATGGTGGGGGCTGGGGAAATGTGGGTTGCCTCCTGTGAGCTTGGGGCTCCCTACCCTGCTGCCTTCCTCCTGGGGCCTCTGCAGCCCAGGAGGCAAGACCCAGCATGGCAGGGCAAAGTGGAGCTGGGTGGGGAAGCTTGTCACCACTGGGAGCTCCATTACAGCAGCAATGAAGGGCATAACTCTGTGCCGCCACCCCCACTGCTGCAAGGCAGGCAGGGGGTGCTTCACCATGGCGTCGTGGGGATTGCAGTGACGGCACCAAGCTTCTCCACCCTGCTCTGCCCTGCCCGACCGGGTCCCGCCTGCTGGGCTACTGAGGCCCCAAGAGAGGGCAGCAGGGAGGGGAGCCCAGGCTTTCAGTGGGCAGCCTGCCCCTGGCCTGCACAAATTTGCAAGGGATATGCCTTTGATGTCCCCCCTAGGAGTGCGCACAGCGACAGGGAGCCACCCACTGCCCCCTGGTTGAGCTGCCCGTGGCCCTGCCCTGCTCCCTGCCCTGGCATTGTGGCCTCGGATTCCAGCCCCATGCCCCAAGTCCCATGCAGCAGCCCTAGTCCCAGCCCTGCCTAACTCTCTCCCTCCCTCACTATGGGGGCCTCAGTTCTCTCCCCACTCCCCCTGCCACTAGACTTGCATGTAGGGAGATGCTCTGCAGGCTGCCTGGCGACCATGTGCTTGTGTACATGCGCGCATTCACATGTTGCTGATGCTGATCACCCTTCTCTCACTCCCCCCAGCCCCTTGCAGGCCGGAAACCCACCACTTCCTGCTTTTTCTCCTTAAAATGAGAGAATCCAGGTTCTACCATGTTTTTTTCTATGGCAGTTGGGAAAACCTGGATCCCTGTTTGTCATTATTGTTTACCACATTTTGAGGAGAGAAACCTTTGTCAGAGTTTAAATTGATACAGTTCATTATTTTTCTTTAGACAAGAAGCTTCCAAATCTGTTTGACAATTTACTAACAAGCAGGTTATGAAGCACTTAAAAATCTGGATAAGTTAAATTACTAAAATGGAGTTAGTGGTGGAGTCTGTGGGCCACAGGTTAAAACCACTGCTTTAGAGAATCATTCCTAACTTTGTAGCAAAACTACATAGGCAGAGGTCCTTTATTTATGCTCTTCTTCAGAGGGTTGGAGGGTTTTTTATACTTTTCATATTACTTTGCAATGATGAGCTTTTTGTCTTGCAGCTGAAAAAGGTATAAAGTATGATTTTGGGGAAATTGCCTCTTTAGAACATAAAATTAATCAGAAAACAAAGTTCATCCAACTATCCATCACTCTATATTCCTGATTGTTCTGATTTCTCTTGTATATTGTACTTAAGCAGTTTTATTATTTGTTAAGGGCAGTAGATAAAACTGAAGTTAATAGATTAAATTTGCAAAAATAAGGAGAGTAGGCAAAAGTGAACATACTATTCCAAGACTTTCCTGCTGCTTCCCTGTATTTCAGAGAAATATAGTCCCTGAGCCCTCTTCCATGTGAATATTTGGAACCCAGTTTAATAATGCTGTTTTTAAGACCCCTGGTGTAGCCACACATTCATTCCATTAATAGTGGGATAACACTAAGAGTAAATGACAAAGTGATGCCATTCTATAACAGCCCTCCATGCTGGCTCGGCACTGCGTCTTCTAGATCGGCCCAAGAGCAGTGTCGCTGGTTCCTTTCGTGCCTTTTAATTGAATGTGTGGCCAATGCTCCCAGCCTGCTGAACACTGCTTAGTGGTCAGCTGATCAGAAGTCCCAGTTGGAGGAGCACAGCTGGGAGCGCCAATCAGCTGACAGGGCTTCCAGCCACAGAAGCACTGTGTGCATTGCCCCCTTCACAGCTAGGAATACCAATCGCTGACCAGACAAAAACCTCCTGTGAAATCAAATAAAAAAAGACTGGAGTTTGGTTTAAAGTTTACCTGTTTAATACCCTTGCATATTGAAATTTGTTAACCCTTTTATGTTCTCTGGAAACAGAATATATGAAAGAATATTTGCAGATAATTGATTTTTAAAGTCAGTGGACATGCAAAGACTAGCATTGTATTTTGGGTCAGTGTTTACAGCTTGATTCATTCTAAATTTCATAGTTTAGATCAGCGGTTCCCAAACTGACAGATTGCACACCACCAATTTAAAATGATACAAACTTAAGTACAACCAGCAAATTTTTGTCATATAAAGTAATTATAATAAAGGTGTTAACATGTACCACTGACCGGTTGTCTGCGTACCACTGGTGGTATGCATACCAGAGATTGGGAACTGCTGGTTTAGAACTTGGATCTAGTAATTAGTGTATGACAATAATTGTGAGTTAATAAAAAGAATCAAGGGTTTGAATTTAGGTTGAAATAGTCAAAAGGGACTGGCATGGAATGCTTCCATTATACTTTGCTCATCTTCAGACTCCACAAAGGAGAAGGGTACTCAGTACTTTCTGAAAATCTGGTGTCTCTTAAGTTGGTAAATATAGAAGATGGGAGTCAGCTTAACAGAGACCAAGTCTTAATAAAATTCTCTGAAGAAAATGTCATCATATTTCTTGTTGAATAGGAAAATTGTCATTATGGAAAATGACAAAATTATTAGCTTTAAACATTTCTCTTCCAATTCTATCCTTTGCACTAATTCTGTTCAAGAAAGAGTTTTGTGGGGGAGGGAGGTATAGTGCAGAGAAATGGAACTACTTAATTTGTGTAACAGAGTGAGGAGCAACTGGGGCTGGGAGGACAGGAACTATGGGAGGGGAAAAAGGAAGTAAGGACACAGGAGCTAATAGAAATTGGCTAATAAAATCTCACACTGCTGTATGTTGCTCTAGAGGAAGGTTGTCCATCTAGTGACCAATGGGCTGCATGTGGCCTGTGAGGGGTTGATTTCCCCTTCCCCCACCTCCACTCTCTGCCTGCAACAGTGCCTGGATACTGTGGCTCCCCTTCCCTCCTGGGGTGCTTTCTGTGCCCACCCAAGAGGGTGGGATGGTAAAATGCGTAATGGTGTTGTGGAGTTGAGGGTGAGCTCAGGTCTGCATGGGCACGTGGTACAGCAATGGAGAGGGAGGAGTCATCTGCCCAGCGTGTGGCCCCCACTGGTGCAGCCCTGTGGGCATACAGCCCCCTACTGCTTAGAAGTTGGACAGCCCTGCTCTAGGGTGAAATAGACACAATGAGTTGGTGAGTCCATCCTTAAGAAATCACAAAGACCTGAGTAATGTCTTATTAGGACTGTCACTTGATAGCATTCTCCAAGTTCCTAGTTTAGTCTTTCTAATTCACTATTTTGCTGACATATGTAACATACAGGAGCTCAGACTTAAAGGATAATGGGTGAACTCTGCTAGTTGCACTAAATTGAAATTAATGTTAAGATAGTGTGTCTATTACATCCTGAGGCTGAATTTATAGGCAAGCAAATATAAAGGACATTAACTCCCACACCCAATCCCGCTGAGTGTTTACTTTTTATTTTAAATCTGTGCATAGGTTGGTTGAAAATAATATTATCATTAATTGCAGTGGTCTGGCAGCTGGAGAAGATAATGGACAGAGAGGGTACATGCTGACTTTTGTCATTGCTTATCTTCGGGTAAGTCATTGCTACTTTTGAGGACTATCTCCTACTCTTACCTAAAGCTTTCAATTAACTTGTCTTTCATTTTGAAAATGCTGTACAGACTTTAATTTGCATGTCAAGATGGACTCCCCTCCCACTCCACCCTGCCATGCAGATATAGAAATTGAATTGTAAGTAAGATGGATAAACTAAAGAGGTTCTGAGTCTTCTCATATATCATTGACCTTATTGGGATGTGCAGAGGCTCTTCAACTGTGAAAACTGGCTGCTGCACAAGCTAGCTCCCCTACTGCTGCCTGCCTGCTGCAGGTTCAGGCAGGGCTGGCTCCTGGCGGCAGCATGCACACCCAGGGGGAAAGGGGACCTGCACCTCCTAGGTCTGTGGGGGATGGGGGCAGGGCACACTGCAGGCTCATGCTCCCCACCCTCCTGCCCTCCCCCAGGTCCTCTGGAACACAGCGTGTGCAACCCGGCTTGGCAGTGCACAGTAGGGATTTGCACGAAAGCTGCCTGCTGCTGCAAGTATGCTGCCCTGGCCATGCTTCCCCTGGAGGTGGAGAGCAGCAGCAAGGGATGCAACCCTGCACTGCCCCCATACACACAGGAAGTGTGGCGATAGCAGCATGGAGCTTGCAACAGCAAGCAACTTTCCTGTGTGTGACCCTGCTGTGCCCTGCCATGCCAGTCGCACACGCTGTGCTCCAGAGGGCCTGGGAGAGGGCAGCAGGGCGGGGAGCGCAGCGTTTGTAACCCAGGGTTTGTAGCCAGCCAGGCACTCTGGCTTGGAGGGGGGGGGGGGTTTGCAGCCTCTGTCTGGAGTGCCGCAAACCCCACCTCCTGGCTGGAGAATACCCAAGCTGGGTAGCAGCTGAGGGATCGGGGAGTGGGGGGTTGCAGCTGGCTGAGCACTCCGGCTAGGAGGGGGCCGGCTGCAACCCCTTCCCTGGTTGGAGTGCCTGGCTGGCTACAAACCTCCCTGCTCCCTCAGCTCCAAGCCAGCTTGGGCACTCCAGCGGCGATGGGGTGGTTGCAGCTGGCCAGGAGCAGGGAGGCTGCAAGCCCCCTCCTGGCCGGAGAGCCTGGCTGGCTGCAAACCTTCCCACTTCCTCAGCCCCTAGCCAGCTTCCTCCACCCCCCAGACCTGCCCCACAACTCCCAAGCCCCACTTGCCTCCAGCAAGAAGAGTGAGCCTGAAGTAGCCTCAGGTAAGTGCGAGCATTGGGCCCCACCCTTCCCCCTCTCCCTTCCCCTCTGGGCAGGGTTGGGGGTTTCCTTGCCCTTTTTTCAAACAGCTCTTGCAAAAAGGGGAAATCGTTGGGTTATCTCTGTTTTTCCATGAGAAACGGAAAACCCGGATCCCTGGTGATCAGGGTGGCTGACCAAAGGAACAGGTGGAATGGTACGTGGTTCTAGAGTCTTCCTAAACTGTACATCTTTTTATACATATGTGGGTAATAATTAAATTAATTTTGTATTCAACATGCAAAATGCTGATCATATATTTGCTAACCAATCAGACTGTTAATTGCGAGTCAGGTGATGTGTAGTATATCTACATTCTTTCCTTCCTGTAGTCTTGTTGCACCAAAATTTTAACTAGTTCGTTATAATCTTGTTATCCAGTCCCAGAACTGAGAAATGAGATGGCCTTACTGCTACTTCAAATCTTCGTAAGTCTTCCCAGTCCTCTATCAACACTTCCTAGTTCTAGCAGTCACTTCTACAGTGCAGATGCAGCCTACCCCATCTCTGATACTATCTCTTCAGAAACTTTTCTGATTTCACCCTTCCAGCTCTGTCCAGCAAGGCCTGTAGCTTATTATTTCCACTCCTTGTTTGTCTCTAGGAGTCACTGTAGAGCAAGAGGGTGCTTCTCAGGAATTGAAGTTCTGGCTTCTGTAAAACCTATGGTGTAAGCACAAGACTGGAAGTCATTTTTCATATATAGTGCAGAGAACTTCTAATAAGCCAGAAGAAAAACTCCATAACTGTTGTGTTCAGCAGACAGTGGATGCCCCATCTTTAAAGACTGATGGCTAGTTTATAATTCTGTCTTGGTATGAAGATTTCTAATACCTCAATATGTTGAACCTTTTTCTGTCCTTGCATACACATGCATAGCTGTGTTTGTCATTTGTAGATGTGTTTCTCCACGTGGGACAAGATTTTGAATACTGTCTCAATAATTCTGTTACAGTTCTGTCAAAGACCTAATAGGAAGATTGTTTCAGAAACTTTTCAAATGTTTCTGGAATTTGTTTTCCTTTCACAATTATCTGTAGTTTCTATATGCATGCAAAATAGTTTGCAAATTCTATGCAAGAATTTCAGTAGTAGGTGTTTTAGGAATGTGAGTGTAATTATGGCTGCTTGCTGACTTAAAAAAACAAAAACAAATAGTGCTTTACTTTAAACTCTGTGGCCCCACACCAAGCCCAGCACATCCCCAGAAGAGGCATCATGTTAGCTGGACCCACTTTGCCCAACATCTATATAGTCAGGCATTTCATAAGGCCTTTTTTTGTCACTTTTATCTAATAGCTGATTGAATCTGCTATTAGATAAAATCGCCAAAAAGCCCTGCTGAAGCACCCGATCTATACAGGCATCCTGGAGCTGGGTCAAAGTAACACACTGGTGCTTTCAGTAAAGCACAGGTTTGGGGTTTTTTTAACATCTGCAAGCAACCTGTTTGACTAAATTATATGGTTTTGCTATTTGACCTTGATGCCATGGTTCAAAGACTGCAAACTTTATTTTATAGTGTAACACGGATTTCCATTTGTAACATCCTGTCTTCTGCAGCACCGGACCTTGATATTTTTGGTATGATGTACATAATGTACATCAGATACTTAGTGGACACCTGCATCAGTATGAACCCAGTCTACTTACTCAGCATTTTACTTCATTCGTTAATTTATCCTTTCTTAGGTGGACATGTGAATGATATTGTTTATATGGAAAACATAACTTTATCAGATTCGTTTTCACGTTGCTGTTCTGTCTGTGCATTCACTACTTTTGCCATCTTTCATTTTCTGTCTACCTTCCTTTTTCAAGATTTTCTCTAGTTTTCTCTTCTGTAAAATTCTTTAATCATTTGCAGTCTTAATCCTGTTTTATAAAATTCCAGTAGTGAAGTTGTTTTCCATTCCTTTTTTTACTTTGTGGCAGACTGGGGCTGACAATGACTTGTTCAGGGCGTTTATGGACTTTAACACCATGTTTTAAACCAAGACTTAGACATTCCTTTTACTGTTAATCTGTAGTGCTTGCTATTTCCTTTATTCTTGCCTGCCTTAGTATTTTTCTTTCCCTTCTGTTTAGATCCTTCTTTTAGGTTGGCCTACTTGTTTTCTTTCCCTCCCTCCCTCCCCATGCTTCCATTGATGGCTCAAGCCATCATTGGAAAGAAATAGTTGTGTTAGCCTTACATCTAGCAGAAAGCAAGGCAAGGTGGCACCTGAGGGACTGACAGGTTCAGAGAGGTATAAGCTTTCATACTTTGTTGCCTACAAAAGCTTATGCCTCTCTGAATTAGGTAATATCCAGTGATGACGTAGAAACTATGTTTCCTTGCCAACTCGTGTCTTACTTTTAATATGATCCTGCTATATATAACATTAATCTGATTCTGCTGTAACATTGCTCAGTCTTATTTCTACCTTCAGTTTGTTGCTGTCTTTCCTAGTTTGGAGGAGGAAAAAATATTCTTTTTTTAGTCTTGATCCCAATTTTTTGTACAACTCAAATGACAATTAAGAATTCATACTTGTTTCCACATTTTTCTAGTGGGCAGTCAATCTCAAGTGCAGAATATTAGAAAAACAAAAGGTGTTATTTGATTTGAAGAATTGATTATGCTTATTTTTCAGAGATCTTCGTGGATTTCTGAAAATTAAGTTTTTAAAATTCAAATATCTTACCTGTGTGGTAGTTTGTCTCTAAGCTTATTACCAGAAGTGACTTCTGTTTTCTGTGTTGGTTGGTATCATGTAGTATGGTTCTTTCATTATTCAGATACTATCTATAAATTGCTTTACTGTATAGGATTTTTTTGCATTTGAGTTTACTGGTCAAATTTTTAGTTTAACTATTTTTTTTTTAAATGAAGTCACTTTCAGGAGACTGATCATGATTGTGTAATTAGCTGCACTATTTAAACCTGTTAGGCTCCAGTCCTGAAAGATTGATGCTACTGCTTTAATTTGTAAAGATCTGAAAAGTACTTTTTGAAAGTTCAGTAACAATACAGTGGAGTCTCATCTTACACAGGGGTTAGGTTCTAAACTCAGCGCGTAAGGTGAAAATTGCGTATAGTCAAAATTACACTTGGGCTTGCCCAGTGGTACAGTCCACTCCCTCCCCCATCCAGCGGTACAGTCCCTCCTTCCTGCCCAGGGCAGCCTGCACTAAACTCCCGCCCGGCCAGCATGTGCAGCTTCCCAGCAGGGCTGCTCCCAATATAGCTGCTTGGCCCCATGCACAGCACTGCGGGGGGCAGCTGCAAGCTGAATCCAAACAATCGGCAGTCAGGGGCATACGCGTATGATGAATTTGCGTAAGTTAAATGTGTGTATGATGCGACTCCACTGTACTCAGTACATTTGATTAACACTTCCGAAACTTGCAGTGTTCCTGAAACCAAAATAACATCACAAAAGAATGCTATCTGGTAACACTGAAGATATAACTTCTTATATGAAACTGTTTACGTCACTGCTAGATGTATATCTAGATTTTTTTTTTAATATTTATATAAATATGATGCTGTTAAAACAGTGGTTCTTGACATTTTGTACCAGGACCCATTTGTAAGCATTGATGGCCAGTCCTGACCCACAGCCCCCTGGCTGCCCCTCACACTCCACCCACAGCCCCCTGGCTTTGCTAGTGCTCTCACTTCCCAGCCACAGTCCCCAACCACCCCAGGCCACGCTGGTGCCCCTCAGTCCCAACATTCAGCCCCCTTTCTCCACAACCCTACCAGAGGGGAGCCTCAGCTGCCCCTCCCCAGCTCAGGCTAGAGCGCGGTGGCTGCAGGAGCTCTGGCTCATGCAGGCAGCAACAAAGTGAGTCCAGCCCCAGTGCAAACTGGACGGATGAGGAAGGGGGAGACCTGTAGCAGCTGGGGCTACCACGCCATGCCAGGTAGCCTGGTCATGGTGCCTCCCACCCCCCAAGCAGTGTCTCCAGCCACCCAGCCCCTGCAAGTACGGTCATCGGCCGTGGTGCCACCAGCCAAGCCATGCAACTTCCAGCTGCCCTCTGACCCCACTGGAGGGGCAGACGCCTTCCCCCAACACCTGCCCTGATGCAGCCTCAGCACCTGGCCACCTTCCCCCCAGTGCCAGCAGGCACTTGCCCTTCTTCACACACCCATCTCCTCCACACCCATGCACACATACAGTCCCCAAGCCCTGGTCCTCTAACCCCCACTCCCCATATGCTTACCTGCATCCAACTGCTGGGGCTGCTCCCATACCCTACCTGGCTATGTGCATGTGTGCACTCAGACACAGGTGCACCCACTGCCTCCCATTCCCCCAAGCAGCTCGCTGCAGGCTGGCGTAACCCATGTTCCCATCTTTCCTGCATTATTCTGGGACTTGCTTGCGACCCTTTCAAATATTCTTGCGACCCACAAGTTGAGAAATACTTGTTAAAACACACTGGCTGCATAATCTTGGCAACTGAAGTCCTGTAACCACTTGTGTTTGCAGGTTTTGGCATTTTTCTTTTTCTAAGGGTGTGACTTGGGGAAAAAAACATCTCTAAGCCTGAGAAGTTGGTTGTATTTAATGGCCCCCTCTGAGATGGCCAACAAAGTTGTTCATTTTTGTAGTCATTACTCTTGGAATATACCTGTTCATTAAGGAGTAGGAGCAAGTTTACTAATTTAACACAGGTCACCAAGGAACTCAGATGGCAGCAACTTTCTCTCTGCACTCAATTTGGTACTGTTTGCTTAAAGTGAAATGCTTTGCTCATAGAATCCTAGAAAATTAGGTTTGGAAGGGACCTGAGGAAGTCGTGTAGTCCTGTCTCCTACTCAAAGCAGGACCATCCTCAACTATATCATTCCAGTCAAGGCTTTGTCTAGCCAAGTCTTAAAAACCTCCGTACTAATCCCATGTAGTGCTGTTCCAAATATTTAAAACCTTAATTGAATCCCAGTACAAAATCTAGTTGATTTTATTTTGACAAATGTAAAGTGGATACATGTAAATAGCCAAGTTTATTTTCTGCATGTGAAAATAATGCTCTTATGCATTGTTTATAACTATCAGATACCTAAACTAAATTAGATCTCTGGGCTTATGTCCGGATACTAATCCATTGGTCTGTCTCCTTTTTTTCTGCTTTAATAGGATCTGGGCTTGGATTACTATATAATAGGAGAATCATTTGAGACATCTGTTCCCTGGGATAGGTAAATATATATATATGTATGTATGTATGTATGTATGTATTGCAGTATTCTTTCTTAAAATATGTATAACTTTAATTATTGTATGACATCCATTCAGTTTGTCATTGAGAATTTAAAGGGTTTTTTCTTTGGTTCTGGACACTGATATAACTTTGAAAATTTAAATTGAAAGTGTTTGTATATGATGTTAACATTGAACAACTTTAGTTAAGCAATTGACACTCCTAGGCATGTAAATGTGCATTATTGTATAGCACTATCTGTGTGACTTCTGTAATTGAAATGTTGTCATTTTTGTAGTTAACTTTTGTGGCACTAGGCTTCTATTTTTAATAGAATTTTAATTGTGAAAATCGCATCATCATTCTTTTAAAGTCTTCAGTATATTTTCACTTTATCTTGTTTCCATAGCAAATATAGGTTAAAATATGTTTATAATTAATAGCCATTTTAAGAAAAATAGTTGAGCACAGAATCAGTTGTATGTCTACAAAGGTCATGTAAAGTTTTGGGTAAAAGATCTCCTAATCCTAGTTCTCAAGTAACTTGTGAAAAGAAATTTATGTAACAGATTTAAAAACTGTTAGTTCAGTGAACATGAATCAGCTGCTTTTTATACTTTTTTGGTTAAACAAATCTGTGGCACCAAAGAAATCTTCAGTAGGCCCTGAGAGGTGGCCCTGGATAGTATGATGACATTAGAAATTGCAAGCTTAAATAAAACTGCAGAACTAAAGAATTCCTGAAGTTATTCACTGCTTCGTAATTTGTGGGGTGCTATAATATCATCCATCAGCTCCTGTCTTTTCTAGGGTTGGAGTGTGCTGTAATAAAGCAAGCTGGGCATCTGCCGTACTGCAGAAACAGTTTTTGGATGGAACTGAAATAGAGTACAGTAGCTAGTTTGCTCTTTTTTTTCATAAGCCTGCTTGGCTTCTCTGTCAGGGGGTCCCTGGCAGATGCTACACTTAAGATGCAGTTAGTTTGTTAATTATGCTTTAAATAGTAACCCGGTCACATGTTCAGGCAAGTAATGGTACAATCAATTGTCTGCTGGATCTGGGACTGCACCAAAGCTCAAATTGTTTCTAGTGTGGTCCCTGGAGCCAGGAAAAAATCAGCTGACCTTCAGCTAGATTGGGACTGCATCAGGGCTCAAATCAGCCCTAGTGCAGTCCCTGAGCAGGCAGAAAATCAGATGATTATTGACCAGTTGGGTGGTCAAACCACCCCCAGTGCAGTCCCCAGAACCACCAGAGAGTCATTGGCTGATTTGGGGACCCCACAAGGGCCACTTTGAAGCCCAGTGGGATCCCAGTCCCGGTGATGAACAGCTATTCACCAGCTAAGGGGCCATACCAGGGCTGATTCAAGCCCTGCTGCAATCCCAGAGCCAGCGAACAACCAGCTAATTGTTGGGCACTGGCTTTCAACTTGCTGGTGCAGGGTGAGCCTGGGACCATGATCCTGGGCTGCCCCTGCACTGGCAAGTTGGGGAACAGATCCTAATCGCACCCTATCCCAAAACTGTGCCTCTTGCCATGTATGTGTGGCCTGGTCAGAGGCACAATTTTGGGGATTGGGGATCAGATCCCATTGCACCTGAAGACAAATGTTTGCCAGTGGCCTAAGTAGCAAACCACTCCTAACTCATGTTCTCTGCCTCTATCAGAATGCACCAGAGATTTTGAGCTGAAACATCATGAGAGAGTCTTCTGCATGGATCCCTTAGACATGGGGGAGGTGATAGACCAAAGAGGAAATCACCCAGCATTTTTAGTAATCATCCAGGTTAAGAGAACAATCCCACACTTAAACCCTCTCTGTAAAACGTTATCCAAGCTGTACTGTGGCAGGTAGATACGTGAACCCATTTACCCCATTGTTCTGCCACCCCATTGTCTGTTTTTTCTAATGCTGTGCTTGGCTCAGCAGGGGGCAGAGCTGGGCACAAGATATTTTGGCAGGGGCATGGGGAAACACTTTGGAGAGGAGCCTTCACACTCTTAAATTCACTTGGTAGAGCAACAGCCCTTCAGAAAGAAGGCAAGGAAGAGGACTCTGTGCATTAGAAAAAGGAGAAATTGACAAGTTTGTATAGCCAAACAGACCAATTCAAATTCTGAAATCTCAATTTTGAAAAAGCAGCTTCTCTGGCTAGAGAATTTGTACTGGTGGGGGAAAGATGTTTGCTGTTAAAAAAGTTAATACTGTAGTCTAGTCGAGACCAACTAATTCAGGTCTCATACTTCAGTTCTGTTCCATCTTCTGTTTAACATGCACACCTAGCCCGGAATGTAGAATTCCTCACTGTTGTGTGATCCCAGTGCACTTGGATATTCCACCAGTGGTGGGGAAAGTTGCAGTTTCTTATGCCTACCTTCAAAACATGAAATTTGAAAGAATGCATGTGTGCATGCATATATGTGGAAAACTGGGTAGGGTTCCATTCACTTCATTAGCCAAAGAAGGTGGAAGGCCTGAGGAGAAATGTTTCTTCCCAAGCTGGAGCAGAGGAGTATAGTTGAAGAGATGCAGTATTAATGCATTTCAGTACATCATCAAGACATTTATGCCCTGGTTATGTCTGAAGCTATAAAGTGATGAAGTAATTCTGGTTCTGTTGAGTACTCCACTGACGTAGCAGGGGACAAATATCCTAAGCTAGATAGGAATCTACCTTTTCTATTTGATTGCATGAAAAAGTTCCAGTTACTAAGATATGTAAATTCTTACTAATTTTGTATTGCAGTAAACATCCAGTTTTTTCTCTTTTTAAAACACAAGTATATATTTGCAGTGTACTTGCCTATCTTATCTTCCTACGTACAGATTTGTCACTAGTGTTAATTTTTCACCAAAAATGTGCTTGATTTTAGAGAGAGCTTTGACACAGCACTATGTGGAACTTTATACAATTATTCTGATCACTCTTGCCATTTAAAGCAGGGGTAGAAAATCTTTTCTGGCTGCAGGCTGGAATGACTTACCCTAGGTTGGAGGCAGCTGAGTGCTAGAACACAGCAGCAGCTGGTGTTCATAGCCACAGCGGCATGGGGGGAGAGTACCTGCCACCGGTATTTATCCCTGAAGCCAGGTGTTGCCAAAACCACACACCTGCAGGCTGGATCCAAAGTTTCCATGCACTGAATTTGGACATGAGACATAGGTTGCTGACTCCTGGTTTGAAGTAATCCAATGCAGATCCTTACATTAAATTTACACTTCTATCCTGAAAAGGAAGTAGAGAAAATCCTCTTTTTCTAGATTCTTAAAGATCTCTTTCCACCATAAATCAGAGCAAGCACTATTGTATTGAGTCCATTCATACTAGTCTTTTATATCCCAAAAGAGGTGAATGAAGTGAGGTATTCCTAACACTTCCCTGCTGAGGAAGAGAGCTGTACGTTAATCAATGATTTTTGCATAGTAAAGTTACATATGCACATTCTTCCTGAAGTTACTGTTAATTCCAGACTGTTTAGCAAAGTTTCTCTGTTTGACAAATGTTCTAAATCAAGCTCTTAATTTGCCACTCCAAAAAATTGTGCTGTAAGAATGGACCATCGTGTTTGTGCCTTTGTGGTTCCATATCCAGTTTACTTGGATTCAAAGTAAAATGTTTTCCAACTACCAGCTATGTACATATTCACTCACCTGGCAGTTTAAAGTTAGTTATTCGCTTTTCATGCATCATTAGAAAAATAACCCACATGATCAAGTATTCTCAGCTTTAGTGCCCCTTCCTTCTAAGCTTCACTAAATTCTCAGTCACAACTGAAAAATCAAGGCCTAAGCACACTTATCACAGTTGAGATGTAGAATACTCTGTTTTCTCTGTGCATTTTTATTTTAAGAGTCTGTTTAGTTGTACAGTAAACCATTTTTTTTTTCTATTTTGGTCCCCTCTTAGTTAATAGTTGCTAGGAAATGGAAGGTTGAAATAACTAAGCTTTCTAGTAAACCCACATACGATTTTTTAGATTTTAGGGGTGTTTGAACATGTTTCAGTCACTGTGTTCTAAAGGTGTGGGTTGCAAAGTGGCTTTAAATTTCCCTTTTTAATTTTAAGTACTATTTTAAACATCTGATAGGACTAGGGTCTGAAATGTTTAATTGCCAGTGTGACACACTCAGAGCCCAGATTTGGCCAGGTGCACTTCTAAGACAATCCCAGGGTGTTGTCACCCTGCTGTCTGTTGCTTGACCACTGGGAACCAGCTTGAGATGTGCCAGGAACCAATTCCTTGGCCTGTGGCACCTCAGCCTTAGCTGTCTCAACTGGGTCTTGCTAACTCTTAGCAGAAGAGGTTTTGCTAGCTACAAGAATCACACCCTTGTCTGTTCATTCACTCAAAAGATAATTCCCCCTTTCCTTGGAAGAGGCTTGTCTGTCTGGTCAGATACTCTGAGATCATAGTTATCACTGACTATAACTGTATTATAACAAAAATATTTTTATTATGAAAGCTCGATCAGAAATAAAAGAATTTAAATGCACTACCATCCAGCACAAACCCATTTGTCACAGCACATGTTCCAGAGGCATACTGACTGCACATATACTTTTATTAAATGTTCTCACAAATTTGTGAGGATTAATTTTAAAACACCTGTTTGCAAAAGGAAATATATGTTTTTGAGCTGCCGTGCAGTACAAGACAGTTGTTAAAAGTCTGGAGAGAA
>NW_017729031.1:59973783-59993263 GCF_001723915.1 Gavialis gangeticus
GGTTTTGCTAGCTACAAGAATCACACCCTTGTCTGTTCATTCACTCAAAAGATAATTCCCCCTTTCCTTGGAAGAGGCTTGTCTGTCTGGTCAGATACTCTGAGATCATAGTTATCACTGACTATAACTGTATTATAACAAAAATATTTTTATTATGAAAGCTCGATCAGAAATAAGAAATTAGTATCCATGTGTTGAAAGAGACAGACAACAGAAAAGAAAAATAGTCTGATTTTACCCTGCATCTTAAACCCGAGAATGCAGCTTCACTCAGCTGACTAGTTGAGGACCTAAAGTAGATTGTATTAAATATGGTCTAAGGGGACTGTGGATTATTATCCCAATACTGGCTTAGGTTTTGTAACCTTCTTGTCCCTATGGGTTTATTGTTTGTTTGTCTCTCCCAGAATTGCTCCTCACCCTCCTTACCTCCCTCCCTCTGTCCCTTTCCCTGTCTCTTGTATTCAAATCACTATTCACTTGATCTACTTCAGTGGTTCCCAACCTTTTTTATGCTGCGGACCAGCACGGGAGTGGGACAGGGTGCACAGAGCTGGTTGCCTTTTTCCCAGGGCTGCCCCACCATAACCCTACACGTGACTGTCAGCGGCAGGAGCTGCTCGCCCAGGCGGACAGACAGGGGTCCAAGCAGTGTGCTTGTGCCACGACCTGGCAGCGAGCCCTTCAGCCTGGTGGTTGGGAACTTCTGATCTACTTCCCTGTCCTTTCACAGCATCTTGTGAAGTGCTCATGAAAGCTTATGCTCATCTCTGATTTAGTTAGTCTGAGATGCAAATTTATCCTACCTTCTGTCTAACATAGTATTTGGTCATCATTAGCCCTACCCCATTTGATTCAGAGGAATAGGTTTTTTTACATCTGATCTCAGACTGATCTAACATGTTTTGCTAATCAGTATTCAGAAAAATGCTTGCTAGCTCTGTATTTCCAGTTTGGCCTATGGAACCTGTAAATTCTCTCAAAGAATCTACCAATGACAGACTAGATTGTGGGTAGACAATATCATAGTAAAATGTCATTTGGCTTTATACACACCACTTCCTTTGAAAACCAGATGTTTCTTTTTTAAGTATGTGAGGTCTTCATCATACAGGAGGGAGAGTTTTGTTTTATTTGTGTGTCTCCCCCTTCCCTTGGCATGGGTCTGCATTTAAACTTCTAGGGAATTTTTACACATGCAAGCGCCGCAGCACCAGATGCTTTGAAAAGCACCCAGCGCTGCAACACTTACAGTTGTATAAGTGGTGAAATGAATGCCAGCACTGAGAAAATGGTGGTGGCGCGCTTTCAAACTAAAGCACATTGGAGGTGCTTTAGTTCAAAAGCATACTGCTGCCATTTTCTGCAGTGCAGCACAGTTTGCCTCAGCTTGCATGTAGAGCGGATTCAATTAATCAATTAAATGGATCTCTGGTGCATCGTGGGACAGAAAAGTGCCCCTAACTTCTCATTTTAAATGAAAATATGGTTAAATAGCATTCCATTAGTTCTGTGTGGGAGAACTACTAATTGAAGAATTGGTCTTAAATTGATAAAAGTATTTAGACTTGTTTTTCACATTTTGATGCAACTGTTTCAGTCATAAATAAAATAAAATATTTAAAATTGTTTTTATGGTATATAAAATATCTGAGAGTCATTTTAATCAGAGCCTATCTGGCAAACTAATGCACACCTTTACCAGTAGGAGGATTTTTTTCTACCTTTTCCTGCCAGCATAACCAAAGGTGCAGACTGCAGAATACATATGCCTTTGGAGTCTTGTTATACTTGTCACTATGAATTAGATTTTATAAACTACTGTGCCAAATACTTGAGGCTAAAATGGTGCACAAAAGAAAATGCTCACCAAATGCATACAGAAGTAAACACTATTAGATAGCTATACGTTCTCTTTTGCAAATCTCTTATGCCCCCTGGAAAAAATGCAATAGAATTTCAAAAGTACAACATAAAAATTAAATTTGCCGTCCAATATATGTCTGGAAAGAGTAATAACACTGCTTATAGAGATTGGATTGGCATTATTTTTATTATACTTCTTAAAGCAAGACAAAAATATAAACTGGTTATAAAAGTTTGTTGTTTTATTCTAGTCTTCTAAGAGAATTGGCAAGTTTTTCTGCAAGCTTTAAACTAGAGCCAGGGATTAGCAACCTGTGGTCTGTGGGCAAAACTGGTCACAGTACTGGGGCTTCAGCAGTCAAGTGGTGGGAGTTTTCTTGTGCCATGCTGCAGCTGGGCAACACAGAAGTGGCATGAGGAAGGAGCTATGATGACTAAATCCTAGCACTGGGCCACCTCAGACCTGAGCTGGGCCATTCCAGCTCACCACTGGGAAACATTGCTGACCACTGAACTAGAGGAACAAATTTAGCTTTAAAATATTTCTAGTTGCATTAGAAGACCTTTCTTATTTTTGTTTTCTGAAATTGTATTTTCTGTTACAGGGTTCTAGACCTCTGCAGGAATGTAAAGGAAAGAATAGTAAGAGAATGCAAAGAAAGAGGCGTCCAGTTTGCACCTCTTTCCACCTGCAGGTAAGGCACTTTAGTTCAAGCTTTCATAGTTTAAATTTTTCCCTTCAAGCAGCTGAAGTACTTCTTCAGTACAAAAGAACAGTTAACTTGCTAGCTTACCCTCATGGGGCGGTATAAAGTTCAGCCACTAGTGATGTGGACCTTTCTAGCTAACTGCAAGTGTGAGCAGCAGTAGAGACAATGAAAAGTAATCATTTCAAGAGACTATAGTGGTACTGGATTAGACCTGATATTTATTTTCCATGTACTTAACAGGAAGCCAAGTATTAAAAGACTGATTTTTCTTTTTAAAGCTTCTTACCTCTCTAAAAGTCAGACCATTGATTTGACATGGAGACTGAATCAAAAGCAGGTGAACATTTTTAAAAGAGTACTAGAACTTAAAGTGAACTTAAATAGTATCTGTCAGAAAACAAACTTAAATTAACTATATTGTTCACAGGACATAAATTTCTAAAATATTAACGTTTAGAACTAGGAAATCATGAAAACAGAGGCTCTTAAACCTGTGTAACACTTCTAAGGACAAATATTAACTAAAATTGTTAAACCCTTTGTTTCTCGTCTTTACTTGATATCACTTTTGTTAAAAAAGTAAAAATTATATGCAAGTCTTGTAACTGTTTAAGTATTAACAGGATTTTAAAAACCAGTAATTACAAAAGAATGGATAAAAGGCAAAGAGAATAATCAAGGACAAACTTTATTCTTTATGTTTACTGACAACAGTGGTCACCTCTGTCTCCCCATTTTATAAACCACATAGTTTTTTTGTTTGCTGATGAAATCCTAAAAAGATGCAGAACATGTGGAGTTGTTTCATTGCATCTTGCATGCCAGCTAGTCATATAAGCAGATTCCAACATCACCTACTTTCCAAGTGGGTCAAGGTAATAAATCCCTTTTAGTACAAGGAAATATTTTCGACTAACAAGAAAACAAGAAAAGATCAATTTTGAGAACATTTTTTTGTCACATTTTAAGAGCTTTAGCAATTAACTATCCAACTTCTTTCTATGCCTTTTTCCAAAAAAATTACCTTTTTCTTTACAAGTTCAACAGAGGAGATAGGGATAAGATTTTTCTGGCCTATTTAGCTGGCTAAATTATAGGTATACGTAAAGTGAACACTTGGCAAGCAGTTTTTTGTTATTGGAGAACTAGTAAATGAATTTTCTTGGAACAGGTATCTTACAGTTTAGTCAACTGTTAAACTTTCAGTGTAGCCGTATATAAGCAGATACTACAAATGACCTTTTCTTTATTTTGATTTTTATTTTTGTGTGTGGATGGATAGCTAGGTAGATTGATCGACTGATCGATCGATAGCTGTAGATCTATATATATTTATATATCCTTTGTGGCCTACAAATTACATTCGTACTTCACAGTTAAAGCTCTAATTTAAAAAGTTAAGAAAAAATTCCCTATTTTCCATGTAGCATAGGGTAGACCATGTGTTCATGATGAATTTTTACAATACTGTTTTTACTCTAATATAAAATGACTCCCCCAATAATTCATAGATTCTAGGGTCAGAAGGGACCTCAGTGGGCCATCTAGTCCTATCCCCTGCCCCTGGCAGGCAAGAAAAGGGTCACCAAACCTGGAATCACGTGATCCCAGCCAGGTGCCTGTCCAGTCTCCTCTTGAAGACCTCCAAGGATGGGGCAAGCACCACCTCCCTTGGAAGCCCATTCCAGATTCTGGCAACCCTGTGAAGAACCCTTTTTTCTAATGTCCAGTCTAAACCTACTCTCCAATAGCTTATGGCCATTGTCCCTTGGGGTGCCCTGGTAAACAGATCATCACCTACTTCATGTTGCTCTCCCCTTATGAATTTGTTCGCTGCCACAAGGTTCCCTCTCAACCTTCTCCTGGAGAGGCTGATATGGTTAAGGTCCCTTAGTCTTTCCTTGTAGGGCCTTTCCTGCAGGCCTCCAATCAGATAAGTGGCTCTTCTTTGGACCCTCTCCAGGTTACCCGCATCCTGCTTGAACTGCAGTGTCCAAAACTGGACACAGTACTCCAGCTGCGGCCTGACCAGTGCCACATAGAGAGGGAGAATCGCCTCTCTGGACCTGTTTGTGAAGCACCTACGGATGCACGACAAGGTGCAGTTGCCTCTGCCGACTGCTTCATCACATTGACGACTCATATTCATCCTGGAGTCAACAGTGACTCCAAGATCTCTTTCTGCCTCAGTGGTGCTGAGAAGTTTGCCTCCCAGCCTTATAGGTATGATGGCAGTTTTTTCTCCCTAGATGCAGCACCTTGCACTTGTCTTCATTGAATTGCATCCTGTTGCTCTATGCCCACTTCCCCAGCCTGTCAAGGTCAGCCTGGATATGGTTCCTTCTCTCCAGGGTGTTGGGTTTACCCCGTATTTGTGTGTTGTCCGTGAATTTGGACAGGGTGCTTCCCACCCCCTTGTCCAGATCACTGATGAAGATGTTGAACAGCACTGGCCCCAGAACTGAGCCCTGAGGGACTCCACTGCACACATCTTTCCAGGTTGACACTGACCCATCCACCAGCACCTTCTGAGTGCGACCCCTGAGCCAGTTTGCTACACATTGTACTGTATAATCATCTAAGGCAAATCTCCTCAGCTTATTAATAAGGATGGTATGGGATACCGTGTCAAAGGCCTTCTTGAAGTCCAGATGGATAACATCCACCTCGACTCCTGCATCTAAACATTTGGTGGCCTTGTTGTAAAAAGAAATTAGGATAGTCAGGCAGGACCTGCCTGCTATAAACCCATGTTGGTTACCCCTCCGTGTCACATTAGCCAGAGGGCTCCCACAGATGTGTTCCTTGATAATTTTTTCTATTATTTTCCCTGGAATGGAGGTAAAGCTCGCTGGTCTATAGTTCTTCATATCCTCCTTCCTCTCCTTCTTAAAGATTGGGACTACGTTGGCCCTCTTCCAATTAGATTCTATATATATGGAAAAATTATAAATGTGTTTATAATTTTCTAGGTATAGATCTAATTATTGGAAGTTTGCCTTGAATTTGTCCCTTCCCACCACTACAGCATGGAAAATTAAATCTGGAGGGTTAGGTAGCTCCCTTGCCTTCTGCCCCCCCCCCCCCAGATTCTTTCCCCTGTAGCCCCACTCCCTTACTGTCAGACCCTGTTCTCCCTGAGCACATAGAAGTAAGAAGCAAATTTGAAACACTGACCTAGAAATGAATGTACCTTTAGTAACTTGCATATAAAGAAATTACTTCAGATACCAATAGACTTAATTCATCCAGATTTGATGAAGTTTACCTCTTTGAAACTGCTACAAGTTTTAGCACAAGACTCCATAAATAAACATTTAAGCAGTACATTTGTACGTACTTGCATGTGGCATGTTCTATTCTTAACAGTAGTCCAAAGCCAAAAGGCCCATTATTTACAATATAGTAAATCGGGCTGGGCCCCAGCACAAATAGCAGAATTTCAAGCCATGCTGACCCCAAAGCCCAGCACTGCTGAACCTGGAATTTTCTAAGAAAATGAAACCATGTAGAACAGGGATGGGCAAAATATGGCCTGAAGGCCAAATCTGGCCCGCCAGGCCATTCTGTCTGGCCCATGGGGCCCCCCAATAGTTTAGAAAATTTAATATTTATCTGCTCCTGGCTGCCTGTCAAAGATGACAGAAGCCAGGGGCAGTAGGACCCAGCAGCAAGGCCCCTCCAGCCCCCTTACCTCCCCCCCGCCCCAGCCAGAAGACTGGGACCCTGGGGCTATTCCTGCTTCCCTCTGCCAGAGAGGGAAACTCAAATAAGAGTGGGAGGGAGGCAGGTGAGGACTGCGGGCAATTACCCCAGTCCTCGGGGCTGGGCTGGCTTCTGCTGAGTCCTGCAGTCACAGCCATGCAGCCAGGAACCATGTGGTGCCAGAGCGGCCAGTAGTGGGCAGGGAAGTGGTGAAAGCGGCCATGGGTGGGGGGGAGTGGCAGCGAGCTGGCACACAAAGCGCAGCAACAACTGGATAGGAGGGGATGGGACTTGCACTGGTGGGGCCCAGAGCAGGGTGGCAGGAGCACGGAGTCCAGACTGGCAGGGGCTCCATGGAGCTGGGCTAGGCTGCACCAGCAGGGAAAGGAGGAAGCCAGTTTAGCTCCATAGAGCCCCTGCCAGCCCGGGCCCCGCAGTCCTGCCACCCCACTCTGGGCCACACTGGCACTGGCC
This sequence comes from Gavialis gangeticus, assembly GCF_001723915.1. Taxonomy (NCBI): domain Eukaryota; kingdom Metazoa; phylum Chordata; order Crocodylia; family Gavialidae; genus Gavialis; species Gavialis gangeticus. Next base: position 59,980,539 of record NW_017729031.1, read on the forward strand.
CCAGTCCACTGGCGGAAGCCCTACGCTCCTACCCAGCTGTCGCTGCACTTTGCGAGCCAGCTCGCTGCCACTCTCCCCTGCCTGCAGCCACTTTCACCACTTCCCTGCCCATTGCCAGGTGCTCCAGCATCATGTGGTTCCTGGCTGCAGTGTCAGACTGCGGGAGCATGGGACCTGCGCTCGTTCCCTGGGGCCAGGAGCGTGAGGTGTGTGAATGCGTGCACCTGTGCAGTGAGGGAGGGGGAGAGAGACAGAGCAATGAGGGAGGGGCTGTGTGTGTGTGTGTGTGTGTGTGTGTGTGTGTGTGTGTGTGTGTGTGTGCGCGTGTGCACATAGGGCGAGTCCCACACGCACACCACACCATATGCGTACCCGCACCCCCTTGCACACTCCAGCCACCTTCTTCCTCATACCCCATACATCCACACGCACATACCCACATGCTCCTTCTGCCCCCCACACACACCCACACACCAACAGCCCCCCGATAAACCTATACCAACCTCCCCATGCCCTCCACCCCCCCACACACAATATACAAGACTAATTCTTCATTTTAAGCTATTGTGGAATCACCCCTATATACACTACACAAACTCATGTAAATCAGGATAAAAATATTTTTGAAATCAAATTAATGAATGTTGTAGATGTTTGATTTTTAGAATATAATTTGGTATTTTTTTCTGGTTCCAAGATGGCAAAACCCCTTGCTGAAAGGAGTACTCCCAGGAGCAAAGGGAGGTACTTCTGGTGGCGAAATTTAGAGGTTAGGGGATGGGACTTCTGGTCACAAGATGGCAACCAAGGGGTGGGGCACATGTCAAGGGTGGGGCTACCCGTGCAGCCCTTGACAGCTTGCCAGTACTCAGTAAGCAGACCTCCAGCCAAAATAATTGCCTGCACCGATGTAGAAAAAGGAGAATTTGCATTACCCCTGTGCTTTCCACTGTTTCTGATCACTGATGCATTCTTATTAATTTAGTGCATCTCACTTGTAAAAAGTAATAAAAATCAATGATTGTATTACATATTCTGGCAACATGTTAAATAATTTTAACCTGTTCTCAGTGGTAAAAACCCCTGTGTATCTGGTGCTGTACTAACCAACACCAGACATACAGTTTTGTTCCTATTCAGTATATTAAGGCATTTATAGATGACACGGGGGGGGGGGTTAATTCTCCCTAAACTGAAGTGGTGGTTTTTTTTAAATGCCGCTTCAATTTAGGGTGAAGTAAACCCCCATATTGTGTACACCCATGTTGGAGCCCAATCCTTACTTGCCTCTCCAGTGGCAGGGAAGGGAAAGTGAACAGCTGGTTGGCAGAAGAGTCCCTGAGCTACAGGGGAGGGCTGGTGCTTCCTTCCATGGCAGCAGTGGGCCACCATCTCTCCCCAGGCAGCACCTGCCTGCAGGCACCCAGCTCTGGCAGTCCCAGGGGGGCACCGCAGCTGCAGAGGGAAGCACCAGGCCTCCACGCAGCTCAGGCAGGCAGGCTCCAGGAGGGAAAATAAATATATATATCAGGCTCACTGCCTTTTTATTTCTCCTTCTGTGGAGCCTGCCTGCATGGGCTGCTGCTGGGTTGCCTGCACGGACTGCCAGTACAGTTACTGAGCTGCACAGAGCCCGGTGCTTCCCTCCACAACTGTAGGGTAGGAAACTAAAACTTCTTGGAGGTGTTTTACTGTGTAGTGCCCCAAAGTCACTTGCTGTGTCCTAAAGTCATTTAAGGTGCATTACGCCACCGAATATGCTACAGCAGCTGGAATTAACGTGAAATATGCTGTCGAATGTACAAACAGCTATGCCATTAAAGCAGTGCAAAAGGCATTTAACTGGCTTTAAACCTGCTAAAAAGTGTTGTCTACAAACAGCCTTAGAAATTCTTAAACCTTATTTTTTGTTCTACTCAAATCTTCCAGGGTTCCACTGCTGTTAAGCTCTTGTCAGCACTCTTATTCAGTTTTTGACTACTTGTTTAATACTTAATATTCAAGGTGATGTGGAACCTAAAGGAGGCTCCAACACTGTGCATAATTCAATTCTCACTTGTACCCAATCTAACACTGCTAACTATTTCTCTCTACTCAATCTAATCAAGCATTCCTTCAGTCTGCTTTTGTTACTACATTTACCTTCTTCAATGCTATTCTTTATGAATAGTCTTTCTCTACTCGTATACTGTTCAGTGTCTTTTCATTCATACCTCTTATTAATATGCTTCTTTCACAGTTTCTCAACAGTAATCTATCAGAGTAATTTAGTTACATCTTTGTATGACTTGGAGAATGTTCGTTCCCTACCATTACTTTGGAAAATACAGTTTAGATTGTCCTCGTTAGGGCTGAGGCCACAACCGTTTGTCCAATATAACATGTCTACAATTATAGCTTGATTAGTAAGATGCTTGTTTTGGACTAGACTTTTTGTTACACGTTGTGGTTTTTGAGGTATTCTGTGTTTGTCTTGCTTTAGTGTAAGTTACCGAAATTATATGCAACTTAAGCATTTGCTTAGTTTAGGGATGTCAGATCTGGCATTTGGAGCCATATCATCTAGCTTGCTATGACACCGGTGAGTCTTAAACTGGACCCACAGGCCGCTTGTGACATGTGCCAGACTGGCCCTGTGCTCCAGGTGGCTCCCAGCACACAGCTGTTTTGGGGCACTCCCAGCTCCTGCATTGGACCAAACCTGTGCTCTGATCTAGTGCATGGGGCTTATGTGTAGGCCCAATCTGGCCCCCCACTTTTCATCCAAGACAGCTGGGCCCGATGCGTTTGATGTACCTGGCTTAGTTAATAATCCTTTGCTTTGCATTAAAGAGGTCTCTGATCCTTAGGACACTTGTCAAAATGTATCTCTAAAGTATACAGTGGTTGAATACCATGAGTGAAGGGTGCACAGCGTAAACTACATCTCTGCCTTTTTTTTTTTTCTTGACTAATTAAAAAGACTGTGACACTTCACTGATATCTTTGGTTTTATTTGTAGAGAGCATCCATTCTGGGTCTTATTAATGCATCCTTTTTCTGTCTAGCAGTGTGCTATTTTCTGTTTAAATACTAAGGTAACCAGATTCACTTTTACTTGCTATCTGATATTTGCCTGTAATAAAAAAAAAAAGAAACTAAAATGCAGTTAAATGTTTTAGGGGCTAACATCTCTTTGTGAAGAGAAGAAAGTTCATGTGTTCTGGATAGAAATTTTGGGTTAGTAGTAGCACACTTCTAATCACAAAGTAAACAGGTTATGAAAAGCTGTTAAGTCCCATCTGAAACAGTTGTATATTTGCATACTACACTTAATCATTCTTTTTAAAGATGACTTTAAGCTGGATGCCTGTCGTTAGCGTGTTTTTAGGGTTCTTACGGTTTTGTCATGTTCTGTTAGGTTTGCAAAATTTGTGGATGCTATTTTTGAAATTTATATATTAAGTACATGCTATCACCAGTCATTACCTAAAGAACCCTTCTTTTGTTATCTAAGAACTGCTGCAAGTATTGTGAAAATGCTGGAATTAATCTTTAAAGCAGTGATTCTCAGCTGGGGTGCCACAAGACTCTTTGAAGGGTTCCATGAGTTGTGAGGAGATAGATAAGTGCAGGCTTAGGCTTATCCCTACCTGGTTGCTCCCTCACACCCACTTCCCAGCCCCTCTGCCAGAAGGTAAGCACTGTAATAACTAAATTTGTTTTTGAAATGGAGCGCTACTCAATTGACAGAAGTTAGGAAGAGTGTCTTCAGTCTAAAAAGATGGAGAACTGCTGCTTTAAAGTCTTTATTTTTTCCCCTCAATAGAAAATATTGTGGCATGGCATTTAACAGGATTATTGAATGTGTGATTAGGAACAGTGGTTAAAAAACTGCACTGTGGAAACCTTTCTTCCCATTTGTCTCTTCCGTCAGCCATTTGTCGGTAGTAGTTACAGGTCATCCAGTGTCTTTTATGTAATAAAAATGTAAAAATCTCCAGCCAATAAGATGGTTCAGTAATGAATGTGGGAACTAATGAGATCCTGAGTAACTGTAAATTTATGTATTGTGAACTACTGGCTGCTTATTTGATACAACCTTTTACTTTACAGCTACTAACACACTTCTTTTTTTAACAGGGTGACACAAACTTATGATGCAGGAGCATGCGTCTATTTCTATTTTGCCTTTAACTACAGAGGAATCAGTGAGCCTCTTCATGTCTATGAACAAGTTGAGGTAATGGATATATGGATATAGCTTGTTATCTTAGTGCCTTTTATTCATAACATATGTTGACTCTAGTAACAGTATTCTGAGTAGCGAACACAAGAACTCTACAAGCTTGTTCATGCTTAGAACTTTACCAAAATACCCATTTTGCAATATGTTATATTTTGTCACATACAACATGCCCCCGAATGTAATGGTCACCTTGATTTTGAAAGGCAGAATGAAGAAAATATTTCTTCCAGAGTTATGGCTGCATAGAGCAAGAACAGAACCTAATCTTCAGCGCACTCATCCTCACTCTTTTTCTTAACTAAAGGTCAAGTCCTAGCTGCTGCTGAAGACTGGTCTCTGTGGGTGGATCTATGATTTTGAACAGAGTTAGGCTATAAAATAGAAGGGATAAGACCTATCAAACAGCAAAATTGCCCTTAAAAGGGTTAGGTGGATTAGTGGAACATACAGATCATTAAAAAGGAAAGGATTGTTAACACCTGTGGAGTGAACAATGAGTCATTAAGTCAGTTAACTTGTTCAGCTGCTGTACTGTGGAGCAGGAATCCAAGCGGCATGCTTCTATGCCAGGCAGAAACTGAGCTTCCATGCTTAATACATGGAGGCTGATTTTAAGGGAAAAAGTATGTGTCGTATGTGAGAATATATGGTATTAAAGACACTGATTCTAAAATAGCTATTTCTCTTTAATCCCCCATGTGGACACACTTGAAAAGACACTCTCTTGTTCTCAAGTAATGTATTTACTCATCTAAGATGAGGTCACGTTAAATGGGGGGATAGGAAGCTGTTCTGGTTCTGGCCCTGACTTAGGTTTGCAGCTGCAGTGTGCCCCCTCCCCCTCTCGCACCCACCTCTCCCACCCTTGCTGCTTACTCTTGCTCCAAGAGACTCTATCCTTGGTCTAACCTTGGGACCATAGAATGTGCCTACTTTAGTCCCTAGAAGTGGTGGCAGTGTGGCAAGCCCAGCTCTAAGGTCTGGCTGGAGCTGTCATGTCACTGCTGCTGGCCAGGCTGGGAGAAATTGAAGATGACCCTCCAATAATTAATTTCTACAACTGTAAAATTATAATAAATTTAAATTTTCTATGTATAGAGTCTAATTATTGTGGGGCAGCCTTAAATTCAGGGTCATCTTGGATCAGGTATATATAGTAAGCTACATGGGGCTTATGTAGAAATAATTTCTGATGTTGTTTTGAAAAATCCACTTATAGATAAGCCTTAAACCACTTGGCAAAAGGTGTATGCTGCTCAAATGAGGCCAGGCATAATAACTAAAAAGGTTACTTGAGTTAGTGTGTGTAACTTCCTAAAGAAATGAAGAACTGTCAAGAGTAACTCCATTCCCATTTTTGGGAAACTTGATTATTGCTCACTGAATGTTCAGAAAGGTGCCCAAATATCCATAATGAAAGGTAGACAAGAAACAGTTTTTCTGTCCTGTAAACATTTTCAGTATTTTTTAAAAGTTTCCCATTCTCCATCAGGGTGAAACCAAACAATGCAGAAAATACTCTTTTCTGTTGAAACTGTCTCACTGTATGAATAATTATACACTGAAGTAGAGTCTTGAACCTCAGTTTCTTCCACTTGAGGTGACTGCTCTAGCCATGGCGATGTTCTATATTAGTATCAATGCCCTATGTTAATGAAAGTATTTTTATTATAACTTTATTCTATTCTACTATACTATATTGTGTTTACTGAATGTTTTAATCTTCCACAATTTAGACAGCTGCTAGAGAGGAAATTCTTGCCAATGGAGGAAGCTTGTCACATCACCATGGAGGTATTGTTTCTAGCTCTGAATTTTTAAGTAGCTTGTGATGTTAGAAACTTTAAGGATTTTGTGTTGCTTAATGAAACTTGGAAAATTATCTAAGGATGTAGTTTGAAATTACTCCCATAATCCTGCTGACATCTTTGACAGTCCTCTATACCATTGCCAGTTTTCTCAGGTAAATCCAGTTAGGCCTGGCTGATTTGGTGTCAGACCATATTGCTAAAAATTTTGTGTGCCCCTGCAATATGCTTTTGGGCACCTGGTTCCAGAACACTGTATAAAAGTATGACATGCAAATTTGGTTAATCAGTTTATCTTCTTTTAATTAGGCAGACAAAACTCTTGGGGTAAAGGCAGTATCTTTTATTAGCATGGTTACCTCGCGGCGTCAGATGGCAGGCAGTGGGTCAAGAGTGAGGGGCATTGGGTCAGGACTGGCAATCGATGTTTAAAAATGGGTTCTGATACAAAAAAGGTTGAGATATTTTATTAGACAAACTAAAGAGCAAAAAAAATTCTTTCTTTGCAAGCTTTTGGGCCCAACCTTGTTCAGGCAAAGAAGAATTCAAAGATTATAAAAATGTAAGCAGACAAAGGCTTTTTAATTTTAATTTATTTTATTTTATTTCAATTATCTTTATTTTAATTAAGTACTAGAAGTGAGCGTGCTAGAAGAGAGGGACAGGCTACAACTAGATCTGGACAGGTTACAGGGGTGGGCGAATGAGAACAGGATGGGTTTCAATACTGACAAGTGCAAGGTGATGCACCTGGTGAGGAAGAACCAGCAGCATACCTACAGGCTGGGGAACTCCCTTCTCATCAGTGCAGAGGCAGAAAAGGATCTTGGAGTCACTACAGATTCCAAGATGAACATGGGCTGCCAATGTGGGGATGCAGTCAGGAAGGCTTAACCGCACCTTGTCATGCATCCATAGATGCATCATGAGCAGGTCCACGAGGTGATCCTCCCCCTCTGTGTGACATTGGTCAGGCTGCAGCTGGAGTACTGCATCCAGTTCTGGGTGCCGCACTTCAAGAGGAATGTGGATAGCATTGAGAGGATCCAGAGGAGGGCTACTCGCATGATCAGGGGGCAGGAAGGCAGGGCCTACAAGGGGAGGCTGTGGGACCTGAACCTGTTCAGCCTCCACAAGAGAAGGCTGAGAGGGGATCTAGTGGCTGCCTATAAACTTGCCAAGGGAGACCAGTAGGCAGTGGGAGAGTCCCTGTTCCCCCGAGCGCTACCATGAGTAACAAGGAACAATGGCCATAAGTTGACTGAGAGTAGATTCAGGCTAGATATCAGGAGGCACTACTTCACAGTCAGGGCGGCTAGGATCTGGAACCAACTTCTAAGGGAAGTGGTGCTTGCTCCTACTCTGGGAGTCTTCAAAAGGAGGCTAGACAGTCACCTAGCTGGGGTCGTTTGACCCCAGCATCCTTTCCTGCCCATGGCAGGGGATCAGACTTTATGATCTGCTTAGGTCCCTTCCGACCCTACCTACTGTGAAACTATGAAAGAATTGTGTTTTAGGTAAACAAACACCAAAACGAGCTAATAAGATCATGATTCAGTAACAGAATATCTTGAAAAGTAAAGCTAGTACAAAAGCTTTTCCTTCTTGACAAGATGAATGTAGTTGAATCATAAATGCCACTGGCATATTTGTTAATGGTGGTAGAAGATTTTGTGTGTAGAGTAGTTCTGGTTACAGTGTAATAAATATTTTCCTTGGGTATATGTAAGGAAGCGCAGATTTTGTTGTGGGTTGAATTTGTGTTTTTTCTAAAGGCAGCCAGGTCTTAAAAACTGACTAAGGTGCCACCCTGCCCTGCCTTCTGCCTAATATGTTTTTTGTAAAAGACTGGGTTTTTTTTTTTTGGTTTAACAGTACCTTGTTTTCAAGCACGTTCATGATTTCAAAAATTTTGTATGAAAAATCTGGTTGTCTGTCTTTTTTTTTAGTCAGGTTTGGAGTTCCACTTACAGGTGGGGTTGAGTGCCCCCTATTAAAATTGTCCAGTATTTCCCGTTCGAAGTCATCTGTTTTCAGTTACTTATAACTATGCCAGATTTTATCTGTTCAAGCTGAAATTTTCCATGATGAGTGTCTGCCTCGGGCTGAAACTCAGGAAAACGTCTGCCAAGATGGTTCTGCTGCTTCAGAGAACATGGGGAAGGGATTTTTTTTTTTCTTGCTTTTAAGTACCTCCCATGATTTAAAGCTGGAACTCAGAATTTGGGAAGAGAGAGGCCGCTTTGGTCAAGGGATATGCCTTTTTTTGCTATCCCCATGAAAATACACAATCAAGTTACAAGCCTTTGACAAACTGCAGTTCATGCATGCTTAGACTTCAGCTGCTGAAGTCTTCTAAGATTGTCTTCACTTAAGTAAGCTCCAGCCACTCCTAAATCTTACATGTGACCTGCTCATTTGTATATAATTTATTTCTGCCAAGTGATTGCATGCTTCAGCACAGCACTTCAGGACAGGGAGAGATTTTTATTCTAATGACTGCTCCTACCTGCTTTGGGCCAGGGTAGAACAGGTCACAGGAACTGAGAAGAACTGTCCCTCATCTGTTCTCAGGGCATCTACATAACAAGGAGATGGGGACAGTGTTTAAATGCAGAGGGGGAAAGCGCATACCAGGATAAGTCAGGAGGGAAGAGGACTGGGAGCTAGCAAAAGAAATGGATAATAAAAAAGAACCGGCTGAATAAAGGCAGACAAGGTTCTTTGGGTGGTCTTTAATTAGACCAACTTAAATAGTTGTAAAAACTGTTTTTGTTTGAAAAAAAATAGTTGAAAAAAGAGGTTTAAGTTGGTCTAATAAAAGATATCAGATTCACCTAAAGAACCTTGTCTGCTTATGTCCTTAGACCAACATGGCTACAACCTATACTCCTGGCTGAATAAAGACACCCAGACTAAAACTAGTGGGCAGAGGGGAAAAGAGCTGGGATGTGTCTTAGGAAGGAACTGCCTGGACAAAGTGCCTAAAGAGCAACCACGGAGGTGTGAGACTTCCATTGACTCTTCATTCCATTTCAAGAAGGGGAAAGACATATTACATGAGAAGCTGGGCAGTGATGGGTATGAGGAAAGATATTAGAGTTGGGTAATGAGGCTAGAGGCAAGGAGGCTAAACTGAGATGAGCAACTTCAGCTGAAGTTAATGGGAAATGTATGTAGCATTATACAGTACTTATGTTTAAAATATTCTAAAAGATGGAGTCCTAAGTGTGTCAGATTAGATGTTCACAGTTGCCACTGGACATTAGCAGTTTCTTTTGTCTTTAATTTCTCTGTGCTTCAGCTCCATCTATAGAGACACAACCACCCCAATTCAAAGAAGTGCTGTGAACATAAAATGTGAAGCACTCCATACTACAGTGAGTATGATAGAAAGGTCCATGGAGAAATTTTTATAATTCTGTCTTCAGACAGAGCAGAGTTTAGATGATAATGTACTAAGTCATCAGGCTACACACGGAATAATGAGTGTAAACCAAAAAATTAAACAGCTGCTCACTTACGTGGACTGTTCATATTTTACTGGAGAAGGTAGAGATCCTGTGGAAAATATAGTAGATGATTTATATGGTTAAAATAAGCACAGAAGAGAGAAATTAAGATTGTACAGGAAGCCTTTAATTTTTACATTTTCAGATTCTTGAGCACTTGACTCTTTTTTTAACCTCAAGCTCTTTCAGCATCATGCCTTAAGTCATTTTTTTCTCCTTGCCAAACTATGGCAAGGAGAAAAAAAATTAATTCAGTAAACTTTACAAATGAGCCATCTTCATTTTATTAGCTATGTAATTATTGATTTTTCTGTAAATACTTATGTACATTGATTTGAATGTGTATTGTCTCACTCAAAACACTGATTTTTGACACTTTATTATGAATGGGAAAATGAGGGATACTTGATGAGCATACTTTTTTTGAGCTGTTAGTGTCTCTGTGAATGTTTTGAAGCAAAGATCCATCATATATGTATGTAACCTCAAATCTTTCACACACATGAAGTAAATGTCTAGTGTGATAGGTCTCTGCCCTGTATGCATGCTTTAAATTTCAAGGTCTCAGAGGAGAACTCCAGTTTTTAAATTTTTTTAGTTCTTGACTTGTGTATTTAGAATTTGAAATGGTATAATTTTTAAATGTGATCTTTCCTTTCCTTTTCTGGAAATTTGTCCAAGAGACTGCAAGCTGACAGAGAGTAAGGAAAATAAAATGACTTAAGTTTAACTATTAATTCTTGAACCTATATTGGTTCTACATGAAGCCCATAAGATGTAAGTTTGTAAGAGGCAAAGGTGATGTCATATAGGTATTTTTCCTGGTCCTGAAGAGCCACAAAGTTACAGGGATACATCCAGATCTGTTTTCATTTGTGCTCGACTGTCCACTCTTCCAGCAGTCTGATATTGTTGGGAGGTAAACAGTGGAGGTATGGATGGCAGAGCTGTTACAACATGAAAGAACCAAAATGTAAAGGAGGAAAAATCCCCAGTGTTTTTATAGCTGTGGATAAAAGATACTTCAAGCCATTTCATTTGCTTTAATCATAATTGTATGGATTTGCATGGCATCATTACAACCTTTTTCTCTGTGTGGGTATTGTAATTGCATTTCTATGTCCTTATACTTGTGGATCTCTTTAACTGTAACAGTGACTACATTTCTGTGTGTTTTAACTTTTGGGTTTGGCTAAATTACAGCATCCCTATAACTTTTTTTTTTTTACTCCTAATTTACTGATTAATAGTCTCAACTTCAATTAATTTTGAAGCGTTGTTTTATTTTCATGGGTTGTGTAAGTGTAAAATATGCATGCTATAATTTTTTGAGGTCCATAGTTCATGTTGAAAATGAATCTTGTGGTATTGTTTTTATTTACTGACCTTCAGGTCTTGTGGAGACATTCTCAGCACTGCTTTTGAGTTCTTGTGTGGGGAAAGGGAGAATATTGATGCAATTTCTCTTAGTGTTTGTCCTGTAATTGTGATTAATAACAGTTGCTTTCACTATCTGGAAACAGACAGGCTGGTTTGTCTGCCTACAATCATGCTGTGATGAATGGAGCTATTTTAACTCTGGTTTTGTGTATCAAAGAAAACAGATGTAGTCTGGGACTTGAGGCTATAGGAAATATCAAGCCTGCTTAACTCAATCTTATCATACTTGTAAGGGAAGAACTGGTCAGTTTATGCAGCAAAGTTTGCAATAGAAATCTATATAATTATAAAACTATAATTTGTACATTTACGGGTATGCTGATTTGTAAAAGGGCCCAAGCTATTGAGGTCACCAGATGAATTGAAAACTAATAAAACCTTAGTAAATGCTTAAAAGTAATGTTACAAATAATTTGAGTTTAAATGGATGCTAAGACCCTTCTTCCCCAATTAGTATATAATTAAACCATTTAAAATTCAGCTCTTGAAATGTTATTGAAAATGTGCCTAGCTACAGTGGAAGAAATGCCTTCATTTGATGCATAAAACTTTTGTAGAAACAAAACTGACAGTTCAGACGGCAAGTGTTGCAGTGAGTTGTCATTGCAAAAGGTGCCTTTTTTTTTTTATTGCATACTCCGGAATCTAGCCTGCAGTATTGAACAGGAAGAGTCATTCCCAAGAGAGAGGAAACATACAAGTAACATCTAAACACTGGCCTTCTTCTAACATTGATATACCTACTGTAAAATATGACACCAGTATTAAAATCACAGATTTTTTTCTTCATTCTGTCATCTACATTTCATCCCAGAGGCTTGCTTTAGTGTTTGCCATCTTTTCTAAATGCTGTAAAACTTAACAGGGCTCTTTTTTTCCTTTTTGGAATAGAAAACAGTGTCTGATATGATGAATTGATTCTGTTTGTAATTTAAAATCAGTTTTCAGTGGTATATGGCTACTAAGAGAACTTTTTCGTGACCACTGAATTCTACTGCTAAAGTTTATATCCATTTTAGTAACCAACAATAAACTTGCAAAAAAATAATTTTGAACTTCATACTTTAATTTTAAAATGACATGTTTACTAGTAACATTTGGGTTTAAACATCTGGAGATGTCAGAAGTGACTTTGTTATTACAGTTGCGTGCATCTGGTTCATAAATCTAGCAGGAATTTTAGTCTAAGCTGGTGTTGCTACAAAATTGCAGTCTAAGTTATCACTGTTTAGGTCATTTTGCTGTGTGGGAAGGTTAGGCATCCTCATAGATTTCATAGAAAAGTAAAGCTGAAAGGGACCTGAAGAGATTACTTCCAGCTGGGGATTGAGCCTGACCTTGGTGGTGTTAGCACCCTGCTCTAACCAACTGAACTAAAGAGCCACTAATATCCTCTAAAGCAGCAGGGATTGGCCACCGCAAGGAGAACGTAGTTGGACTTTTGATGGACCCAGTGCCTTAATTCAGATACCTGTTGTTTACTGGAAAATTTCATAGACATTAGGGCTGGAAGGGACCTAGGAAGATCGAGTCCAGCCCCCCACCCAAAGGGCAGGCAGTCAGCTGGGGTCATAGGATCCCAGCAAAATAAGCATCCAATTTGCTCTTGAAGGTGTTCAGTGTAGGTGCTTGAATCGCCTCCAATGGCAGGCTGTTCCAGACCTTGGGGGCTCGGACAGTAAAGAAATTCTTCCTTATGTCCAGTCTGAAACGGTCTTGTAGTAGTTTATGACTGTT
>NW_017729031.1:59993291-60031876 GCF_001723915.1 Gavialis gangeticus
CAAAGTACCCATTTAATAGGTTGGCTTTTTCCTGGGCGTCAGTTGTCAGTTGCCCCATCTGGTTCAGCAGGGGTCCAATGTTGCCCTTGCTTTTCCTCCGGCTCCCCACATATCTGAAAAAGGACTTTTTATTGTCCTTGATGCTCAAAGCTAGTTGGAGTTCAGTTGCAGCCTTGTCTTTCCTGGTTTGCTCACTGCAGGACCAAACCAGTGCAGAATAATCCTCCTTGGAGATGAATCCCATCCTCCATCCTTTGTAGGCCTTTCTTTTTAGCTTCGGGAGGTCTGCTAGGTCCCTGGAGAGCCGGGGGGCTGCTGTGTCCTCTTGCTGCCTTTCCTCCGAGATGAAATAGACTTAGCTTGTGCATTGAGGATCGCTCCCTTCAGGAGCAGCCACTCTTGAACTCCCCTCTTCCTGGGGTCATGGTCCCTTAGGGCCTCACTGACCAGGCTCCTGAGCTTGTCAAAGTCGGCTTTTCTGAAGTCAAGGACTTGTGTTGCTGACTGACTTGCCAGCTTTACAGCAGATGGTGAAGGTGATCAGCTCGTGGTCACTGTCGCCCAGCTTCCCATCGATCAACTAGGTCGCCGATTAGGTCATCTCTTGTAGCCAGTACCAGGTCAAGCAGCGCTTTGCCTCTCATTGGCCCATAGACTTCTTGAGTCAGGTCGAGGTCATCCACGCACGAGAGGAAGCTTTTTGACCGCTCAGTTTTTGCTGAGTGGTCCTCCCACAAGGTGTCCGGGTAACTGAAGTCACCCATGACAGCCATGGTCCTGGAGCATGCGGCCTCAGCCGGTTCCTGGGCGAGCTCCTGGTCAAGCTCAGGACTTTGGGTGGGAGGTCTGTAGTAGACTCCCACCATTGTGTCCTCTGTGCCGTGTTCCCCACAGATTTTAACCCAGAGGGTGTCCAGTCGTCCACCCTGGTCACCAAGATCAGCTTGCAGGGATGTGTAGCTTTCCTTAACATAGTTGAGCTACACCCCTGCCCCTTTTAGCTACACAATCTCTCCTGTACAGGGTATAGCCATCAATACCCGTGGTCCAGTCATGGGTGGAGTCCCACCAGGTCTCCGTTATCCCTATGACATCATAATTATTTGCATGGAACAGGAGGGCGAGCTCCTCATGCTTGTACCCCAAGCCCCTGGCATTTGTGTACAGGCAGGCAAGTGTCCCCTTGGGGGCTCTTGCCTTGCCCACAGATTGTACCAGGGCTGGGGCAGGGGTTGGCTCCCTGGCCAGATCCAGCCCAGGAACTGTATGTTTGATATACCCCTGTTTTTAAACCTTCCATTGTTTTTCTTACTAAAAGAGGCATTTATGATACTGGATCCAGCTTCTTCCCTATCTACCCACCTTAAGTTAGAGAAGATGGTAGGTAATTACTTTGAGCATCACTTTTTCTCTTACTCCCCTGGTATCAGCAATGAGTCCTTTTAAATCTCCACTAGGCATGTTGATATCCAAGCAGGGTAGGCTGCCTGCAGGAACTAGTATGGTACTTACAAAAGTTTTTTAAAACAAATTACATTCTTGCTGTCATGCGTTTGTACACATGCTCGCTCTGCAATATACTGATTCATTCCACTTTAAAATTCATTTAGTCAGTTTTTAAAGGTCCTGTCACTTTACAGATTTTATTCATAAGAATAAGATGTACTTTTAATTTCTGACTGCCTTCTACAGAGGTATGAAGAGAAACTGTAGGCAATTGTAGTCATGGTACAACACAGCATTATACATTGTGAACTAGGCTTAATGCTGTCTTCAGTCATTTATACAATTAAATGTCCATTTGCATAAGTTGCTTCCATTTATGCTGTTTTTCTGTTTTACACCTCTAAAACACTAGAAAATTGTCACTTGCACAGATCATATTTTGCACAAACATGCATTCTTGAATTGGTGTTTATTTTATGAAATGGTTTTTATTTTCCATATTTTTACTTGTATCTGCTGACCAGGCATCATTTAAAAAAAATACTGGTCCCCTATAGAAAAATCTGCAGTTGCTCTTCTGGTGAAATGACATCGCCTCATGGTTGGGATTTGGCTGCATGTAGAGGCAGATCAAGTGAGTTGGTTATGGTTCACGATGGCAATTCTGGGCATGGCATAGAGGGAATGTCTGTCTGTCATAAGTGTTTAGCTCAAAATGGTGTTGCAGCCGTGTTAGCCTAAGAACATAGGCAGACAAGGTTGTTTGGGTAGATGTGATACCTTTTTATTAGACCAACTAAATAGTTGGAAAAATTGTTCTTTGCAAGCTTTGGGGCACAGACACCCTTCTTCAGGCATCGGGAAAGTCTGTATCTCCCTTCTCCCCCCACATCCAGCCTGTCTCTCACCCACTGACTTCTCAATTTACATCTGCACTGACTGCCTATCTTACATGCGTACCAGCCCAGCCTCTGGCTTCTTTACTTTCCATTCCATCCAGGAAGAGCACACACCAACTGCAGAGACTTCCTCTGCTTGACTAAGGGTTTTTAAACCCAAAAGCTTGCTAAAAAAATTTTTCCAACTATTTAAGTTGATCTAATAAAAGATATCGTATTCACCCAAAGAACCTTGTTTGCCTATTGGTGTTTGTGTGCTTTTCCTGGGTAGAATAGAAGCCAAAATGCAAATTGCAGGTCTGTGAAAATGCAAATGCATGGCAGTGAGGTTCAAAGGGAACAGAAGACAATGGGTGTGAAAGGTAGTTGGGGGGCGGGGAGGGGAGAAGGTGATAAAATGTAGCTGGTAAAATGCAGAAAGGCTGTCTGGGGTTATCAGATGTCAGGCAGGTTATAATATGCCATAAATCCAATGTCTGAAAAGGTGTTTTGTAAATTCCCTTTGAGGATTAGAACTGAGAGATTGGAGATAGAGTGGGTATCTTATGAAAAGTATGCACCTACAGGTAACTTGGGTATTTTTGTCTTTGATAGATTTTCGGTGTGCGTGCTTTCTGGTACACTGTTGTTTGGTTTCTCCTACATATTTTCTATCAGGGCATTTAGTGCACTTGGTGAGAGACTGCTTTTCTGGAGATGCAAATGTAAGATACAGGAATGGTGATGGTTGTGTTGTGGGGTATAGTTATTGTGGGGGTATTGGGGATGTGGTGGCAGGTTTTACATTTTTTGTCTTATCATGGTCTGGATCCACTTGGTGTGCTCTGTGCCATGGGAAGTTTGCTTCTGATAATGAAGCTGGCAAGGTTTGGTGCTTGTTTAAAGGTTAGGATGGGTGGTTCTGGAAAGAGCACTTTAAGAGTTGAATCTTCTTCTAGTATGAGTTTTATAATTGTTAGAGGATTTTCCATATAGGTTCCAGTGAAGGATGGTGTGCCTATCCTCTGCCTGATCACTGTTCTCATATGCCATATTCTTCTATAATCTTTCAGTTCTTTTACATAGTGGTTTTTAGGGCAAGATTTGCCTTCCTCTGCTTTTTCAAAACAGTTTTCCAATATAAATGAGGACTTTCTTGGACTCTGAATTCTGAAGTGCTCCTTTGAGTTGTTTGAATGGCAAATACAAAACTGCCAGATACAGGATATCAATATGTATTTCCTACATATTGGATTTATCTATGCCTGCACTTTAATGCGCAATAGATTATTTTACTGCGTATTAGTAGTCTGCTGGAGTGTGGTAACTGCTGCGCTCCAGCAGACTCCAGCATCAGGTGTATCAATGTCCTTGCACTGAAAAATGATGGCGGGGTGCTTTAAAGCTTGTTTGACAAGCTTTAGTTAAAGTATCCCCACTGCCATTTTTCAGCCCAGAGACACTGATACACGTGACTCAGAGCTGCTCTAATTAAAGCGCCTCCTGGAGCATATGTAGAAATGCTGAAAGGTACTGAATTTAATGCATGTTAGAAAAGTTGCATTAATGCACGTATAGATGCACCCACTGTAGCAAAACTGACATAAATTCCAAAGCAGGTATTCTTCAGTCTCACAGAATTGGATTTGACTTTTTTCCACAGTACGTTAATGGAACTATTGAGACAACCTTTTTTTTTATTAAACTTCTAGGTCAGTTGGGAAAGATTCTTCCAGTAAAATTAGCAGTTAAGTGACTGTAGAGACAGCATCCAGCTCTTACTAAAAGTGACAGCTGGGTAAAGTCCTATCTTTTCTAGGCCACATGCTGTTATCGGCTCCTTTCAAGAAGGTAGTAGACATACTGTGGGCCTTTTATGGGCTGTGGGGGCTGGACCATGGGGGTGAAGATGCAGGTAAACCTACATTAGATGCATCTGGAACCCCAACTTGCCTTAAATCTGTTCTGCCTAAACTGCATTATGCAAGACACCCACAGTGCAGGTTGCCCCACGTCTGCCTTTTTTGGATGCAGTCCTGTTAGGTTGACCCTCAATTACAAATTTTGACCAGTGCCCACAAATGCTCCTTGTCACCATTCTCCCTGTCATCATATCCTTGAGCATATTTCCTCAAGGATAAGCCAGGAAAGCCCTTTTTTGTCTCACTTTTTCTCCTCCTCTTACCTAAGCAGCATGGCTGTTGCTTAGGTAACACAATCCCCTTCTTATGAAAGCAGTATGCAGAGAAAACTGCAGTCAGGTCTTTGTCAGGCAGAAGAGCATGTTTGGTGTCTACATGAAGCAAAATATCAGTTTCAGTCCAAAACATGGATTTTGATTGCAACTAGACAAAAAATGCCTGATTCCATGAAATTCAGTTTTTGTTGCATTTTCAAAGTATATCTGATGCTGTATACCCAGCCTTGCACAGCTAATGCTTTAGTGTTTGGAAGCACCAGCAATTTTACATCGTCTGTGCTACACAAATGTTTTTTCAGGAAAGGGAAAAACACAACTGATGCAACACTAGTTTTATACTTAAGAACTGAAATGCTGTTGCCACAAGTCAGATGGCTTGACACTTTATTCAAAGCCTCTATTCTGCATCTTCCAGTTTACACCAGTATGCTGGTCTTTGGCATGCTACTGTATTAGTACAGTATAAATTACTAACCCCAATGCATGCAATATCTGGGTTTTACTTGGGTCTCTAGCCCAGTACTGACCAGGTTCAATCCTTAGTTAAAATTTAAGGTCCAGCAAAGCCAAATGTAGTAGAACATTTGGTTGGTAAAATATAAAAACCTACTCTTCTGGACACTTAAGATGCTACTTTTCTTTGTGCTTTCATCATTTAGCAACACTAGTTTTAACATTTAGAATATATTAAGTGCCAACTTGAAAGTTTTCCATGGTTTCTTCAACCTGCTGTCCTGTACCTTGGTGTCTTTTACATCCTCAGAAATGGCTGCTAACAGAAGTTCTTCAGAACACATTTAATTAAAAAAATATAGGTACCTACAAGGAGAGGTTAGTCAGAGGTCCTGACCAAAGAGGGTCTTGCACTACAATCTAACGTTTGCCAGAACTTTAGGTTTGGGTTATCAGACAGCAGGACTCTGAGAATGAGATTGTATTGAGAATGTTACTTGTCTACCTTGGAGTGCTGCCCACAGGCACAGCTTCCTTAATAGTAGACAGTTAAAGGTTTCTGGGCTCTTACAGACCATTGAATTCCTCTTCTGAACAGAAAAGCACAGATCATAAGCTACAGAAATGAACAGTATTCTGCATTAACTGAAGGTACTTTTCAGTAATTGCTCCAAGTAGAGCACATGGCAATCATAGGGCTTGATTACTACAGAGACTGGATTACTGTGGTAAAATTCATCTCAAAAGAACAGTAACAACTGGAAGAGAAACAGCTTGCTTAAAAAGGTTGCCTGAGGCTCCAGGAACAGCGTTGGATTCACTGATAGAGAGCATGTGAATCACTGCCAAATGTTCAACATGTACTTTGGCTGATGTATGCACATCCCCCAGTGCAAGGACAAATGGTGCAACAAATGATCTCATGCAGTGAATGCCCCTGAAATTTTCCTCACTGTGGACAAGATCTTAATGTTAGACTTTTTATTTACAGTTAATGCACAAAAGATTTAGAATACATCTATGCACCTTTACCTATATCTCACTTAAGAGAAGTTAGAGGATGATGATGATGATAACTCGTTTTTATTAAGGAATATTTTAGTTTTCACTGATTTCAACTGAAATAGGACGCAGTATCAAGCTGTATCAGTACATTAGGCATTCATCAGCAGGACAGGTAGATACTGGTTTGGAAGTGCACTGTATTTTAGCTATATTGGCTAGGGGAGAATCCTGTGGTACTAAATTTTGTGTATGTATATGGTTCGTGGACCTCAGCCACACTTCTGGGGAAACATGTTACAAAAATTGCCTACAAATGTGTAGGCGTAGAGAAACTGCATGGCTATTGCAGCTCATTGATAAGACATCTATATAATATCTGTTGAATTTGCCCTGCCAGTCTGTCACTACCTCTTGTTTTGTGTAATAATTATGGAAATGTAGTAGGTGGATTTCATTACTTATTTATGCAGCTACATAATCAATTAT
Source organism: Gavialis gangeticus (assembly GCF_001723915.1). Classification (NCBI taxonomy): domain Eukaryota; kingdom Metazoa; phylum Chordata; order Crocodylia; family Gavialidae; genus Gavialis; species Gavialis gangeticus. The sequence continues at coordinate 59,999,760 of NW_017729031.1, forward strand.
AACGACAGTTTGGGGAGTGGGCTTTTTTCATTTGTCTTAATTTCAAAATCAGCCCTATGACCTTCATCTTAGACAACTAGTCTGAAAGCCTTAAAAGAATGTTACAGGGGTATAGGTTGTCACTGTGTTGGTCTAAGGACATAGGCAGACAAGGTTCTTCGGGTGAATCTGATATCTTTTATTAGACCAACTTATAGTTGGAAAACAATTATTAAGCAAGCTTTCAGGTTCAAAAACCCTTCATCAGGCTAAGGAAGTTTCAGCAGTTGATGTGTGCTCTTCCTGGATGGAATGAAAAGAAGAGCACACACCAACTGCTGAAACTTCCTTAGCCTGACGAAGGGTTTTTGAACCTGAAAGCTTGCTTAATAATTGTTTTCCCAACTATTTAAGTTGGTCTAATAAAAGATACCAGATTCACTCAAAGAACCTTGTCTGCTTAAAAGAATGTAGCATCATGGTGATGCCACATTGCCATGTGAATAGAGTTTTGTCTAAGAGGATTAAGGGGAAGGGAAGGCAGGACCAAGGAAGGGTTATGATGATGAGATGTTGATAAATATTCAAACTCTTTATGCAGCATAAGATATGTACATTACTTCTTGCACACAGGTCCATGTACGTACATTGCTTGTATGTAAGTGGCTTTTGAATGTAACCCTTTAAATACAGAAGCTTAAAATTATTTACACTTTCCTTTGTTATAGTCCTTACTAGATTAGGTTCAAAGATCTAAGTTTTGTTCTGGAAGCAAAGGCTTCCTTCAGCTTCAAGTTTTCCCCTAGTCATTTTTACAACTGTCTCCAAGTTATTCTTATAAGTAAGAAGCTAAATTACTTGTGTTCAGTATAAACATTTATTCCTTTTAAGTAACGTTGTTCCTTTTTTCATATCCTTAAAAGCATGGGCATGTATGTCTATGCTTTGTAGACCCTAAAATGTTTGAAGTGCAAGCTCTTTTACATGGAGTAGGTTAACTTTATTTTCTGATGTGATAGAATATTATGTAGAGAGAATGAATGAAATAGCTAAGGTGGAAATAAATTTTGAGTAAGGTTCTAGAGGAGAAATGCTTTTTGTGTATGATCTATACCCAAGCCTTATTCTTAGCCTTTTTCTTGACTTCTTTGCCCTTGTAATTGTATGAGAGATGCAGCTATAGGGAACAGTTTAAATTCCCTAGTAATGCTGCTTTAACTTCTTAGTTTTTAACCCCTTGATACCTAAAGTTGTAATAGCTGACAAGCCTATGTAAAGTCATTAAAGTGGGCAGCAGGAGCTCACAACCTATTGCCACCAAGGGGTTAAAATCATATTAAATATGTTCATGAAGGACCACCAATATCTGCTGTACAGCTTTTTTTTTACTTTCCAGTTCACTAATCAAATGTATGTTAGATTTATTATTGTAAAAGTATAAACCATAGAAAATTTGACAAGATAGATGTGTAAATTATCACTTTGACAGAACTAATGATGCACTCCAAGCACCTTCTGTTTTCCAGCACTTGGTGAGCGACTTCATTAAATATGCAATGGCTGTTTGGTGGCTGCTCAGACAGTAGTTCAGTTCCTCATGGAATTGCATTATTACTGGAGGTGTTAGAAGAGGCAGGCATGCTAGCTGTTGGGCATCCTGCTGTGGTTCTAATGTGCTCCATCTTGTTGGAGCAGTTGTTTGCAGTCTTTTCAGGACAATTACATCCATAACCACAGGACACGTTCACTGAAACTACATTACAGATAACGTTTGAGAATGTCAATGACTGCTCTTCAACTCCTAGTTTGTAACAGCTAGTGTGGGTGGCATGAAGTGATGGTCAAGCCATATACACAGTCACTGTAGTTTATTTAACTAGACTTAAATATTTAACTAGACTTAGACAGTGAAATTGTAATGACAGTTTATTTAGAGGGGGATTTCTTAGCACTATAAAGTAAGATTGACGGATGTTTCTGCATCATATGAATACTTAATAATTGTACTATTAATTGGAATATTTGCTTATTATTTATATACCAGTAGAAACAGTGCGTTTGACAGTATTTCAGGTTTGGTTTGATTTGGCGGGGGGAAGGGGAGGTTGCATTATTGTACCTTGTATTTTTATTTCAGTCAGTGTTGTGTCTAGCTTCTATTCCTTAAGGTATAAACACAAATATTCTGTTCTCCAGTGGTGTCCCCATCATTTATTATTCTGATGACAGTTTGATGGTTACCCTGAGAATGGGACACAAAGATGTCTTGAATTTGTTTCAAATACTCTTAAAGGTTTTCGAGACAGATGTTATAGTACATCAGCACATACTGACAAATGGATTGTGTCTTAGGCTGACATGTTAAATACTACACTGTCTTGAATTAAATAATGTCCCCTATTTTGAATGACCTGTTAAATCAGGGTTGATGAGTTAGTTAATACATGAATATTCCTTTAACTTGGTCATTTAAGTTAACCATTATTAGGACTTGTTTGTGTGATAAAAGTTATAGATTACTAAACTTTTCTCCAGTAAATGTAACTGTATCTTGTATGGAACTGATTCCTTTAAATACACATTTTAATCTGAAGCTAGACTTCTTTATGCTCTTCTATGCAACTATCAAATGTATTTAATACATGTAAAATTTTTCTAAACTGAGAGTGTTTTAGGTAAATAAAATTGAATTTTTACACACTCATTTTTTAAACTTCAGTTTAGAAAGTGGTGTTGACATTAGAAATTTGGTTAATCCTGTTTAAAACAAAAGTTTTAAGGGCACTTGTTTGCTTGGTAGCTTTATGCAAGGAAAATTATTTTTAAACGAAGCAGAACATTTTTGTGTGCTTTTACTTTTAATCATTTCCTCTCAACATTTTTTTTAAATTTCCCATTATAGTGAGGTTCTGGGGACTTCTTAAAATTTATATAATTACTATTTGTAATATGACACATCTCAACCTAGCTTCATCTAAATTTCATAGTTTGCAAAGAAAGTAGACAGCATGGAACACAGGCTTCCTCTGGGAGTACACTGAGCTTAATGAGCTTGATAGTCTGGTGGGCTCAATAAATCAAATAAAGCAAAACATTTCTCATTTTTGAATAAAAGCATTTATCACAGAGTGTTTATTCATTCATGGTCACAAGATTGATTGGCTCCTAGTATCATACCGTATATTGAAACGTTTTGTTTTTTGTTTTTCCAGTGGGGAAATTGCGGAAACAGTGGATGAAGGAGACCATCTCTGATGTTGGTTTGGGAATGCTTAGGTCTGTCAAAGAATACGTGGACCCTAATAATATCTTTGGAAACAGAAACCTTTTATAAAACCACTTAAGGTCTCATGTACTAAATTTAAAAATGACTGTCAAAATTCCTTTTAAACATTTTCATTGTATTGGTATCCCAGTAATCAAATATAACATGGATTAAACTATAAAAGCTAGTATTTTTCTTACTTTTATTTTCCTCCAGTAAAATGTAAATGTTCATTGTTTAATGTTTACAGATTTACTTATGCTTCTAAACCTTTCAACAGGCATCCAAACAGAGTTGTATCAAGGTATTTTATCAGCCTGGAAATGCAGATTTGGTATTTCAGGTTGGGTTAGGCATCACAGCTGATGATCGTAGTTTCCATGTTGGATACAGGCAGCTGTTTTTTTACTAAGCCATCCCCTACAAGGCGAACAAAGACTGACACCAGTGGTTTCTACAGAAGCAGCTGCTCAACCAGCCTCTTCCTAGAGGAAAGCTGCTAGGAAACAGATGAGATGTGGATTACATCAAGGAATGCTCCTGTGTGCTGAAAAGTTAAGTGTGTAGCAGATCCAGAAATGTGTAAAAGAATAAACGCAGGCTTTGTTTAGAAGATTAGCATGCTTCTATAGAATATGTGGCTTGCCAGTCTCCTGTTCAGCATCAATGAAAACTATGAAATCTTTGAGAACTCTTCTTGTTGTCTGAGTTTTATATTTGTATTGCTGGGATAATCTTTAATATATCCTAGATGGTCATAAGTTTTGTACAGAACAGCAGACATTTCTCACTGTATGTTACAAACAGGTTTGTTTATATAAATTTGCCTTCATCACTGCAGTCCTAATGTGTCTGGTTTCACTTCCTTATTTTTGCAGAGATGTGGAACAAACCCTTTTCCAATAGAAAACGTTTTGGTTATTTTACAATAAAACAGTTTTCCCAGCACCCTGTCATTTGAAGTGGTCTCAACAGTTTTATTAGACTAAAATGGAAGATATACTGTTATCTTAAAATCAAGTTTCCAGTTTTAATATTCTGTAACTTCTTATGGCCTTTTTGAATTATTGGTTTACTTGATGAATTACTACAGATATAATCAGTGTAATCAACATGCACAACTTTTCTTAGTCAGTGCAACTATCGGTCACTAAACATTTTTACATTGAAACCTAGATCTTAAAATTAGCAAAATGAAAACTTAAACTATTTGCTGTCAATATTCAAGACTCATGTTTTAAGTGCATTCTCTTCTTAAACTTGCCAAGTTTTTGATATCTGAAAGACGGTATAGAATCGTGTCGTAATACGAAATACCATTTTTTCCTTTAAGAGGACATACTGTCTCTTCAGTTAACTAACTTTACAACTCTGAGCAATTTGGACTCCTTTTTATATCTGTAATAAACTAAGGAAAGTTTAAAACTGTTTCAAAATACCATCTAATTATCTGTCAAATTTCAGTAACAAAACATTGAAGATTATAATCTATATGATTGAAAAATATAGTGTTGAACCAAAAAGTTGATACTGTCTTAGAACTGATTTAGGCTATCTAATAAAAAAAACATCTAAAAGATCATGAATACTCAACAGCACTTTAAATTCTATGAACTCAAGAAGATACCTAATTAAAAGTACTCGAATATGTCCATAGGTCATGAAATGGGAAGTAATGATATTTTAATGCAGCTAGAGGGTCTTTTTTTAATGGACTTCATTTCATGTAATTTATGTAGAGAGAAAAAAAAGTGAATCTAGTCTCCTGAATCTTATTTTTAAAGTTTTGGCCCATGGAGTTCATATTTCAGCAGTACTCAAATTTGTATTCGGTTCTAGGAAATTCTGATTTCCAGCACTGTATGTGGTTAAGTGTTCCTTATTCAATATCTACACCAGGTACTTGTCAACAAAGTGAATTTGTAGAGCAGTGGTTTTCAACCTGTGGTCTGTGGACCCCTGGGGGTGCACAGACTGTCAAAGGGGTCTGTGAAAGATGACTATGATCAATTAAAAGTATGTGAATACTCATACTTATGGAGGGGTTTGCATCTCCATTTGAAATTTACAAACAGGCCTGCATCTCCATTTGAAATTTTTTAGGAGTCTGTAACTGAAAAATGGTTAAAAACCACTGCTGTAGAAGGGTGTGTGGGTGTGGGTGTATCTGTGCGTGTGTATTTAATGCAGAAGGTTTCTCAACTTCTCGTGCTATACCAATGGTGATTACATGCTAGCAGCCAGAATCCTGCTGACTGTTTGTGTCACTCTGCAATGCATTAAAAGTCAGTACATATGAAAGGTTTTTTTCTTATGTGCCTGAATATGAGCATAGCATGTCTAGCTATGAAGAATCATAATTCTGAAGGAACGTGTGCAGATAGTTGAAAAATTGCTTCTTGTATGTGACAGCACATGCAGAATTAAAGCAACAAGGATTTGACTTCCTCATGGTTATTTTGAGCTCAGTATGAGCTAATGTACTCTTTCCCTCAAAAACCTTTTGGCTCATTTTGAATGAAAGTACTACAGTGTTTTCCCTCCAAGAGCTACCTTTCTAACCCATGTTGCCCATCTTTTCTAATGTTGATAAGTTACACAGATATTTTTTTTTTTTAATGTGGCTGCCAAGAAATAAAACCAAGTGACTTGGAAAGTGGATGTTGTGAAGTAAAAGCTCACAAACCATGCAAGTTAGTTATGTCTGATTTAATGAGATGAAATAACAAAGGCTCTGGTGTGCAATTATAGCAATGAATATGTCTGAGAAGGACAAAGTAGAACTTTAATGTGAGCACTTAATGACTACCGCTTGGTACAACTATATTTTACTTTCTTCTCTTTGATTTTTCTTTCTTCTAAATGGTTTCTTATGAGTTTTTCAAAGCTTAATAAACCCTGGCACCTCTAAAGCATACATGGCCTGGGTAATAGCTCAAAAGGTGAGAGAATGAGCTAAATACTTACCCTTGATCTTGTATTTAGTACACCTACAGGAAACAATTACAAAAGGGATGAATTTCCCTCTCAAAACAAACCTTTTATTTGTTCCCTGTATTTAATACTAAAATACGTCTTCTGACATGCTTCCCCCTTCTCTCTGCTTTTTTCACATAGGCTTTATTTGTTATAGTCACAGTCTATTCAGAGGTTGAGCTTGGTCTGTGAAGACCAGGTGTCTGTCTTGGTAGGGGCATATTAATTGGCTTTTCATTTTGTGGAGTACTATAGCCATATTTTGGTTCAATACAAGAGGTTTTAACTAACTTTGTTATTACTTGCATTTTTAAATGAATAAAAAGCTGCTATTTTTCTTCTGCTTTTCAGTAAGCTTTCAAGGCTAGAGAATAAGAATGTTGACTGTTACATCTATTTACTTACAAATTTTTGTTTGCTCTTGCAAAAATTTGGGTGGAATGTCATTACACAGAACTTTTTAGGAAGTAACACACAGGTTTACAACTTGAGAAGCCAGAAGAAACAGCAGTTCTTTGTGGCTTTGTCTATACTGTGGATATTACTACTAAGGATAGGTTGTGTATAGAGATGTCACCTTTCTCTTAAAACTATGAACAGAGACCAAGCTAAATGGTTCATCCATAAAAATATTTATTAACTGAAACCAAGTTAACAAAAGAGGCAGGGATGCATTAGCACTGAATTCCAGAAAATGTAAGCTGTTTTTCTCGGTCTTGGAAATTTGTAACTATATCAAGGTTGTAATTCAACTTTCTGCTAATTAAGCCAAATGGTGTTTGTCATTTAGTGTGAGATTAACTGTAAAACTGAACTGCAGTTGTAATGTTAAGAGATTATAGAAACTTATATTAATAATAAAAAGAAAATGGGCCTAAACAATCCTGTGTTTTCTTTCTCTTAAGTGATCATACATAATATTTTTTCCTCACATTTGTCCTGTTTGATTGCCTTAAATTGATTTCATCCCCCCCGGTAACAGTTATGCCAATAGGTAAGCATTCATAGAGAGTGAACTCAATATATCATGTTTGTCATGCAAAATCATAAAAATAAAGGAAATACAGTAATGAAGGCTTTGTACCAGCATGCTGTATTTCAGATAAAATAGAAAAACATCTGTAATCATAGTATTCTGTGAAGATAAGAGCTAGTTGTTGCATTGCTTTCAGAAAGCATCTTTTATGTTTTCATTGCCCTCTGCTGGATGAAAGAGAATCTCTTTACTAGCCATAATAATAGTCCTGTGAAAGGTTTTGTCAGAAGATACAGCGCAGAGTAATTTCGCTCTATTTTTCTCGCACATACTATTTCTTATCACTCCAGAATGCCACTTTTGTAGTAAGTTAGTTTTATTGTGCTTGTTACTATGTGGAAATGTGTTAGACGGAGCCATCAGCAGATTTGAGACTATTTGAAGGCTATATACATGCAGTTTTCAATCATGTATACATCTGAACACAAAGGTGCATTTTCTTAAGCATTCTGCATCATTAAATCATTCAAACTTGTTTGAAGGATATTTTAAGAGATTTACGGTAATGTAATTGTGATTTTGTGTGGGGGGCTTGTTTTTTGGTTAAGCTTTTTAAACTGCAAAATATGTAGGTGGGGAGAAAAAAGACTTACTAAATTGCATGATTTAGCTTAAAACTTTTGTAAACATTGTCAAGTTTTAATTTGGAAAAATGAGTTGTCCCTCACATTGCCTCTGGAGAAAGGGAACTGCATCTACCAATTAAGTACATCATTTTTCTCCTAAATAACTTAAATCCAAGTATTTTTAATTGGACTTAAGTCTAAACACACAATACAAAGGAAATACTTTGTACTTTTCCGAGGTCCAATTTGCATCAAATCCAATATATATACTTTAACTTTTTTAATTAACATATAAACGCTATAGAAATAGTCTGTATGGTTGCTGGATGAATATACTAAACAGGTTCAAGATAGCTCTTGTATCCAGGCTAGGTACAGACAGTCAAAAAGGCCAAGTCAGAATCGTTCTAAGTTATGTGGTGTTCTGTAAGTAGCATAGTTTAGATTGGTAGTGAACAGAACACATTCACCCTTTGTGGGGGGGAAGCAAATATTAGACCAAGTTCTGCAATTTTTAAACCAGCAGTGTGCCAGACTTCGGGTATGGGTATAGACCAGTTTTGTGTGCCAAACTTACAGGTATAAACCAGTTTCTGATCACTTGTACCAGTAAAAGTGTAATGTCCATGCTTGGCTCCTATGTCTGTCACATGCCACTCAGGTTCCTGGTTCATAGAATATCTGCCCATATTTGACAGCCCTATATTGGTTCCCATCAGGTTCCAGGTTTTCTTTAAAACTGTACTTGGTTTAAAGAAAATGAATGGTGGTGGCCATTCATTCTGATCTGTCTTATCCCAAGCCTTTTACTGAGATCAGGCAGATCATTGGCAAAAATGGTTAGAATTCTGTTTCATTGTAAAGTGTAAGTTGACTCTCTTTTCATGTTTCCGATCCAAACCATTAATTAGAAAAGTAATGATAAATTAACAAATTTGCTCTTTTTTAACTTTCAAAGGAATATATTTTAAGTCTTGCAATAATCATGAGTATTTTAACTGTTTCTTGCACCTTGGCAGTTCAGTTTTACATAGCCTAACTTTGGGCTGGCTGCTCTTAAGAGCAAATTATGAAGGGACAGGAATTCCAGGAACAGGGGGACCACTGCCATGTGTCTGAGTGCTTTTGAAAAGTGGACAGTCCATTAACCTCTTAAATCAGTGGTCTCCATTCTTTTTAAGTAGGAGATGACTTTTGGCATTTAAAAGCAATCCAAGATGTACTGTGCGCCACTGCCACCCCACCCTCCCCCAACCCAGCAGGTAAGCCTGTGGCAGAGGCGGGGCAGATTGAGGCAGAGGGAGAGAAAATTATTTGGTGATGCACCTCCCCAGCAGCTAAGTCCCACCTGGCCAGGGCCCCACTCAATTTACCCCTGCTCCTGCTTCTGCTGCACTGTCCCTCACTGCAGGGGCCTCGATCTAGCTCCTGCCCTGCCCTCCCCCATAGACTGACCTGCTGGACTGGGGTGCATGCATGCAGGCAGGCACTCAGCCCGCCCTGCCTCCCCCAGCCTCAAATCAACTCCAAGAGGCTCCAAGTTCTGGTGGATCAAGATCTACTGGTTGGTGACCACTGTCTTTAAATGATTCTCTCTGGATAGTGATTGTTTAAGAATATTGTTGAATGCTGGCTAAAGAGTAGTGGCAATGTAAACTAAACAGTAATAATTAAAGTGGATTCACTTAGCCCCCCCGCTCCCATTAAATGTTGAAAAAAATGTAAAAGGTGTGTGTGTGTGTGTGTGTGTGTGTGTGTGTGTGTGTGTGTGCGCGCGCGCACTCAGTCCTACCCACCTATTGCTGTCCAGGTATTCATCAATCCTGAATAGATGAAATCCTGAGAATAGGGGGGTAATGAGAAGGGGCAAATACAGCAATTGACCTTTTATTCCTTTACCCAGTGGCGGTAGCCTTCAGCATTTCCTGATTCAAGTCTATTAGTACTGCTGGCCAGGAAATTCTTACTGCTCAGAGGCAAAGGGCTATAAACTGCTTTGAAATATCAAATGACTTGTGTTTGCCCAGCAAATGCACAGCAGCTGGATAAATAAATGTAGAGATGAGGGAATAAAAACTTTGCATTTACAGAATCTGTCTAATGCTAAGGGCCTAAATGTAGTGAATAATTATATGAAAAATGCAAAAAAAAAAAAAAAAAAAAAATGGCTGTAGAATGCTAGCTGTTGTCAAGACTTGGCCAAGGCACTTTCACCTTGTTCAGTGTACAAAACGAGAAAAAACTAGACTTGGTTATTCCTAGACCTGGTTCAGATGCTTTTTTAAAAAAAAAAAAAAAGAGTGAACTTAGGGTTTTTTGCTCAGTTGTCTTTTTGAGTAAGGAACTTGACTCTAACATAGGGGCAGTGTTAGAGCCTACTTATACTACTGCTTTTTAAGCATGTTAGGACAGATTCCCTTGTTTGGTTATAATGATGATGAGGCATCAGTTGCTTCAGGTCATGTACTGATGTTTCAGCACACACCTGCATGAAAGCATAGTAGAAAACTAGTGCTGCTCAAATATGTTTGCAGGGGTCCCAGTTACATGTCTAACAGCGCATAAAAGGACTATAGTCAGACAACCTAACTTACAAAAAAGGTGCAAGGGAAGAATAGGAACTTGCAGGGAGAAGCACAGGTTGTGGGTGAAGGAGGAGAAATTGATGTAGGCACCAAGAAGTTTGATATGTGTTCAAATGGCTAGGATGATAACTTAAGACACCATGGACTTTCCAAGCATGGAGGTCTTTCACATTAACCAGAATGTGGTGAAGGAAAGATATGATTATTATAGCCTGAGAAGATGAGGTAAAGGGGCAGTGTTTGTAGTGCCTGTAAGTTACTGAAGAAAGGGGATCAGGCTGTAGAGCTAGGGACAGAAGTTACACACAAACCAGTATACAAGTGATCAGAAACCAATTCAAATCTGTAACACAATGGAAGTTCAGTTGTGCACAGAAACCACTTTCAAAATGGCTCAAACCAGTTTAAGATAAATCTGGATGGATGTAGTATCAGGCTTAATTTATTTAGGTTAAATTGGTTTATTGAACTTCTGCCCCTGATCCCCTTCAGATTTAAGTTAACTCTCAGTCCCTGAGCAACCCAGGATGCTTTGCACCTTCTCTACAAACCGCGCCGCCTTGCAAAGTAGGCAGGCTAGCCTTGGCCTAAGCTGTGTGCTCCACCCAAGCAAGAGAGGCATGCTCTAGTACTCCCTGGCTTGTGACTTGAGTTACTGCAGACATATGGCTGCATTTCTGGAAGCAAAAGTGAATGTCTGTTCACTTGCTTATTGGTTCAATCTATACAGCTTAGACTAACCTGTGAAGATTGAACCAATTCAGCCTCGGGCTTTTTTTCTGTACTTGACCTAGAAGACAGATTGAACTGCATGTGACACCAGGATTAGGAATGCAAGATGAGCCACTAGCTCATGACATTTGGATTCTAGACCCTCTGTGTGTAAAGTAAGCGTGCTCTATATATAGCCTAACAAAATCTTGTTTCCTATACTTCTGCCTGCTGATCACACAAATTAGTAACAAGGCAATGCCCAGGAAACCAAGGGGTTTGTTAGCTAGAGAGGCAGAGCAAAAACAGTTAAGCCAGTAGCGTCTCATGCCTTTGCTATTTTGGCTAAATTACATTAAAATCAACAGTAGCTCACAATAGCCAGGAACTTGACTGATATAGAGCAATAATTGATTTTAGGATGGCAATAAACCTGCTGCCTTAGTTTTTAACTTTAGGAGTTATTTTAAATCACATAAAAAGGAAATCTCAGCGTCTCCTCAATAGTAGAACTATATTTGGTAGAATGATATTCTGCTTTATGCATGTGTTGAAAAAGATTCCTCTGATTTCCCTTCCCTGCCTCCCCCTGCCTTTTCAGTGTGTTTTGGAAGGATTGGCCACACATCTGGGTTTTAGCTGTCACCATTCAGGTGTTTACTGCTGAATACATTATCCACTGGTCCTCCGAACCATCCCACAGGCTCAACCATTTTCATGCAACACCTGTCCAAGTAAACTTACATAAATAAAGCCAGAATTTTGATTACTGGTCTTGCAAAGAAAATCCAGTTAATATTTGTCCACTGATTTGAAAATGTACAGTAAAGTAAGAATTGGGGGGGTGGGGTTTAAACACTTATAGTATGAAGTGCTTTAGATCAGAAGATCACACTTTGCCATGCACTAAGTGATTTTTGTACTTTGGTAATGAATCACAGCTACATACACATAGACATAGTAATCTTCAACCTATATCAAACTCTGACCTTCAACACCTAGGGGCAGAAATTATACGTAAACTGGTATAAGTGATCTTAAACTGGTTCAAATCTGTAATACAACAGAACTTCATTGCACATAAACCACTTCCAAAATGTTAGAAACTGGATGGATGTACTTTCAGACTTAACTGATTTAGCTTAAATCAGTTTCTTTAACTTCTGTCCCAGATCTCCTCCAGTTTCAAGTTTATTTACAGTCCCTTGGCTTCCCAGGATGCTTTGCGCCTTCTCCACAAACCCCACCTTGCAGGTCAAGTGGGTTAGCATTGGCTGAAGGGAGGTTCTAGCTGAGCAAGGTGGTGTGCTCTAGCACAGCCCAGCTTCTGGCCTGGGCCACTGCAGACATGTGGCTGCATTTCCGGAATCAAAAGTGAATTTCTGTTCACTTGCTTATTCATTCAATTTATGAAGTTTAAACTAACCTGCAAAGATTGAATTGATTCAGCCTCATACTTTTTAACTGTCTGTACTTAGCTTTAAAGGACCAGCTTGTTGCTTGAACTAAAGAGTAACTCTTTAATTATAAGATAGCAGCAGGTTGTAAGATAACAGCGGGTCACAGGGTCCAGCTACTAGGGGCAATTGTGCTTGCAGTAAGGGGCCTATACAATCATGGTACTATTACCAACTATGTATAGAGGGTCTGATATTCAAAAGATCTCAACCCAGGTACCAGTTTTTCTGACGAATTTGTGGACTTGCAAATAATTTCAACTGATTTTATGCCTTTAATTTTGGAATTAAATGTGATAGCATTTACTTGCTGTCCACCTCAATCTGCTTAAAAAATAAATTTAAGTAAATACACTAGGATAGATCCTGCAGGCTGTTGCCTTCATGTAATACCTTAGAAAGAAAGGATGTGTACCTTTGTATCCTGCCTAGTAATGGGCCAGATATGTCTTGGTATTTAAGGTACAGAGAGCTTCTATGTCTGACTTATGAACTTTACTATTTTTATTTATCACTGATGCCAGTTCTTATACTTTTGGCAAGTTTAAGCAATGTTGGTCCCTGTTACAACCAGTCTGGATTGAGATGCTCCATCCAGCCTGCATAAAATTTCCAGCCCTGTCCAAGGGAAATTTGCCTTCTTCAATTTTCCACATTTTTCTAGAATAGAGGAGGTGAGCAGTGCTACAGCTGGGTGAAAGCCAGGCTGGTCCTTAGAGAGGAATTCTTGAGTTTAGAAGGATAAGAATAAGCAATACATGCTATTTTTGAGGGGAGAGAATGGGAAGAAACAAAGCCCAGCAGCTCAGGACAGCTTTGTTCCCTTTTCTGCCTGAGTTGATCTCTATTCCCTTACCCCCTCTTATTCCTGCAACACTAGGTCTAGCAAGGGGAAAAGTGCCCCTTGCTAGCCCTGCATTCAGCTGCATTTCTATGTCTGGGGGGGAGGGACATAGAATTCCTGGAGCTGCAGGAGTAGAAGTACACTGTCTGGGGAAAAGTTGATACAAGGGCTCTGGTGCATAATAAATGTGTGGGCTACCGGAGGGACAAATGTGGAATGAGTGGGGCACCATGGTCCAAAGATTAGTGCATCAGCCTCAGAGTTGGGAGACCTGGGCTCAAGCCTTTGCTTTGCTACAGACTTCCTATATAGCCTTGGAAAAGTCACTTTGCCTTTTCCATGTCTCTCATCCCCAGGGGGCAAACATAGTCAGTCATTCTCAGGTTCTAAGCTTCAAATGATAGCAAACAGCTTTATTATCTTCTTGGAATAGGTGGTGTATCCAGTTGCTGTCATGCTGTAGTCTACTTGGCTGCAAAAAGCTAGTTCAGCTCTGGATGGCTTTTCCCTCTCCTTAGCCGGAGGCTGTGGGACCAATCACTGTTGTTCACCCAGCAGCACCTCCAGAGCCAGTTTTTTGCCATGCTCTCCTCAGAGGTGGCTTGTGAGATGGTTGGAGGAGAAATCTGTGTGGAAAGTGAAACAAAGCTTGTCATAGGTTAAAGACCTCTGCCCTGAAACCAAGGTGACAGAGGGGAGGCTTCTATGTAATGCAAGCCATCCAGACATTGATGGCAGCCTGCATCTGTCTGCATGCTGGACTCCTATTTCCCAAAATGGAGGATGGTTTTTGGCTTCTGCACATGTGGTTCTCTCCTTTTTAAATAGCTGTTGCTGCTGTCCACATTGGCCTGTTTGTAGTGTTAAGTGCTCAAGACCTGTTCTTCCCCAGATCTAATGATCTACTAATATCCTCTGGGTGTTTGAAGAGCTCCCAGAGCCAGTGGTGTAAGGAACTGGGAGCATCCAGTTACACCTTTGCCCAGAGCATAGTTAACTGTATCAGTCCATCACCTTCTGAAGAGGGTGAAGGGTATGCAGAGTAGCAATCTCAGAGGCTGTAAGCCACTGAGGAGTCCCTATGCTGAAATGCCAGAGCAGGACTTGCCGCCTTTTGTGGTCAGAGCAGGCCAGCAGAGCAGCTTACAAGTACCGGTGCATCCTGTAGTTGTTTGCAGGTACAAAATTGTTGGAAAAGAAAATAAAGAACAACACTACCAGGGCTGTTTTGAAAAGCAGACCCAGAAGCTGTACAAGACATTTCAAATCGCTTCACCTGGCTGGGATATCCATGAATCTCCCTAGATGCTAAAATTGTAATCCTAGTCACCTTCTTTTGGCAATCCATCATGTTTTCCTCTTTTCTGCTTTTGATGTGGAAAGAAGTCTTTGCAACTCTACTGTTTTTGCCAAATTCAGTGAACTAAGGCTTCCTATGTTGCAAAGTAACTACTGATTTGGGCGTGTGCAGAGGAGGTAATTTCCTACAAATTTGACAGGTAAGAAGTGACCCTGAGTAAGAGCTTTCAACAGGAGAAGATTGTCCAGTAAAATCCACAATTTCTGGTTACGTTATCAGGCATCATGCTTTGCTTTGTAATGTGCACTTCTTCCAAGGTCTCTTCCAGCCCTAATATCGATGAAATCCATGAAAATGGTATCATGAGGTTCCATGCTTGTAACTCGGAAGCTTCCAGGAAAAAAGGATGTTTCTGTTGCAAGTGAAAAGATACCACCCCAAGCATTATATATTCAGGCCTGTAAATTTAATCTGAAATCCAAGATTCAGGGGATTTTCCCTCCTTTTCAAGATGCTCCCTGGAACAGGGAATGTTTTCCTATCTTGTATACTATCACACTCTAAATAATGCTGTATCTTGAATCATTGCTAATAATAATAAGAGTGAAACGTGTTGCAGGGCTCTAAGGTGTGCCTGTTCCTTCAAGGGCAGAAACTGCCAGGAGAGAGGGCTCTAGGGGCCAGGCAGAAACCCCACAGGTGCAGGTTGCCATGGCAGCAGGCTAATGAGGGAATTCGCCTGCACCTGGTCAGCTGACCAGGTGCGAGGCAGGGCCCTGGGTGCACATAAGCCCCAGGGCTGGGCCTAGAGGGGTTAGTTTCCCTGCAGTGGCCAGGGGAAGGAGCTCTTGCAGAGAAGAACTGCCTAGAGATGCAGTGGCTGCCTGATCTGCTTACAGGAGCTTGTCCGGGCTCCAGGAGCTCATCAGGTACTGGGGGCTATGAAGCACTTAATGCTTGAAGAGAAGTTTGCCTCTTTTAAAGAGACAATATGCACCCTGCACTGTTTGTATTGTGTTACAGCCCAGGGGCTCATATTTTGGTTGTTCTTTGTACACCGGTGGACCAGGCTGAGGCTATTGGGAAAGAGGAGGCTTCACTGGGGCACACTACTGTGCAGAGCCCCAGCACCTAAGGGTGCAGTGACAGGGAGTAAGGAGACCCCAGTGCCAGTGAGGGCATGCAGACAAGGCTGCAGAGAGCCCAGCGCTAGTGAGGGCACAGTGACAAGGGCCCAGGGCCTAGTGACAAGAGGCTGAACTAAACTGAGACCTCATCACTAGAGACAACATCTAAATACTATCTGCAAGATCTAGGGCATGGTAAAGTGGTGGGTTTGGAGCCATGCATCTAGCACATAAGGCCTGGGGTGTCTCGCGAGGCACCTGCTTAGAACAGGGCCCAGCAAGGAGTCTAAAACCCCATCAGGACTGTGACTGCATAGCAACTTAAGGACAGCCTCACTATCTACTATCTTAACCAACAAAGTGTGGCAGGCAAGACTAGAAGACTCCTGCAGGACAAAGCTGGCACGGTCATGGGGCCCTAGGAGCTTCACAGCCATCTCTAGGGACTCCACCCCGTGACATGGTACGTATGGTATTAATACACATGGTTGTTGTGGGCATATGTCCACAATTGTAAAACAGTTGCATGCATCTGCTCTGGCAAAGTTCTGATGACTTCTGTAATAACATAAAAGTGTTAAACACTGTCCAGCTATTTAAAGGAGGACTAATACTAGTTCATTAACAATAATAATTACTAGTAAGGAAAGGGCATATTTCCTACCAGTTCACAGCCTACCAGCCCAAGCATCTTTACACTGCCTGCAATAACATCTATGCCAGTCCAGTGCCTTCATTGAGTTGCTGAAGCATGTAATGGATTGGACCATGTTTTATCTATTGAAAGAAGTAGAAATAAAAAGTATTAATAACAAAGGCAGAGTGGTACTTGGTCTCTTCTCTTTTAGTTGTTTCGGTTGTCCAGAATAAATAGTAATATCTTGTTTTATTGCTTCGTGAGCTGAATATGCAGGAAATCTGTTTAAGGAGGACAATGATCCTTTTTTTTTTTTTTTTTTTACAGTTTTAAACTTAGAGCTGTATCAGCTGCATTGTATACTGTCGTCATAGAGGGGTTTTCTTGGCTGGGTAAGGCCTTAATAATCCAGTATGATCATACCTATCAAAATGCCAGTGACTCCAAAAAATAATAATAAGCTAGAACTGGGCAGGTTTCTGTTAAGACTGTTGTTAGTGACTGTACCTGCCACTTTACAGCTTGAGAGCGGGCAGCAGGGCAGCCTGCAGGTGTAGGCTAGCCCTAATGAGGCAGTCACATGACTAAAGGAGAGCCCTGGGATAGGAGGACAGGGCTGAGCAGCTTCCATTTTAGATCTAGGCTCTCAGGACTGAGGCAGCAGTCTTCTGCTAGCAGCCAAAAGAGCAACACCCAGCTGAGCTGCTGCCCAGAATATCCTTGGAGGTAAGGGCAGGAGCTATGGGGGTGGCAGGAGGCTCCTTGTCCTGGGTATGACTTGAAACTGTACCATGCTGGGGAAGGATGGCCTGGTGGGTCTGCCTGTGGCAGGGCAGCTCCCCAGAAATGCCAGGCCAGTTGCCTCACCAGTGAAAGGCAGGTAGGGATGCTTTATAACCCCAGGCCCACATCCTGGTGGGTCACCCATACCTAGGGACAGGCATGGGGGCCAGGCACATCTACAGACACCTGAGTCCCATGGGATGTAAGACCCTGGAAGCCCCAGCAAAGGGGGAAGATAGTGGCCCCAGTGAGGGGGAAGCCGTTTGTGGTGGCCTGCATAGAGTAGGGTGCACCACTGTGGCCTGAAGGACTATGCATAAGTGGGTGTAGAGTAGGGTTGTAAGGGCAATCT
The DNA here is from genome assembly GCF_001723915.1 of Gavialis gangeticus. Classification (NCBI taxonomy): domain Eukaryota; kingdom Metazoa; phylum Chordata; order Crocodylia; family Gavialidae; genus Gavialis; species Gavialis gangeticus. The sequence continues at coordinate 60,017,378 of NW_017729031.1, forward strand.
GAAGGGCTGCACCAGGGGGTGTGTTAAGTAGGGCTGTAGAGGTGGCCTGAAGGGCAGCACACTGGCCAACCCCCACAAGTATGTGAATCTGTGAAGTTGCCCAGTGAGGGGCTAGGGGCAGAGTCAGCCCTGTGTGAGGCAAGGCCGGAGCCATATGGAGTAGGCAAACTCGAGCGACCCGAGGTCTGCATGCGGTCTGGCCAGCACGAGAATAGGCAAGCCCGATGGTCCAAAAAGGGCTGCTCAGGGGAGCAGAGCAGGTAGAGAGTGGCCCAGTGACAGGTGGTATGAAAGAGGCCCAGTGAAAGTGGGTGGAGTGAAAGAGGCCCCAGTAAGAGCGGGCTGGTATGCGTGTGGCCCAATGAAGGGCCGAGTGCAACAGACTCAGCATAAGGCAGGGCCAAACTCAGTCCTAAACCAGAGATGCGATAATCTGAATGCCATCTGTGAGGCATGGAACAAAGTGTGGGGACTGTACAGAGCCATGTATAGCACACCCTGGCATCGGGGCATGAGAATGGGCAGCCTGCTGCATTTTAAACGAGTTTAATAAATAGCAAGTTGTAGCAGGCAAGACTGGATGGACTGCCCCATATAGACACGTGGGCGGGCCGATATTGAGACCTAGCCCTGAGTTGGCCTCTGTCACAATAGGTTTAAGAGAAAGGAGACCTGTTCTGCTCTCAGCTGTGTCATGACCTTAGGCTTAACTGCCCACTGCGTTTTGCTCATGTGTGAAGCAAGGTAACAATCTACTTTAGTGTTTTGAAAACAGCTGTGGTGCCTGCAGATGTGGGGGACGCCTGCTCCGACGCACTGTAATTAGCAAGCTCTAGCAGCCTCAGTCTCTTGTGTGTTCAGTGTTCCCACACTGCAAAATGGTGGCAGGGATGCTTTAACTAAAGCTCGTTGAACGGGCTTTAGTTAAAGTGCCCCCACTGCCATTTTGACGTGTGGGATGCTGAATACACAAGACACCATGGGCACCTTAATTAGAGCAGCTCCCCCCTCCCTAGAGTATGTGTAAAGATGTCCATAGCAATCTTTGAGTGAAAGAGAGAGAATTATGATTTCAAATCTTGTGTGGTATATTCAGACATGCCCTTTTTTTTTTTTTTTTCAAAAGGTGAGAGAAAAACATCAGTACTTTGATTGCTGCAACTGTTGTATGTGTTTTGTTTAAACAACCCTGGCTTCTGAATTGCTCAAGACAATAAATGCAAAAGCTTTGCTATTTGTTATTCTAAAACCACAATACAAGAGTTCACCTCTCGGGTGTGAAGGCCGGCCCAATGTGGTTTAGTTGTTACTTTTACCTGCATTTCAAGAGCAGTACATTTTTATATATAAGGTAAATTTGTATTTGTATATAAATAGTAAAGCAGTTTTCTGAAAATGTATGCTACAACTGAATTTATTCTGAACCACTGTATTATAGCAACTTGGGCATAGCCTGGCTGTAAAACTTTCCAGCTGTTCTAGTTCTTTTCCTTTCAGAAGGTTAGCTATAGAACAAATTAGAAGAACAGAAACCAAGATGTGAAACTTAAAGTTTAATGATGGTAAATCAGGTCCTGGATTTATTTTAGTCGGGCAATAAAAATGAACTTTGCAATTTAAAAATAATGTACATTCTCCTTATGCTGTTCCTGTGTGTTCAATATTATTCATTTAAGTATGTTGTATTTATTTTAGTTTCGTATCTGTGTTTTTCTGACTTAATAGGGCAGCTTTTGGAATGGCATATGGAAAGTATATCAGACAGTGGAAAGACAAGGGAACTGGTTGTAACTCCCTGATTCAGAGCCATTCTATCCCAGTTCAGGTTAGGACTACATAGAGGCATTCTTATTTACACCACTAGTGTAAAGTTCCATGGCTCTGTTCATCCCCTCCCTTTCCTGCCCAAAGTCCACCCTCAGAATACCTCAACATATCCTTTCCCTTGGGTAAATAGCTGATGGCATAGGAGGTGGTAGAGTCCCTTTTGTCCACTTTACGTTAGTGGAGGGTTTTACAAATGAGGAATTCTCAGCTGGCCATCTCCAGCCACCTTCATATGACTATTTTGTGTTCCTTATACTTACACAGTACAAAGTAGCCTGAGAGGACTAGAAAAACAAGCCCATTAACTTAAGTCTTCCCTGTGTAAGGGAGAAATGGCCACTGTGGTGGATAATTTGCCTTCCAGACTGTTTTTAATGTTTTAACATTCAAAAAATCTAGCCAGGTGTACAGATGCTCCTGTATAAGCACACAAGCAGGGACTTCATCTGCAGACACCGGTGGAGATCAGTATGAATTGAAGCACGTGTCCAGCACATCTATAAATTAAAACCTGCCAAATGTGCGATATTCTCTTATTGGTACAGAAAAGGAAGAAGATATAGATAAGGGAGTGCAGGTTGGGGGAGGTGGGGAAGAGGGAAGTGAAGCATGGAAGTTATTTGCTCTCCTGTACAATTTTGTTGCACGATAAAACCTCTTGCTCTGTGCTATGCTGAAAATCGTTTAGCCGAACCATTGGCCAAAGTATGATTTCAGCTTTATGATGGTAGTGATTGTGATGCTGGGGTCTTTGAGCCAGCTCCTCAATTGACGTATCTTGGTGGAGTTCCCCTAACATGAACAGAGCTTAGCTAGTCTACACCAGCTGAGAAGCTGGTGCATTACAGTATTTGTAGCTGCAGTTCCTGGTCCCATTTGGAGTGTTTAATTTTATTTATTTGTTGGAAATTGAGACTTTTTTTTGTTCTGGACCCTCTAAATTGCATGTTAATTGTGTGATGCAGTAATGGACAACATTTCAAAGCAACATTTCTCTAAAGCACTCACTGACCAGTGAGGGGGGGTGGGGGGGACTGGAAGTATAAGAACCTCAACAGAACAGAAATTCTGACTATTTGCAAGCTACTTAGACTTACTCACCTATGATGCATTAGCCTCAGGGTGCTGGTTTTTACGTTCCCTCCCTTTGTTTATGAAGGAAACAAATGGTACAATCCAGCAACCACCCGACCACCTCTACTTCCCATTGCCTTCAAAGATTGCTTAACCTTATGGAACCAGACCCACACATTCAGCTCCCTCTGCCCTCTTACAATGTCCCTGGGGAGCAGCTCAGTCCAAGATACTGTTCCACAACCACATTTTTTCTTAATCTGTTAGCAGCTGGCAACATTAGTTGCCTCCTGCATGGATACTATAGTGGCTTTTGTGTGCACAAATTGATGTTCCATTTCTTGGCACTCTAATATCCAGACTGTACCTTTGCCCTCTTCTGTAATGTGCCTACTGCAGGAGAAAGGGGGGCGGGGACTGGACCAAGTGCACTGTGGCCCTAGGGGGTGTGCTCTTTTAACAGAAGCAGTTCCTTTGGCTTCAGGGCACGGCACAAGGGTTCTGTCAGTGTTACTGTGGTTTGAAGTTAATGTCACTAATGCTGGCATTGAGCTAGCATAACTAGACAAATGCTTATTTTTCATCTGGGACAAAAATTGCTCCTGGCCTCATTCTTGTTGCTCCTGATTTCATTTCAAGAGGGATTTCATTTACCTGCTTGTCAAAATTTGAGGAAAATGGTTTAGTTTATTTCCGCTAGGTTAATTAAAAGGTGTTGGGAGTGGGGAGGGGATTCTGAGTCTTTGGCAGGGAAATAAGTGCATGTTGGAGCTATGGTGTGAATTTACAGTGGCTTTTCTACACCCACCTGTGAACTAAGTGTCCCCTAAGCCAAAGGTACTGTACTTCACTTGAAAATGAAGTTGCTGTGCTTAAAGATCTTGTTTTGAAGGTACTCTAGGTAGGAAATTAGGATGAAGAAACATACGTAGTGTGCAGTATGTTCATACCCTAGCCTTAGAATGTCCTAATTTCCTTGTGTGGAAAATCCCAAGTTAGTTATACATTTCCCTTGCACTGAAATTGCTCAGAAATCTTGGCATGGTTTTTTTGCCAGGCCCATTTTTTCCTATTGGTATTTAGGAATAGGAGAGTTTTGAATTCTGCATATGCATCAAAACACAGAGTGACATTCTGCCTCAACTCTCATCCATTCCCTCTGCCTCCTTTTTAGGGAGAGAGCTGTATGGGGCAGCTTATTGAGGCAGAGAGAGCAGAGGAGGCTATGCTTGCTTGCTTTCTTCTTTTTGCTGTTGCCAGCATATTGCCATCTGGAAGTCACTGAGGGAGAGAGCCTGTTAACTTAATTTTATTACTGTATATTTTAAAGATCGTCAAAGGAGCCCAGAGCTTTGGGTCAGACATTCTTTAGTTTAGTCTAAATCAAAATAAATAATAAAATTATCATGAAGATGTACAGGCACCACAACATTTTTTCCAACCTCATGTGACTTCAAAAAAAAAAAAAAAAGGCACAAAACCTCCTGGTGTTTTAATTGCCCATGACAAAAATATTTACTTACTTCAGATGAATGGGCTCTTTAAAGTTTTGGCTGGATTAAAACAATTTAGTAATGTCAATGTCCATCTTGATCTCTTTGGATATTAAAAAATCTGAGAGATGATGTTACACAGGCATGATATTAAGCTTGACAAACCCATTTTTAAACCCTCCAGAACAGTGGTTGGCAACAGTGGAGACCCAAATGACCCACGTTTTGGTCAGAAGTGGGTGGGTCAGTGCTAGGACATGCTCCCAGTTGATGCTTCTCCCTATGGCAGCACAGGGAGATTATTCCCAGCTGAAGCCCTCCACCACCAGAAGCCCGGTGCTTATGGGCTGTGGATCCTGTGGTTCTGCAAGCTGGATCCAGCTGCTAAGCTGTAGGTTGCTACCTCCTGCTCTAAAACAATGACTGTTGCTTTATCAGTGAAACAGTGACATTTCTCTCACACTTCCTTTGAAATCACAGATTCATAGAAGTTTAGGGCTGGAAGAGACCTTATGAGATCATTGGGTTCAGCCCTCCTGGGCAGGAAAGACTGCTGGGGTCAAATAAGCCCAACAAGGTGTGCATCCAGTCTCCTTTTAAAGATCTCCAGAGTAGGTGCCTGCACCACCCCCACTGGGAGTCTATTCTAGAGTCTGGTCACACAAACCATGAAGAAGTTTTTCTTAATATCCAGTCTGAAACCTTTTTCTAGGAGTTTGACTGTTGCTCCTGGTTTTCCCCGGGGAGCTCTGGTGAATAGTTTGTCTAGACCCTAATGTATTTGTAAGCTGCCACCAAATCCCCACAGTCTTCTCTTTTCTAGGCTGAACAATCCCATATCTATCAACTTTTTCCTTGTATGACTTGCTCTTCAGGCCTCTAATCATACAAGTGACTCTTCTCTGGACTCACAAGGTTCTCCATGTCCTTCTTGAAGTGTGGCTCCCAGAACTGGACACAGTACTCCAACTGTGGCCTCACCAATGCGGAGTAGAGCAGGAGAATAACTTCCTTAGTTTTGCTTGAGCTGCACTGGTTGATACATGCCAGCGTACTGAATAGGGGTTTTCCTATTGATTTGAGTGGGAGTGGGCTTAGGTCTTTACTAGTCGTTACTGAAGAAGCAGAGTAAGAGATGTACTTGGAGAGGGATTCTGGATTGGAATACAGAATGAGGGAATGCAACAAGGTATGCTTCTGGGTAATAACACCTCCATCATCACAATTCTAGATAGACCTGATAGAAGTGTGGGTGTTGGCTTCCTGGAGTTTGGCAGGGGCCAGGTGCAGATTAATTTTGTCTGTTGCTTGTTTTAGTTGGGTTCGGCTTGGTTGCTGTGAAGGGCATAAACTGGTGCTTTCAGTGTTCTGCACTGGTAATCCAAGTAAGCCTGGCAATAGTAAGTAAATGGTTACATTCTGCACTGACTTGCATTCTACCATTCAGTTTTACATTTATTTAATGTTTGGGAAGGATTTTTGGCGTACAGCTGAAATTCTGCTGTGATTTCTTCCCATTGTTAAGCAAGGCAAGTTTTGGAGCTGTAATTTACCACAAGGACTTGAAACAGTGGCAAGAATGCCTGAGCCTTGCCTACTGTGCAGCTGTATTTGTTCAGTCGAGTTGCACTGGTGAGGAGTTATAGCTCCAGAGTCAGTGTAAAACTGAAGCCAGTGGAGTAGCAAGATGAGCAGGGCAAGACATGAGCTGGTCCAATATGCCAAAGATATCCCCAAATGTAGTGAACCTGTAATCAGTAACTGTCAGATGGTACCCACTGCCAAAAGAGGAGTGGGGTTTCTTTCAAGAATGCAGCAGTCTATAACACACTGGAGACCTAGCTGAACTGTGTAATCTAAAGGTGTCTTTTTAGTAATTCAGCACCCCATATCCCAGCATTGATTACTTAGCTAAGTTTGTGGTATTTGTCCTAACAAGCAGGCAAGTGCATCACGCTGCAATGAATCAGTAATATTATTTTCTTTTCAAGGCAAGAAATGAAGTACCAATAATTCCTTAATTCTCTACAATAGCAATTTTCAAGCTGCCAGGAGTTCACAGACCAATCTGCCAGCTACTCGTTAGTAGTTTGTAGCATGTGTGGCCATTTCATGCAGAGTTGTCTTCTTTTTTTCCAGTTGATAAACTTCCTTTAAACGGACATGGACTTCAAATGTTAAGTATTTTCCTAAGAGTGTTTCCATATGCAAACAGTTGCAGCTGCTGTTGCTGTGAAGTTGTATGAACATAAATGGGAGGGGCATCGGTAAAGTGTAGTGAATGAAAGAACACATTGTGGATGGGATGAAGGGGGATGCACAAGACAAGTAATGTACAGTCCATAATGAGAAATAGTAGGATAATGCCTGGCTTTTGAGAAATACTGTAATACAGTCTAAAAATGCAGAGCTAAACTTCAGTTTTCAGTAAGTTCAGCTTTACGTGTCAATGGACAGTTCACTAATGAGACTCTCTCTTAGGTCTCCAACTAGCACCAGGGATTTGGAACTGGAAGAATCCCTATTCCCATGTCATCTGGGATGGGTTTTTCTCAAGTGAATGAACATCGGTGAGCATAATCTTCCTCTTGACTGTCTTGTCTGTTTCAAAATTCTGATCTGCCAACTACCTTATAGCCTGTATTTGTACAATGTACCTAACTTACTTTGACCGATAGGCCTATCTGCTATTTGCATTACACTTTCTTGTTGTTTAAATCAGGTGTAACAAATGTCTTAATGTCTGGGTTCACAATAAAGATTAACTGTTATATAGAACTGCTGTTTTTAGAAATGGGTTGTGATCAGAGCTCAGCAAGTGTAACAGGTGTTAGCTCCATTAGGAAATACATAAATCTACGGGGGCATGGTTAAGAATGCTTTATGATCTCACTTCTCTCTCTTGATTTCTTTGCTTTTCCTATTAAAAAGGAAAGGTTTTGAAATAGAGGGACCCTAGAATTTCCTTGTACTAGCTACTTGGTGAGATAAATAGAGATCAGAGCCCACCAGTTGTCTAACCAAAGAGCTGTGGATCAGGTCCTTAAGTCAGCGCAGTCAGAATTAAGGTCCCAAGCATTTCTAAACTCTCACAGCCCTCATGGAAAGTATGGAGGAGAAATGAAACAACAACTGTGGACCAGAATTAATACACACTGAAAATCCATCAAAGACAAAAATATCCAACTACTTGTGGGTGCACACTTTTCACAAGATAACCACTCTCTCCAATCTCTCAGTTCTAATCCTCAAAAGGAATTTACAAAATGTCTTTCATAGATGAGTCAATGAATTTAATTTCATAAATCTACTGGTTACAAAAAAATGGACTAAATATAAACATTGGATTTATGATGCATTACAACCTGCCTGACTTTCCTATTTACACTTTTCTCCCTCCCTTCCCTGCCCTCCTCTACCCTTTTGTCTTCCTAATTTCCAGCTATTTAGTTTTTCACAGGCTGCCTCTCTTCTACCCTGGAGAACTCAACTACATCAGTCTCCCTTCTTACCTTTGGCATTATTTTCCCCATCATTCCCTTCCTCCCCTCCCTTCTCTACCTCTTATTTTCCTTATTTCCACCTCTTTACATTCTCGCTGACCTCCTGTCACACTTTTAGCTTCTTTCATTCCTTGGAGATCTCAGAACAGCAGAGACTTCCTATGCCTGAAGAAGGGTGCAGGTGTCTGAAAACTTGCAAATAACTTTTTTCCAGTTACTCAGTTGGTTTAATAAAAGATATCACATTTACCCAAAGACCCTTGCCTGCCACTCAGCACTTTGCATACATGTATTGGTGCTTTTTAATTAGCCACAATGGTCTGAGGTGATGTTTCAAGTTACTTTTCCAATGGTCATGTTTATAGTAAGCATTACATAACCCTATAGCTTGGTTTGTTTTCATCTGGAGTTGCTACATAAAGCTTGCCCTCCAACCTTTTTATAATTCAGAGCTGTAATAAAAACTAATGACATGCCTATTGGGAGAACAAGCAATCCCATTTACTAGTATCCAAGGAAAATGCTCAGTGATAGATAAAGCTGAAACCCTCATTTAGCCCACGATGTTTAAAATGATACATTGGTTAAGTGGGTCTCTGTCTCTCCCTTCCATAACAGGCCAAGAATTATCTGGAAATACAGTAAATCTTAATTTTAACTGTAGGTCAAAAATTGTCCTACACACGTGTAAAAAGTTAACTTGCACTTTAAAGCAAGATGGTGTAGGTTTGAATGCTAAGAGGATTAGAGCTCTAAAACTAATCGGAGTAACCAGCATGATAGAGTATTTACTTACACTTGCTAGGTTTCTCTTCTGTTCTCCTTGAAAGTGTATGTGTTCTCATTTACTGCCACCATCATGAAACCACATGAGGATTAGAAACAAAGAACAGTTTAAAGCAATTACTCCAGCCTTTCCAAACCAATTAAGATTGATGTAACTCATGAACTTTGTTTAGAAGAATTAGAGAGCTCCTTTTAGTTAAGTAATTATCTACCACATTCATTTGCTTTAAAAACTCTTATATGTACATAATCCAATGATACAAGCATCTTTCCCCTGGTAGCAGGTACACAACAATGAGTTCATAAGCAAAGTTTAAACAAGTTAATTGCTACAAAAAGTAGTATAAAAAGCATACCTGAGATATGCCATTACGCTTGCGCAAAGGAGTCGGCATCAATTCTCCATGATGCCCCAAACCCTACCTGCATAAGAGAATAGTTTCTACATTCAGGGTACATACAGGCATTTGAGAAAGTTAGATCAAGTTAAATAGCCACTCAGTCTAAGGTAAGTTGGGGTGGGGGGGGCTAGCAGGGAGGAAGGCTTAGAGGGATTGGAGAGGGCAAGGCTCTGGGGAGGGGATCAGAGGGGTAGGTGGCATCTGCAGAGGAAATTGGGGGGCTGACAGAAGCAAGCAGCATCTTCAGAGAGGTTGGTGGGGTCTGGGAGAATTTGCTGGGATTAGGGAGCCTTGGGGGGTGGGAGGGCTCTCTACCCCTCCTGGGAGTAGGGGCTATCTTAGTCCTCCCCAACTCTCCCTATTCTAAGACGAACACTGATGGGGAGAGAGCCCCCTTGGATACTACTTGTCCCCATCCCACCTTCCCCTTCCTCCCCCCACCTACCCCACTCCAACTTACTTGGTGCTCCTGATATTGGTGAATGCCAGTAAAACCAGCACCAGGAGCAGCTTCTGGGATAAGGGGCTTGGCAATCTTGGATGACTCCCTTCCCCTGCCCCCCAACTGGGGATGGGGCCAAGGGGAGTTCAAAAATAGCCCAGTGCCATATAGGGAAAGCATAGCCCTTGGGTTGGTGCCAGGAAATGGGCTTTTCCAGTCCTAGGGCTGTTCTGGGAACTGTACAAAAGTTAAGGTAAGTGAGTCTTGCCTGATATGATTTAAGTCACACTACCTTCAAGATACACTTAACGGGATCAGGTCGGCCATTGTTCAGGACAGTTTGTACTTAGATCAGTCTAACTAGGGATCTAATGGTGCAGACATAAGAAACAACTTTTGCCCAATCTAGCCATGAAAAGAAGCCTATAGCTATGACCAAACACAAGTGCACAGCTGCAGACAACTTCAAAAATGGCCAGTCAGATGAAAATCGGATCCCTTATTGCATGATGTATCAGTCCCTTATTGCATAGTGTCTCAGTCAAAATGTAGTGTCTTCTGTAACTTGTGTCTGCAGAGCTCCCAGCCTCGTTTTTTAGAATGGGAGTGGGGGAAGGGGCAGAGAGGTCATTCTGGGTTTTTTTCTGCTCCCCCTCAAAGGTGGGGCAGGTGTACTGGACCCCTCCTCCCCAAGGTGGGGTGAAGACAGGCCTGGCATGGGAAACCTAATTATATGCACAGAGGTTTGTTAGGCCTCTATAGCCTGCCAGCTATCTTTTTGATTCAAGGTACTCAAGGGTTAATCCCCTCTGGAGCTAAGCCTGCAGCCTAGCCCCATCCAGAGGTGCAAGACACCAGTGAAAACTCCTTACAAAGTTAAAGTTAACCAAAGTGTATATTGTTATCAAAATAGAAGAATTAATCCACACGGCAACAACAGTGAGCCAGTCAATATACCACTATATACAGTATATACAAGGAAAAGTCAGCACTGGCCTGTCACTATTAGGTGGCAACCCTAAGGCCTGGCGAGCAGGAAGGCTTGCTGTGGAGCCTCTAACACCCTGAGGATTTCTAGCTTTTCCTTCACTCTCCGTGAGTACTCAGCAGCTCAGAAGAGGGTGGGTGATGCATTCTCTGCCTGTCAAACGATGAGGCAGGTAAGCCTAGGTAGTCCACAAATGGAGTGAATCCTGGTAGGTTGATCCCCATACACTACACTCAATCCTTTCAACTACCAATGTCCTCAGTCTGTTGCACAGATGCACCTCACTCTGTGTGCTCTAACAAACTTCACACCATGCACAGGCACTAGTCTCACAGACTCACAGTCAAGGTACGTGCTACCTCCATGCATGTGCATGTGTGCACTCCCAATCACGCAAGCACAGACCCATGCCATGATGGTGCTTCATACTGGCTTGTGTAGTAGCTGCATCTCACCACCTGTCAATCGCTTGTTGGTCCAGTTGCTGCTTGCACATCCCAATCAATCAATGTCAATCAACATTATCTCTTTCATGGACCAGTCATATAAAACATCACTTCAGAACTCGTTAACATAATGTTCCCGCGCTTTGGTTATATAACTTGGTCTGAACTGCACATATTCAGATCTTCTAAGTAGGTCATGGCATCATCAAGGTCAGAAGTTCAGATGTTTCGGAGACGTACGACCTCTAGCCATCCTATGTATGCGTGATCATACCATGACCAGGCCAGGACTCGCACTGTCTGGAGTTGGGCTCCAATTCACCCACCCCACCCTTCAGCACCGGCTGGGATGTCCCAAGAACAAGCTCCCTCTGCTGCCTTTGCCCCCTCCTATGCTGAAAACAGTGAGCACTGGCAGAGAGCCTGGCCATTGCCATGGAAACCTGACTGCAGGCTCCCAGACAGATTCCCTTCCCCCCTGGAGCCAACAGTGAACTTGTGTTTGGCTGGGGTAACATTGTAACTCAGAAGGCTTTGCAGAAATCATTCCAAGTTATAGCTTGGAAATTGTTCCAAGTTAAGGGTATTACACCCTTATACACTGGGTGCACTTCTGTCTGCACCCAATGTATAAAGTCTCCACCTGGGTGAAATAAGGTTGGGTGGCCATTTTTAATGTAATCTAACCTCCCCAGATGTCTGTATGTACTCTTATTCAGTCTTTAGTCTGAAGTTGCCAATAACATGCACTCAGTAGCATTATTTTCTAAAAGGTAGACCTGTCCATTAAAAACCTTACCAAGAGAAGCAACTCATCTGATATACAATAGTCCATTCTCTGTAGAGGATATAAAGTCATACAGTGAACTGCCAATCTACCTGGCTTGCCCCTTCCATGCTCTCCACCTGAGAATGAGAACCCAAGTGATCTAGTGGGGCCAAATGCTAGGCCTGTCTCAGAGAAGAGCTAGAAAGCCTTTCACGTGGCATACACCTTAACCCATTCTGACCATACAAAAGCTTGAGAATTTTCTATTACAGGTCATGTTCTGTTGGGCCCAGTTGGAGTCTGATTTCCAGTGGTTGCCTTGATTACTTTTTTGAGTTGTTATGAAATAGTAATGCCTGTTATCAGAAAAGAGTTACTCTTATGAAGCGTTAATGGGACCCTGGCAGAGCAATTGCATGCACTGGAATGTGTTAGGGTTTGATCTGTAGCTATTTCTTATAATTTAATTTACAGGTTGAAAGTGTATTTGTTTGCTGTTTGGCTCTACTTCTGTTCCATCTCTTCCATTTCTTCCTTATCTATTCTGCCACACTTGGAAGTAGCACAGGGTTTCTGGGATTCTGAAGTGATTGTAATTTTGTTGCTTATTTGGTTTTATTGCTAACAAGAGATTTCTTGTCATTCATTTCTTATGAAGCCTCTACTGCCTTCAATTCATCATCCCATTCACTGCTTTCTAACCCGCCAGGGTTGTTCAAAGAATGAGACAGTTAAGGCTGTTCTCACATTTTGATTTCCTTTGATCTGTTTTCACTGGTTTGAGATATCTGTGGTCCCAGGCATTAGGGATTGGGTAGAAAGCGTATGAAGTTTTGGGGGGGGTTTTGGCTTTAGCTGTGTACTTGTGTAGTTTCCTGGCCTCCTGTTTAATCTGTATTGGAGACAGTAAACCAGATTGTCACTTTCTGTAAATTAGTTTAGCTTCATTAGCTTTAGTAGAGCTATTCAAATTTATATTGATTATAGAATCTGTTTCAGTGTCTTGTATAACTGAATGGCGGGGAGGTCTCTGTGTTGTGACTGCCACAAAAAACTTAATTCCAGAGAGATCTTTTTTCAAGTTATAATTCAAGATTGCACCTGACTAGGCAAAGGACCATCAGTGAAAGGATCCTAAGTGGCTAGGTTCCTGGTTAACATAAGATTAAGTATAATTGCATCTATTTGGGTCCCTACAATATAAAACTATTAATAATTAATTTCAATGCTTCGAATTCAGGAGGTAGTTGTGGCTGAAAAACGCCACATAGTGCAAGAACATATGAGCTGGTAACACTGTATCTTCCTAAATCCTAGCCTGAACTAAGGTAGCGAGAATATGGGCTGATAACTATAGTTCAGGCAGGAGAAGTCTTGCTGAGCAAGAGGATCAAGCAGGTTTTATTTCATAAAATGGATAAAACACATGTCAGTGCAAGTGTTCACTTTGAGTTTTCCAGTTTAGGTACAATCACAGCTAGTGTGAAACACTGTCCCTCTATAGTCAGTATCCACATGAACTGAAACTACAGCCCTTAACATAATCCATTTTGCTAAATCACTCTTCAAGGAATGAACTGTGTTGCTGAATTCTCCAAAGAAGCGAGAGAGACGAACATCTCATCTGGAATTCTAATCTTCTAAGCTTCCTGGAGCTGTTGGAGGAATCCCAACAGTGCATGTGCCTGAGAGGGCTCTATTTTATTAAAATTTAGTGTTTGTTCTATCAGCATGCACACACACCAACTTTGTCTTAATATTTCTTGACATTTTAGCAGTGTTTGCTGTGGAGATTGTACTTAAGCTCTCCCTGTGAATTGGCTTAGATCTGTAATGATTTAAATGTTAGGAAGAATTCAAAATTAAACATGGAGGGTATAACCTCTAACAAAAGAAATAAATCTTTATCCCTCTCCCATGCCAGATGCTCAGAGTTTGACAGACTTATGATTTTATATATTGAACAACATATGTTACAGTTTTTAATCCTTCAGCCATTAATCAGAAGGTATTTTGTATAAACACTTTAATTACCAACTCTGGCCAGTATGGGTGGGCTGACAGGAACATTTTGCCTTTTTTTTTTGAAGTGTGGAGAAATCTTACAATATACAAATTGTGCTGCTGTGTAGCAGCGATATGTAGCAGCACAGATGTGGTCTACTAGTGCAAGCAACAGCTGCAGAGCAAGAAACTTGAGATTTAATTCTAGCTCCCTTACTAATTCTGTCATCTAGGGCAAGTCACTTGGGGGTTTTCAAACATGGGTGCCTAAAGTTATAAACTTCAATAAGTGGCTAGATTTTCAGGTACATCTAAGTGATTAGATCAGTCATTCTCAGCCAAAATGCTGTGAGATCCTTTGGAGGTAGCTTCAGAGTATAAGGAAATAAGCAGATGAGTACAAACTCAGGCTGGTCTCTGCCTGGCTGATTCCCCTATCCCCATTGCCTGACCTTCTGTGCAAGGAAATAAGCACTGTAATATATGCATTTTTTTTAAAATAGGGTATCACTCAATTTATGAAAGCTATGGATGAGTGCCTTGAGTCCCAAAAGGTTGAGAACTTCTGGGGTAGATATTTAGTCTGCCTTTGAAGAAATAAGTTCTATTCATTTTTTCTTGCTCTCTGCACAACAACCTAGAAATGGGGCACTGAGAATACCCTGAGGTGTGTTCCTGGCACCTTGCTCAACACCTGGGTTTCTGGCATGCTCAAAAGCTGAGCCTTGGGATGCTTTCTATTGCCTCACTGACATATGCAGAGGAC
>NW_017729031.1:60036876-60039829 GCF_001723915.1 Gavialis gangeticus
AAATAAGTTCTATTCATTTTTTCTTGCTCTCTGCACAACAACCTAGAAATGGGGCACTGAGAATACCCTGAGGTGTGTTCCTGGCACCTTGCTCAACACCTGGGTTTCTGGCATGCTCAAAAGCTGAGCCTTGGGATGCTTTCTATTGCCTCACTGACATATGCAGAGGACAATAAACCCTATATGGGCAGAGTCATTGCACTGAGCTTCCCTGCCCTGCTGGGATCTCAGTTCCTTCCAGATATTTTCCTTGGTCTTTCTAAAGCTGTTTTTTAGTTGTTGACATTGATGGAAAATACCAGTTTAGAGTAGACTTTTTCACATAAACTTGGAAGATTTGATCCTCAATCTAGCCCTGGCTTATTTTTCTGGGGCCCCAAAGAATTGCTTGTATGGCTAGCCAGCTTTGGCTGACCTTTCCTCAAATCTTGAGAGCAGAGTAGAAGAGAAAGTAAGAAAAGACCCCCATATCTCACAGCCAACAACAGAGAGGACACTTTGATTTGTGATTGAAAGGTGTGTGACCCTGAAAATGGCATGGCTGGATTATTTCTGCTTGTGCTCATGCCTCATTGTAATGCAAAGCCTGAGCTCCTTTTGGCATTCATTGTAATATCATAAACTAGTCATATTTATGACTGAGGCTTTTAAAACTAGACTAGACAATTCACTGTTTAATGTACATTAGGAAACAACCCTGAAGCAGAAAGGGAAGAGACCAGGTCAGTGGTTCCCTGCCCACTAGGGACCGCAGTCCAATATATGAATAAAAATTCAGATTCACATATGGTGGCCACTCCATGTTGGACTGTGGGGAAAAAGCAAATGAGGATTTTCACTGCTGTGGAGGATTGAGAATGGGAGAAACTTGGAACCGGGAATGGAACGGGTCATATGCCCATGCCTGGTAAGGTGCTGGCTCCTGAGTCTCGCTGGTGGTACTGTAACTAGGGGTGGGCGAGAGAAGCACCTGTCCTGGTGCCAAGGAAAGGGGTGCTAAAATGCTCCCCACACCAACAGAGTCCCTGCCCTGATGGCATTGCCATGCCAGGAATTTCAAAACCATTTCTGGCTGTTGCTGCTTTAAGAGTAACAGAGCATGGGTGGACAAAGCAAGCAGAGGCAGCCTCTTGGCCAGGACTGTTTAGAAGTTGCCAGCTGGGTAAGGCTGCTTCAGTGCTGCCCCTCTACCCTTGCTCTTTGACCTAAACCCTGTGCCCCATCCCCTCCTGCAACTCTCCCTCAGGGTTTGCCCTGGGTGCCAGCTGACCTTGTTACGCCATTGGTCTCCAATGCTGGATTGGGCAACTGTTGGTGCTAAGGTAACTCCACCTCTGAAAATCAGAACAGGGGTCTTCTCCTCTTTCTCTAAGCCTATGCAAGATGTTCTAGAGAAGATGCTACATGTAGAGAGATCATGCCATTCAAAAAGGTCAGGTGGATCCCGACTCTTGAATTGCTTTGTCTTTGCACGTAGGAGCTGCTTGGCTTCTCAAGGGAAAGTGTCAGGTTGCCTGCCAGCTTCCTCCCCACCTAAGGTATGCATGTATTGGATTTATAGGCTGCTCTTTCCCAAAAAGTCTCAGAGCAACTTAGAATAAGAGACAACATAACTGACAAAAGTAGGTAAAATATTAAAATAAAGTTTATAACAAAAACTCCTCAAATGGGTATCGTAATTAATAGGTATTGCAGAGTCTTAAACAGCTGCAAGCTAGGTTACATCTGGGAACACTGAGTGGAAGAGAAATTACTGGTAAGTACAAATAAAAAGCCATGTTTCAGGGGGACAAAGGAGGAGGAGTTGAGGGAGAAAAAGAGGAGGCTGTGAAGCCAACAGAACCAGCATGGGTTGCTTCTTGAAAGGAAAACATTTTATTGGCCAATTATTTTGCCATCATTGATCCTATGGTCTTTCATTTGAAAATACCATTTCCAAGACATTGATGCCAAGGTGATTTGAAATGTTAGGGTAGGGTTTTTGGTACCAGGATGATTTGACATAGCCAATTTAAGCAAGATGTGCCAGGGTGATATACAACGTAGTCTGTGATCTCACTTCCAGTAATAAGTGATATATTTTAATTTTTACAAATCTGACATTTTCATTAGGGTAATTTCTCAGGCTTGGGGCCATGGGCTGCACTTCTACAAATATGTATTTCTTCTGAGAGGCGAGAGAGCATATCTTGATTCTGTTGTACCAAAAGCATTGCTGGAGCCGTTTTAAGTGCCAGCCTTTCTGTAGCATGATCCAGGAATGGTACCAAAAACTATCATCTACTCTATTGTGATAGAAATCGTACATCTTCATTATCATTATGTTTGCCTAGATGGAGCTATTCCAGGTTCCCTCTCTGCTCATATATGTACAGAGATGAAGCAGTGGGGAAAAAGGATACATTTTACACTTCACATAACCCTTAGGTCAGCAATCTGCCCTAGCCCTACTCCAGCTGCTTCCTGGTATTAACCCTTTTTATGAGCAGGACTTTGGCAGCACTAATTGCTCTAGTAATGATAGGAACAGTGGAGAAAAAATTAACTCAATAATACAAATTCAGATTGTCTCACTGTGTTGGTTTTGCTGCCTTTTTCATTAAAACTTTGTAGGAAATCATACAATGGCACTAGGTCCAAGCCATTGTGACCATACTCAGGACTAGATTTTAAAGACCACAAAACGGAACAGGATTTGGGTTCAGCCTTGGTTCAGCCCATTCTAGACATGTAGTGTGGCAGAAAGCCACCTTGGTTTCTCCCCAAAAATCTCTGCCCTGTGACACTGTGATTTAAATCTCTGTGCTGTGACCATTTAATTAGGATGGGCCCAGCACACAGGGGACCACACCCTCAGCCTGTCTCTTTAGGGAACTGGAGCTGGCTGCATTCCTGAGGGAGGGGGGAAACCTGCTCCCTCTGCCTACGTGACTGGTGCCTGGGTGAGGGGCAT
>NW_017729031.1:60040353-60043179 GCF_001723915.1 Gavialis gangeticus
GGGAGCAGGTTTCCCCCCTCCCTCAGGAATGCAGCCAGCTCCAGTTCCCTAAAGAGACAGGCTGAGGGTGTGGTCCCCTGTGTGCTGGGCCCATCCTAATTAAATGGTCACAGCACAGAGATTTAAATCACAGTGTCACAGGGCAGAGATTTTTGGGGAGAAACCAAGGTGGCTTTCTGCCACAGTAGACTCAGCTGTGTCAAATTTAGATTTGGAGTATGGTATTTCCTGGGCAAGACAGATTTTACGTAGACTATCCTGGGCAGGCTGATTTTCTCATTGAACATATAGAATTTGCTCTGAGGCAGACTACTAATTTAACAAACCAAGTACGCTTTTCCTGACAGATATGGTATGCAATGTTTCAGAAGCTACTAACCTATTTAGCGATGTCACATATGAGGGGAAATAATTCCCTCCTGACATTTACAATGATCGTTTTACACTGTGAAACATGAGATTTGATTGGTTCTGCTTTAGCATTCGTAAGTACAAATGCTATTAGTTTTAATGGAGTGGTCGTATCTCAAAAGAGTTATAAATGAATCATGTGTGTTTCAAATGTGATTGTTGTGATTTGGCAGGTTTTAATCCAGAAGGTTTTGCCTAACTAGATTTGCTAATGAAAATACAGCATTACTTCACAAATCAGTAAGAATTCATCAACAATTTTGTACATGGAGACTGTATACAACTATTTTTCCTTTCAATAATGCAACTATCTAGTACAGCAGTTTCCAAACTCTGACAGATTGTGCATCACCAATTTAAAATAATACAATCTTAAGTACCACCAGCAAATTTTTCAGTTCAACCTTAAGTGCCACCAGCAATTTTTTGTCATACAGAGTAATTATAATAAATCTGTTATGTGTACCACTGACAGGTTGTCTGCGTACCACTGGTGGTACCCATACAGATTGTAAACTGCTGATCTAGAACAAGAGCAGCTTCTATTGAGAATGCCAGGCCGAAAAATATCTGAGGAGTTAGGGTGATTGAAAATGTACTTCTTGTATGTCCTGCATTGAGAGCACCAAATGTGGTGCATGATAGGATGCAGTGACCAATCATTTGCATGATGAGGTCTCTGTTAGTCATTTGATACTCACTTCAGTTAGCAGCTAGCGATGCTGGCCAATGGCTCTCTGATTTTAAGTTCATGTTTCATGAGCATCTTCATATGTAATTTATAAGCAATCTTAAACCCATTGACATGAGTTGATTACATAGCTTGACATGCATATGTGTCAATAATAGGACTCTACTGAAATGTCAACCAGATGTCTTCAGGCTACTTTAGGAATTTTCTAGTTTGGCACGTACATATTTTATCAGACACTGCTGCCTCAGATTACACTTTGAATGCCGAGGTACGTTCTGAATTCAGCTTAACTGAAGGCACCCTCATCTGGTTCTCTCCCATAAGCCTTACTTATAGATGTGATACATTTAAAAAAACTGAAAGGCTCTAAAATCATGGTGCTAACTAGTAAGTTTTGTTCTGCATGCAGGAATATAGTAAAGATTGGAACATATATGAAATGTGGATCCATATTTGAACTTCCCAGATTGAACGGTTGATAGCTGTTTATACTCAGAGTGGTGCTCCAGTCCCTATTTATGTACTTTATAACTAAATCTTGTACACAGTTATTTCTCTGCCTAGAAAATATTCATATTTTCAAAGAGCAAATCTTTTTGTAAAATGGGATTGATAATATTCATTTGTATCACAAGATTGATTAAAAACATGAAAACCAAGTCAAAAGCTTTGGAGGAAAGATGATACATAAATACACATTTAAATTATTAATAGATTTATATTGTAGGGACCCAAACCAGGGACCTAGCCACTTGAGATCCTTTCACTGATGGTCCTCTGTCTGGTCAGGTGCAATCTCAAATTTATCATTTGAAAAAAGATGATTTCTCAGTGTACAACCAGGTGTATGGCATGAACTAACCTGGATCCTAATGGCAAATTTTGTTAACTCACCTCAGCTAATATCTTTTGTCATAGTGGGTAACAAGTACTATAGTTTGTTTCTGGTCTTCTTGAAGAAAATAGATTTCTCACTGATATCATATAGATCTGTTCCTGAACTTCTCACTTGGACAGAACTCCCACTGATGGCTATGAGGTTTGCCTGAGCATTTTAAAAATCAAGCCCTTTGGTCAGTGTAACTTGGATTTCCTCTTCACAGTGATAATCAGGATTTCAGTGAAATAAACCTCTCCTTTTCCTTATGTACTTAGGATTGTGTGTTTGACAATCTCTTAAAATCTGCTCCATTGCACTTAATAGTATGTTACATGCAACTTGCGGAGAAAATCTTAATAGCAACTAGGATTATCCAGTAAGAATAAAGTACAAAACCTTGAGTTGATGGAAGGACTCCATCCTTCTTCAACAGAATCTTGGTAACTCACACTTGAAAATTCTACTTGTATCTTGAAATGTGGGAATTGAGGCCCTATTTTATTCTAAACTACATCTGCAAAGAACTTCTAAGTATACCAGTTCTACCTTCCAAATGGGACCAGAGGAAGGCTTAACTGAGACCCTGTGGGTCAAGCTCCAAGGAGGGCAGGGGGAGAGGGATCTGGTGGTAGGGGTTTACTTCAGGCCACCACATCAGGAGGAAGAGCTGGATCTGGAATTTTCCAGGCAGCTTGGGGAGGCTGTGCATGCAAACAATGTTGTGGTCATGGGGGATATGAATTACCCTGACATCAACTGGGAGGAGCAGTCGGCCAGGTATAGCCACTCACGAAGTTTCCTGACGTGCGTACAGGACCTACACCTCGTGCAGGAGGTACTC
>NW_017729031.1:60043902-60046564 GCF_001723915.1 Gavialis gangeticus
TCGGGGAAAGTCTGTTCACCAGGGCCCCCCTTGGAGTCACCAGGAACAATGGCCACAAGCTGAGGGAGGATAGGTTTAGGTTAGATATCAGGAAGAACTACTTCACTGTAAGGGTGGCCAGAGCCTGGAATAGGCTTCCCAGAGAGGTGGTGCTCTCACCTTCCCTGGAAATCTTCAAGAGGAGACTGGATAGGCACCTGGCTGGTGTCTTATGACCCCTCCCACCGCCAGTGCTCCTTCCTGCCCATGGCAGGGGGTCGGATTAGATGATCTGTCTAGCTCCCTTCCGACTCATTGATTCTATGCATCTGAATATTGTTTTATTCCAAAGGTGCTTAGCACCTGGCCTGTGGGCCAAATCTGACCCCCAGCACCATGCAATCTGGCCCACAGGGCTTCTCACAGGTCCACAAACTTGGCAGAGAGGAAGCAGTGGCACCACTTCTCTATACTGTCAAATTTCCAGACCTGTGAGGAGTCCTGCAGGCTAGATAGTATAGCTCTGCATGCTGGATCAGGCACACAGGGTGTCATGGGGACCTGGGGCCCAATCCTGGCATGAGGGGCAGCACTGAGCCTGAACTTGGTATGGAGGCCCAGTCCAGCCTACTGATCAGGCCCACACCCCCTATCTAGTGCACAGGGCCAAAAGGTCAATCACCACTGTTCTATTCCAAAAAAATCTTTACATTGTTTGGTGAGCGGTGCTCTTGGAGAATCCTTTTCCATTAATGTAGGTTTTCTATTCTTCTGATACCATGTTAACACTGAAAATTTAAGCAATCTCAAAATAAGAGTGTATTTTTATTTGCTTTGGTACAAAGATGGAATAGAACAGTGGTGCTTGACCACAACAAAAATTCAGTGCACATAAACCGCTTTCAAAATGGCCAAAACTGGTTTAAAATAAACCTGTATGGATGTAGTATCAGACTTAACTGATTTTGGTTAAATCAGTTTATTGAAATTCTGTCCTAGATCATCTCCAGATTAAAGTTAACTCAGTCCCCCAGCATCCAAGGATCCTTTGCACCTCCCCTGCAAGCCCCCCCACAAGTTGGGCAGGCTAGCCTTGGCCCAAGCTGTCTGCTTCAGCCAGCAGGGAGGTGTGCTCTAGTGTCCCCTCCTGTCCTCAGCTCCTGGCCTGGGCTTCTGCAGACATATGGCTGCATTTCCAGAATCAAAAGTGAATGTCTATTCACTTGCTTATCAGTTCAGTCTACACAGTTTAAACTAACCTGCGAAGATTGAGCTGATTCAGACTCAGGCTTTTTGACTGTCTATACTTAGTCCATGTGACTTGAATGGGTTTTCCAACTGATGTACATAGAATGGGTAAATTTTGTCTTTGAATGCATGCTGTAATAAGAAAAGAGTTACCACACCTGTAAGAAAAAAATGAACTTCAAGTAACACTTTTGCTTTAAAAATGTAATTTTATTTGTAATTTATTTTCTGTTTAAAACACACTGTTGTGTAAACTAACAGACAATTTTAAGCAAAGAACATTTAAAAAGAAGACAGAAATCATAAATAGTATGGTACAAAGTTTCATACCAAAGAAGATAGTCACCAATCTTTAGTACAGGAAGAGGGACCAGTATAAAGTGCAGTCCTTCAACATTTGGATTTAAGCCCAAGGAGTGTACCACATTTATTCAAATAGAAGACAACCATGGTTGTAAGATGACCCCCCCAGTAATTAAATTCTATATATGGAAAAATTATAAATGTGTTATAATTTTCCAGGTATAGAATCTAATTATTGGAGGTTTGCCTTGAATTTGCCTCCCTCCCACTGCTACAGCAGGGAAAATAAATCTGGAGGGTCAAGTAGCCATTCTGCTCTCTGTTCCCCCCAACTTTTTCTCCTGGCAGCCTTTCCTTACTGTCAGACCATAATCTCCCTGAGCACATGAAAGTAAGGAGCAAATTTGAAACAATACTTTGAAATTAAACATGCTTATAGCAGCTTGCATATACTACCTAGTAGGCCTGTGCAAAGCAGCTAGTATTTGCTTCGGATTAGGCTGATTCAGGGGACAGTGATTCTATCTGGTGATTCGAATCACTGTCCTGAATCACCCAGGCCCTATCCCCCGCCCGCTCTCCCAGCCCTGCAATGGCTGCCCACCTGCCCCAGCTCCCTGCACTCAGAAGAAAAGCCCTGACTCACTGCCAGACAGTGGGGCGATCCCCACTGCCCCACACTGCATGGGGGGCTCTGTATGAGCCTCCCAACCCCACCCCCTTCTCCCAGCCCCCCCATGGCTGTCTTACCTGCTGCAGCTCCAGCCCTTTAAGGAAAAAAAAATGAGAAGAACCTTGTGCTCACCGTTCCTGCCGGGGGGGGTGATCCCCACTGTCCTCCGCTGCCCCATACTGCATGTGGGGCTCTGCACAAGCCCCCCAAAGTCCTGAGGCCACTGTAAGAGCAGTGAGTCTGGGGCTTTTTCCCTTTTTTTTTCCTTAAAGAGCGGGGCACCCATAGGGAGGCTGGGGGAGGGGGAGGCCGGGGGGCTCATGACAGAGTCTCTCATGCAGTGTGGGGCAGTGGGGATTGCCACCCCTGGCCTGGCAGCACCCAGTGAGTGAGTCTTTTTTTTTAAAGCACTGGAAACTGGGGCAGGCGGGGCAGCATGGGGGGTGGCTGGGGAGCAGG
>NW_017729031.1:60046659-60048420 GCF_001723915.1 Gavialis gangeticus
GGATTCAGAGATTTGGCCACCGAATCGGGCCGAATCTCCTCCGAATTGAACCGCTACCCAAAACTTCGGACAGCCTTAGTACCTAGGGGCTTAGTTTATCCAGAATTTTGTTTGACACTGCTGCAAGTTTTAGCACAGGTACTCTATGAACACACTTTTGAGCAGCACTTTTGCTCCTATTTATATGTAGTACTTTTTGAGTTTTTTGCCAAAAATGTATATTTTATATATAGAAATAAATATATATATCTATAACTTTACTGTTGTGTCTCATGACTGATCCAGTTCACTTGACAGTCCATTAAACACCTCTACAGTTTAATGATAATGTATTTAGTGAGATTTCCTTGTTTGCCATTGTAAGACTATGGGCATCCCCCATGCCAGCTAGGTGGGGGACCCCACCTTCTATTTGGGTAAATATGGTATTTGCCGATTCTTACTTGAATGGAATCCATAGTAATATGTTGATGTTTGGCACTTCTGAACAAATCAGATGAATAGGAAAACTCTATATAATACTCCTCTTTCTTGCTCCCATTTCACCCTGTGACCCAGGAGGCTGTACAGCTTCAATAACCTGCAGAAAAGTCTTTCTCTTTGGTATAATGAGAAACTTGTTTGAAGAACTTGAAATATGCTGCTAGAGGCACTGGGATTTCCTGAGGTACCGTATTTTCAAGTGTGTAAAATGCACTTGTATATAAGACATAATCCAGAAATAGGATAACATTGTAGGAAAATGTTTTTAACACAAATTTAATTGAGTTTTCTTCACTTGTTATTAAAATGTAGCTTCACTGTATAAGGCACACCTTGATTTCAGGGGTAGGAGAAGGGGTGGGGAGGGGACGGGAAGAAGAGAAGATATAAAGGACTGTTCCATTAGTCCATGATTTTCTGGTGCTCATGATACCCTTGCCCACCTCCAAAAGCCTGAAATACTTGAAGCAAACACTTGGTTATTAAAAATTTACAAATGTTTGACCCTAACTACTAACAATGATGTGAGAAGTCTTCAGCAAGGGTAGTACAAAGGGCATATAGCTGGGCACAAGGTTCTGTTCCATTCTTTCCAACTTACTGTATTTATTTCTAAACCTCAATTTGATATATGTAATCCATAGAGGCATCTGTGTGAGGGGTTGAATTAAAGGTTAGTAATACCAAAGGCATGATATCAAACCACAGACATAATTGACATGCTGTCTCAGCATTTTCCAGTTGTTTCTGCGTTTATTTATAATCTGTAATATTTAGCCTCCCTTTAAAGAAACATATAGGCCAGTTTATTCTTGTGCTGTAAACTAGATGCCAGTTCTGCTCTATGTAGTTTTTGATTGTTAATCACTTAATGCTGCTTTTAAATAGAATGGCACAGAAGAAAACTGATATACATGTTATGATCTTCTGAGGGCCAACTTTTCTGTTGGTGTAAAGGAGCACAGCTCTATCAATTTAAAGAGAGCTTTATCTATTTATGCTGGTAGCCATGCTTTGATTTACCCCCAAACCTGCCCCTCCCCTCCCCTCCACATACAGCTGCATGTTTACTATTGGAGTATTTTCATCTGATGTTATATTCCAACAAATGCTTGTGATTGGACAGCTCCCCTTACACACACAAAGATGCAAATGATGACTTGTTCCACGTAATAAATGTCTTGCTGAGCTGGATTTCAGTTTAAGGAGTGGCATTATATGATATTATTGCCTTTGATGGCAGAGACTTGATTGTGACCCAAAAGATCCTTTCCAGCC